>NW_004443993.1:13220840-13315518 GCF_000243295.1 Trichechus manatus latirostris
GTTTGGCTTAGTTTTTCGGATCTTTGTTGTGGAGGGACGGCGTGGTGTTTCTGCCTAGAGCGCCATCTTGCTGGAAGTCCTCCTTTCTTGTCTTTTTAATGACCTTTTTTTATTGTGCTTTAGGTGAAAGTTTACAGCTCAGGTTAGTTTCTCATACAAACATTTATATACACATTGTTATGTGACCCTAGGTGCTATCCCTACAATGTGACCACACATTCCTCCTTTCCACCCGGATTTCCCGTGTCCATTCAACCAGCTCCTATCCCTTTCTGCCTTCTCATCTCGCCTCTGGACAGGAACTGCCCATTTAGTCTCCTGTATCTACTTGAACTAAGAAGAACACTCTTCACGAGTATAATTTTACGTCTTATAGTCCAGACTATTCTTTGTAATAACCTTTTCTTTCTTTATGTATGATGTCTTTGATATCATCCCACAACTTGTCTGGTCTTTGGTATTTAGTTTTCAGTGTGTCAAATCCATTCTTGATAAGGTCTCCAAATTCAGGTGGGATATACTCAAGGTCGTAGTTTGTTTCTCGTGGACTTGTTTTAATTTTCATGAACTTCAACTTGAACTTGCATATGAGAAATTGATGGTCTCTCTGGCAGTTGGCCGCTGGCCTTGTTCTGCCTGATGATATTGAGCTTCTCCATCGTCTCTTTCCACAGTTGTAGTTGATTTGATTCCTGTGTTTTCCATCGGGTGAGGTCCACGTGTATAGTTGCCATTTACCTTGTTGAAAAAAAGTATTTGCAATGAATAAGTTGTTGGTCTTGTAAAATTCCATCATGCGATCTCCTGACATGTTTCTATCACCAAGGCCATATTTTCCGACTACAGATCCTTCTTTGCTTCCAACTTTCACATTCTAATCGACAGTGATTAACAAAGCATCTTAATTGCGTGTTTCATCAATTTCAGACTGCAGAAGTTAGTGAATACTCTCAATTTATTCATCTTTGATATTAGTGGTTGGTGCATAACTTTGAATAATATTCACATTAACTGGGCTTCCTTGTAGCCTTATGGATATTATCCTACCACTGACAGCTTTTACTTCAGGATATATCTTGAAATGTTGTTTTTGTTGATGAATGCAACACCATTCCTCTTCAATTTGTCATTCCCAGTGTCATGGATTGAATTGTGTCCCCCCAAAATATGTTTAAACTTGGTTGGGCCATGATTCCCAGTATTGTGTGGTTGTCTTCCATTTTGTGATTGTAATTTCATGTTAAAGAGGATTAGGGTGGGATTGTAACACACTTACTAAGGTCACATCCCTGATCCAATGTAAAGGGAGTTTCCCTGGTGTCATGGATTGAATTATGTCCCCAAAAAGGTGTGTATCAATTTGGCTAGGCCATGATTCCTGGTATTTAGTGATTTTCCCTTGTGTGGTAAATCCTACCTCTATGATGTTAATGAGGGAAGACGGGTGGCAGTTGTGTCAGTGAGGCAGGACTCAATGTACAAGACTGGATGGTGTCCTGAGGCAATCTCTTGAGATATAAAAGACAGAAGTGAGCAGAGAGATGGGGGACCTCATACCGTCAAGAAAGCAGTGTCGGGAGCAGAGCTTGTGCTTTGGACAGGGGTCCCTGCGCCGAGAAGCTCCTAGTCCGGGGGAACACTGATGAGAAGGACGAGAGAGAAAAAGCCTTCAACTGGAGCTGACACCCTGAATTTGGACTTTTAGCCTACTTTACTATAAGGAAATAAACTTCTCTTTGTTAAAACCATCCACTTGTGGTATTCCTGTTAGAGCAGCACTAGATAACTAAGACACCTGGGGTGTATCTTACAAGAGATAAAAGGAAAGGCAAGCAAGCAGAGAGTGGGGACCTCATACCACCAAGAAAGAAGCACTGGGAACAGACTGCTTCCTTTGGACATGGGGTTCCCTCGCGGAGAAGCTCCTAGTCCAGGGGAAGATTGACGAGAAGGACCCTCCTCCAAAGCCGACAGAGCGAGAAAGCATTTCTCTGGAGCTGACACCCCAAATTTGGACTTCTAGCCAGTAGACTGTGAGAAAATAAATGTTTCTTTGTTAAAGCCATCCACTTGTGGTATTTCTGTTATAGCAGCAGCAGATGACTAAGACACCCAGCATAGTAGACGATTTTATTCAAAATGACCAATACTAGTCCATTTCAGCTCACTAGTATCTACGAAATCAATCTTTATGGCTTCCATTTCATTTCCGACAACTTCCAGGTTTCTTAGATTCGTACTTCGTACATTCCACATTCTACTTCATACATTCCATCTTCCGATTATTAATGGATATTTGCAGCTACTTCTTGTTTTGAGTCATACCACATCAGAAATGAAGGCCCCAAAATCTTTATTCATCATTAACATCGACTCTACTTTGAGGAAGCAACTCTTCCCAAGTCGTATTCTAAGAGCCTTTCAACTGAGGGGCTCATGTTTCAGCGCTATATCAAAAATTTTTTGCTGCTATTCATAAGGTTTTCACTGGCCAATGTTTTTAGAAGTAGACGGCCACTCGTCTATGCCATGAAATTTGGAAGACAGCTACCTGTCCAATCGACTGGAAGAGATCCATATTTGTACTCATTCCAAGGAAAGGTGATCCAACAGAATGCGGAAATTTTCGAACAACATTGTTAATACCACACACAAGTAAAATTTTGCTGAGGATCATTCAAAAGCAGTTGCAGCAGTACATTGACAGGGAGCTGCCAGAAATTCAAGGCGGATTGAGAAGAGGAAGTGGAACAAGGAATATCATTGCTGATGTCAGAAAGATCCTGGCTGAAAGCTGAGAATACCAGAAAGATGTTTATCTGTATTTTATTGACTATGCAAAGGCATTTGACTGTGTGGATCATAAACATTGGAAAGAATCAGAATTCCAGAACACTTAATGGTGTTCATGAGGAACCTGTACGTAGACCAAGAGGCAGCTGTTGGAACAGAACAAGGTGATACTGCGTGGTTTATAGTCAAGAAAGGTGTACGTCAGGGTTGTATCCTGTCACCATTCTTACTCATTATTTTTTTTCTTTTTTGCAATCCCCACAATGTGATAACACACTCCCCCTTTCCACCCGGGTTCCCTGTGTCAGTTTTTCCAGTTCCTGCCCCTTCCTGCCTTCTCATCCTGCTTTTGGAAAGGAGCTAACCATTTGGTCTCATATATCTGATTGAACTAAGAAGCACATTCCTCACATGTATTTTTTTTTTGTTTTACAGTCCTGTCTAATCTTTGTCTGAAGAGTGGGCTTCAGGATTGGTTTCAGTTCTGGGTTAACAGTGCTTTCGGGGGCCATAGTTTCGGGAGTACCTCCAGCCTGGTCTATTTACATGAATTTGAGTTCTGTTCTACATATTTTTCTGCTCTGTCTGGGACTCTCTGTTGTGTTCCCTGTCTGGGTGGTCAATGGTGGTAGCTGGGCACCATCTAGTTCTTCTGGTCTCAGATTTGTGGAGTCTCTGGTTCATTTGGTCCTTTAGTCCTTTGAGCTAGCATTTTCCTTATGTCTTTGGTTTTCTTTATCCTCCTTTGCTTCGAGTGGGATAGGACAAATTGATGTTATCTTATATGGCTGCTCACAAGCTTCTAAGGCCCCAGACACCACTCACCAAAGTGGGATGTAGAACATTTTCTTAACAAACTATGTTATGCCAATTGACCTAGATGTCCCCTGAAACTATGGTCCCCAGGCCCCAGCCCCAGCTACTGTGTCCCTCAAAGTGTTTGAATGTGTCCAGAAAACTTACTTGCTTTTGCTTTGGTCCAGTTGTCCTGACTTCCCCTGTATTGTGTGTTGTCCTTCCCTTCACCAAAGTTGATCCTTGTCTACTCTCTAGTTAGTTATTTTTCCTCCTCCTCCCTCCCCACCCTCGTAATCATCAAAGAATGCTTTTTTTTCTGTGTTTAAATCTTTTCTTGAGTTCTTATAATGGTCTCATAAAATATTTGCTCTTTTGTGACTGCTTATTTCACTCAGCATAATGCCTTCCAGTTTCATCCATGTTGTGAGATGTTTTACAGATTCATCATTGTTCTTTATCATTGCATAGTATTCCATTGTGTGTTTGTACCATAATTTTTTTATCCATTCATCTGTTGATGGGCACTTAGGCTGTTCCATCTTTTTGCTATTGTGAATAGCGCTGCAATGAACATGGGTGTGCATATGTCTATTCGTGTGACAGGTCTAATTTCTCTCGGGTATATTCCTAGGAGTGAGATTGCTAGATCATATGGTATTTCTATTTCTAGCTTTTTAAGGAAGTGCCATATTGTTTTCTAAAGTGGTTGTACCATTTTACATTCCTGCCAGCAGTGCATAAGAGTTCCAGTCTCTCCACAACCTCTCCAACATTTGTTATTTTGTGTCTTTTGGATTTGTGCCAGTAATGTTGGGGTGATATGGTATCTCATTGTAGTTTTTATTTGCACTTCTCTAATGGCTAATGATCATAAGCATTTCCTCAGTGTCTGTTAGCCATCTGAATGTCTTTTTTGTTGAAGCGTCTTTTCATATCCTTTGCCCATTTTTCAATTGGATTATTTGTCTTTTTGTTGTTGAGATGTTGCAGTATCTTGTAGGTTTTAGAGATTAGACCCTTATCAGATATGTCTTAGCCAAATTTTTTTTTCCCAGTCTGTAGGTTCTCTTTTTACTCTTTTGGTGAAGTTTTTTAATGAGTATAAGTGTTTTGATTTTTAGGGGCTCCCAGTTATCTAGTTTGTATTCTAGAAGGCATCTTTTCTGACCATAATGCCATAAAACTAGAAATCAGTAACAGAAACAGCAAGAAAAAAAATCAAATACTTGAAAAAACATCTTGCTTAAGAACTACTGGGTTATAGAAGAACTCAAGGACAGAATAAATAAATTCATAGAATCAAATGAGAATAAAACACATCCTACCAGAACCTTTGGGACATGGCAAAAGCATTGCCTAGAGTTTAGTTTATAGCAATAAATACACACATCCAAAAAGAAGGGCCAAAATCAAAACATAAACCCTACAGCCCGAACAAATAGAAACAGAGCAGTAAAACAAGCCCTCAGACACCAGAAGAAAGGAAATAATAAAGATTAGAGCAGAAATAAATGAAATGGAGAATAGAAAAACAATTGAGTCAATGAGACCAGAAGTTGGTTCTTTGAAAAGATCAACAAAATTGACAAACCATTGGCCAAACTTAGAAAAGAAAAACAGGAAAGGAAGCAAATAACCTGAATAAGAAATGAGATGGGCAATATCACAACAGACCCAACTGAAATAAAAAGGATCATAACAGAATACTATGAAAAATTGTACTTCATCATTCTTATTCAATCTATATGCTGAGCAAATAATCTGAGAAGCCATAGTATATGAAGAAGAAAGTGTCATCAGGATTGGAGGAAGACTCATTAACAACTTGCAATATGCAGATGACACAACTTTGATTGCTGAAAGTGAAGAGGACTTGAAGCACTTACTGATGAAGATCAAAGACCACAGCTTTCAGTATGGATTGCACCTCAACATAAAGAAAACAAAAATCTTCGCAACTGGACCGATAAGTAAGGTCATGATAAATGGAGAAAAGATTGAAATTGTAAAGGATTTCATTTTACTTGGATCCACAATCAACACTCTTTGGACCAGCAGTCAAGAAATCAAACACTGCATTGCAATGGGCAAAGCTGTTGCAAAAGATCTCTTTAGAATGTTAAAAAGCAAAGCTGTCACTTTAAGGACTAAAGTGCGACTGACCCAAGCCATGGTGTTTTCAATAGCCACATATGCATGTGAAAGCTGGACACTAAATAACGAAGACCGAAGAATTGATGCCTTTGAACTATGGTGTCAGCGAAGAATATTAAGTATACCATGGACTGCCAGAAGAACGAACAAACTGTCTTGAAAGAAGTAAAGCCATAATGCACTTTAGAAGCAAAGATGGCAAGAGTTCATCTCACATACTTTGGACATGTTATCAGCAGTGTCCAGTCCCTGGAGAAGGACATCATGCTTGGTAGAGGGTCGGCGAAAAAAGAGGAAGACCCTCAATGAGATGGATTGACACGGTGGCTGCAACAATGGGCTCAAGCATAACAAGGACTGTGAGGGTGGCACAGGACCAGGCAGTGTTTTGTTCTCCTGTATGTAGGGTCGTTATGAGTCAGAAATGACTTGATGGCACCTAACAACAACAGACTGTCACGTCCTTCTACCTTTTCTTAGTCTGGAAGCTGTGCTGAAACCCACCCACCATGGGCGAATTTGCTGGTATTTGAAATATCGGTGGCAGAGCTCCCACCATCACAGCAACATGCAAGCCACCGCAGTACGAGAAATGGACTGATGCCTGGTGGGGTGGGATATTAACCCAACAAAAATTCAGGTGCCTTCTACCTTAGTGAAATTTCAAGGAGTACGGGGTGTGAGGCATGTCAACATATTACTTCGAAAGTGAAGCATAAGTTATTGCATCTGGCCCCTCCTACCACTGTAAAGGCTCTGCAACAGGTCCAGGCTTCTGTGAAAATGGCTCTGCCTCTTGGGCCTCAAGATCTGGCTGATTCAATGGTGCTTGAAGGTCAGCTGCATATAGGGATGACGTTTGGAGTCTTTGGTAGGCCGCTATTGCTGAATCACAGCACAGACCCTTAGGATTTTGCAGAAAAACCCTGCCATTCTCTGCAGATGAATACTCTCCTTTTGAGAAACAGATTTTGGCTTGTTACTGGGCCTTAGTACAGACTGAACCCTCAACCATGGGCCACCAAATCACCATGCGGTCTGAGCTGCCAGTCATGAACTGGGTGCTCTCTGACCTACAGTCATGAAGTCGGAAGTGCATAGCAGCATTCTATCTTTAAATGAAAGTGGAACATAAGAGATCGGTCTCAAGCAGGACCTGAAGGCACAAATATGTTGATGAAGAAGTGGCCCAAATGCCCTTGTCTCCACTTATGTCACACTACCTGCTCTCTCCTAATCTGCACCTACGGCCTCATAGAGAGTTTCTTATGATTAGTTGACTGGGTAAGAGGAAACTCGCGCCTGGTTTAAGATGCTTCTGCATGATATACAGGCACCACTCGAAAGTGGACAGCGGCAGCACTGCAGCCTCTTTCTGGGACCTCCCTGAAGGATGATGGAGAAGGGAAAGCCTCCCAATGGGCAAAACTTCCAGCAGTGCACCTGGTTGTTCAATTTTCTTGGAAGGAAAATGGCTGGATGCATGATTGTATACTGATTCATGGGCTGTGGCCAATGGTTTGGCTGGATGGTCAGGGACTTGGAACACATGATTGAAAAATTGTTGACAAGGATGTATGCAGAAGAGGTATGTGGATAGACCTCCCTGAATGGGCCAAAGAAGCAAAGATATTTGTGTCTCATGTGAATGCTCACCAAAGGGTGACCTCGGCAGAGGAGGCCTTTAACAATCAAGTGGATAGGATGACATTCTGTGGAAACGAGTCATGCTCTTTCCCCAGCCACTCCTGTCATTGCCCAATGGGCTCATGATCAAAGTGGCCATGGTGACAGGAATGGAGGTTATGCATGGGCTTATCAACATGGATTTCCACTCATTAGGGGCAACTTGGCTACAGCCACTGCTTAATGTCCAATATGCCAGCAGCAGAGACCAACACTGAATCCCCAATATGGCACCATTCCTCAAGGCAATCAGCCAGCAACTTGGTGGCAGGTTGATTACACTGGACCACTTCCATCATGGAAAAATCAGCATTTTGTCCTTACTGGACTAGAAACTTACTCTGGATATGGATTTGCCGTCCCTGCCCGCAATGCTTCTGCCAAAACTATCATCCGTGGATTCACGCAATGCCTGATTCAATGTCATGGAATCCCACACAGCATTGCCTGAGGTCAAGGGACTCACTTCACAGCAAATGAAGTGCAGCAATGGGCCCATGCTCATGGAATTCACTGGTCTTACCATGTTCCCCATCATCCTGAAGCAGCTGGCTTTATAGAATGACGGAATGGGCTCCTAAAAACACAAATCACAGCACCAGCTAGGTGGCAATACTTTGCAGGGTTGGGCAATGTTCTCCCGGAGGCTGTATATGCTCTAAACCAGCATCCAATATATGGTGCTGTTTCTCCCATAGCCGTGATTTACGGTTCCAGGTATCAAGGGTTGGAAATGGGAGTGGCACGACTGATTATTACCACTAGTGACCCACTTACAAAATTTTTGCTACCTGTCCCCACGATCCTATATTCTGTGAGTCTAGAGGTCTTATTTCCAGATGGAGGAATGTTCCCACCTGGAGACACAACATATATTCCACTAGAAGTTAAGAATGGCACCCGGCCACTTTGGGCTCCTCATGCCTCTGGATCAACAGGCAAATAAAGGTGTTACCGTATTGGCTAGTGTAATTGATCCTGACTACCAATGGGAAATCAGATTCGTGTGGCATAATGGAGGTAAAGCAGATTATGTCTGGAATACAGGTGATCCCTTAGGGCATCTCTTAGTATTACCATGCCTTATGATTAAAGTCAATGGAAAACTCCAGCAATCCAATTCGAACATGACTACTAATGCCCTAGACCCTTCAGGAATGAAAGTTTGGGTCACCCCACGAGGCAAAGAACCACAACCGGCTAAGATGCTTGCTGAGGATAAAGGGAATGTGGAATGGGTATTGGAAGAAGGTAGTTCTAAATACCAGCGACAACCATGTGACCCAGTTACAGAAATGAGGACTGTAATTGTTATAAGTATTTCTTCCTCATATGTGTCCATCAAATATTTTTGTTTACTTATATAAGATGTAAACAGTGCGTTTTCGGTTGTCTGCATGTTGTATCATGTTAGGAGCAAGTATGACTTTATAACTGTCTTTATTTAGAGATTATGTAAGGTTTAAATAGATGTATAGGTGCGAAGCTGACAAGGGGTGGAATGTGTGATTAAGGTTGTGTGTCAATTTGACTGGGCCATGTTTCTCAGTGGCTTGGCAGTTATGTAGTTAGTTATGTAATGATGTCATCTGTCAGTTATGTAATGATGTAGTCATCCCCTATTTTGTGATCTGATGTGAGGAGCCAATCATTTGAAAAGGGAGTTTCCTTGGGGGTGTGGCCTGTACATATGGATGTTCTGGCAAGGCTTGCTTGCTCTGGATCCTGCATCCTGCTTGTCATTATCTGACCTCTGGTTCTTCAGACTTGAGCCAGCAGCTTGCTCTATTGCTTATCTTGGGATTTGTCAGACTTTACAGCCTGCGAGCTAGTGGTCTGCTGTCTTACCTGCTGCTCTTGGGATTTGTCGGCTTCCACATCCTGTGAGCCAGCAGCCTGCTGTCTTACCTGACAGTCTTGGGATTTGTTGACCTCTGTAGCCAGCGGGCCAGCAACCTGCCATTATACCTGCCGATCTTGGATTTTTCAGCAGCTGAGAGCAAGCACATTGCTCTATGACCTGCCAATCTTGGCTTCGTCAGCCCCTGCATCTACGTGAGTCAGGCTTGGGACTTGCCAGCCTCTACAACTGTGTGAGCCATTTCCTTGAGATAAATCTCTATCCATATATATGCTTCACCGGTTTTGCTTCTCTAGACAACCAGTCTAAGAGAGCATTGTCTATCTGGTTATTATTCTAAAAAAGCCTAAAGCTATATGGGAGCTTCCTTAAAATTCAGGGTCTCATACCTGATTGCTGTGTGGTCATACACCTCCAGACTGTCCTCTCAATTGAGAAGAAATAATCTTCTCATATCTTTATAAGAGGTGGTAGTATTGCAGCTTGGAGCCCACCCAAGTCAGGCTCTTACCCTCCCAAAGAAACTCTGAGACAAAAAGCTGTCTTCCTTACTGATGACACTTTGAAAAGTAGGCTCTCAAATCCTTGAGAAAACATTCATGGATTGTAAAACTAGCAAGAAGTTTATCCTTCCAAGAGGATTTCTCAAAAGAGGCAAAGAAAAAAATTTAAATCATAAGATTTCTAAAGTAAGTGCTCTAAGAAGGTGGGGGGGGGGAGTCTACCTTTTTGCATCAGGAATAATTATTTTGTTTCTTTACAATTCTCATGCACTTATTTATATTAGATAAATGTGCTCCCCAATAACCTGAAAATGTTTATCTTTTCACCTGAATATAACTTATCAAACTTTAATAACTGATACCCACACCAAAAGCAATTCTGCGCAGTGTTCACTGCAACTTGCCAGATTTGCCAGGTCTGTGAGAAGAGGATGACCTCTGGGTGAACGATGGAGAGGATTTTCATTCTGGAGAAAGGACACAAACGTTGCTTTGGGGACTGTTAAAGTGTAGAGCACAGCAGATGAAGAGGACCCACCAAACGCGCCCTGACACCACTTCCCGTCTGCATCTTCCAGAAGGGACTGACGCCGTCGGCGGCCTCTGCCCCAGCGGCCCGACTGGTGCGGGCTGAGCCGGCCAGGTTCTCAGAGCGGCCTAGACTACCCGCCGTGACAGGGCTGGGGACGCACCTCTGGCCTGCACTTGCCCCTTCAGACCCTCCACTCCTGCACGATGAGCGGGACACCGAGACAGGCGAAAATTTACCTCAGACGCTGGTGGAGACACCAGTTAGATGGCCACTGGGCTGGGGACACACACTTCTGGACGCACGTGTCCACTTCCGGGGAGCGTGCTTCCTAGTTTAAGGACACCAGACGGCAGCCTCTTCTTTCAGCTGGGATGTGAGGAGCTTCTAGCTTCCTCCGTGGAAGACTCAGTTGAGCCCTGAGTCTGGGCCAGACTGGCGGAAGTAACCACAGCCAAAGGTGTGGTTGTAGCAGGACCAGATGCCAGTGGCTGGGGTCAGTGGGATGGCTCTCTCCCCAGTCCGTCTTTCCATCCCTTTGTAAGTTGAGGTGTAGTCTACTGACTCATGCGACCCCATGTGTGCAGAGTAGAACTGCACTCCATAGGGTTTTCAAGGTTATGAACTTTTGGAAGCAGATTGCCAAGCCTTACTTCTGAGGCACCTCTGGATTGATTTGAACTAACAACCTTTTGGTTACTAGTTCAGCATTTAACTACTTGCACCACTACTTTGTTCACCTTCTCTAGTCATGAGGGCAAGGATATGACTTTTGGTCTTTTACACCTGGAAACTAGAGCTCTAGGCACGTGGGGGATCCTCAAATTAGCACTCAGATGAGAGCAATGGTCCACTCTAGGTCTTGGTTTGAATCCTGATGTTGTCACTCACTAGGAAACCTCTAGGAATTAATTTCCTTATAAAATGAGACAAGTGTTATGTATACTTCACTAATGCTCTCAAACCACATGTGTATTAGTCAATGTGTATTTAAATTAAAATAGATGATGTAAACAAGATGGCCGTGCACCAGCATGCTGTGATAAAATGTAACATATAGCTAAATTGCAAACAACCACCCTAATTTCTGACCTTGAAGAGAAGATGTAACAGACTAGTCTTTGTTAGACATTACATCCTCTGGTCTTTATGGTGAAACTCCAAAGAAGAAAATCCTATATAAACCCTGGACTTGAGGCCACATAAGAAAAGACAGAGGCAGAACATCTCTTCTAATTTCTCAGAAGACTGTAACCAAATCAGAAACAAAAACAGAGACTTTGCCTGTAGCTGCTGACCTGGGACCCCAGCTACAAGGGACCTTTGCCGAGCATAAGCTGTGGTCAAGCCTCCCTTTCACCACTCATTAAAGCTAAATGCCTGCAATCTAAATATCTGGACTATAACGATTGAACTCATGTTTTATTGTCCCCATTCTCTTGCCCTAAATGAATGTCTTTTGGACTTACTTGTGTGCCTTGCCATGACTACTTTGCAATAAACTAAATGAGCTTGTCCATTTAAACTCGAGCATCTCTCTTACTTTAAGATAAAATCCCTGAGGATTAATGGTTGTGATGGTTAAGGTTGTGTGTCAACTTGGCTGGGCCATAATTCTCAGTGTTTTCACAGTTGTATAATGTGATCACTTCCCTGTTGAAATTTGATACGTCATCCCCCCCATGATGGGATCTGCTGTCAGTACTGGCGGGGGCAGGGCCTGTGGTGTTCTCACCAACCCCCTCAACCTTCATGTCTCCACCCTCCACCATTGTGCTCTTCCTTATCTCCTTACTGGGGCTTTTGCTTGTTCCAGATCCTGCAGCTGGACATCTGGTTCTTGGGACTTGAGCTAGCAGCTTGCCTGTGGTCTTGCCTGCTGATCTTGGGGTTTGTTGATAGTCACAGCCTGTGAGCAACAGCCCTGCTCTCAGGCCTGCCGATGTTGGGTTCACTGGACCCTGTGGCTACATGAATCAGGAGAAGCCTCTTTCCTGACCCACGACTTGGGACGTTGCAGCTTCAACAGCTGCGTGAGCCATTTCCTTGATATAAATCCTTGTCTATATACATTTATATGCTTTACTGGTTTTGCTTCTCTAGAGAATGCAGCCTAAGACAATGGTGTTAATGGTAGTTAATTCATGTAAAACTGCCTCATACATGTTAGTTGCGGTCAAGTCAGCTCTGACTCATGGTGACCTTTTGCATAATAGAAAATGTTGGTGTGCCTGTGACATATTGGCGACGGTTGGTATGTTTGGAGTCCATTGTTATTTAGTCACTACATTTCGAGTGTTTCCCTTGTTTGCTAACCAATACCAAACGTGATACCCTTTTCTAGCAACTGGTTTTAAATGATACATAGTAACCAATATTATTCACCTTAAGGGAGAAATAAAAGCAGTCCTTTGTGGTGAAAAATTACTGTATACAAAGAAATTCCTGAATGATTGGAATGTCTCTGATGTTTAGAGGACGCCAGAGCACACCTTAGAGCATATCTTTTTTTAATTGTGCTTTAAGTGAAAGTTTACAGTTCTAGTTTCTCATACAAAAATTTATACATACATTGTTATGTGACCCTAGTTGCTCTCCCTATACTCTGACAGTACACTTCTCCTTTCCACCTCAGATTTCCCATGTCCATTCAACCAGCACCTGTCCCTTTCTGCCTCATCTCACCTCAGGACAGGAGCTGCCCATTTAGTCTCATGTATTTACTTGAGCTAAGAAGCACAGTCTTCACGAGTATCATTTTATGTCCCATACTCCAGTCTAATCTTTGAAGAGTTGACTTTGGGAATGGTTTTAGTTTTGGCGAACAGAGTGTCAGGGGGCCATGTCTTCCAGGGTCCCTTCAGTCTCAGTCAGACCATTAAATCTGGTCTTTTTACTAGAATTTGAGTTCTGCACCCCTTTTCTCCTTGCTCTGTCAGGGAGTCTCTGTTGTATTCCCTGTCAGGGAGGTCATTGGTGGTAGCCAGGCACCACCTAGTTCTTCTGGTCTCAGGCTGATGAAGTCTCTGGTTTATGTGGCCCTTTCTGTCTCTTGGGCTTTTTCCTTGTCTTTGTTCTTCATTCTCCTTTGCTCCAGATGGGTTGGGACCAATTGATGCATCTTAGATGACCACTCACTAGCTTGTAAGACCCCAGACACCACTAACCAAAGTGGGACACAAAACGTTTTAATAAACTGTTATGCCAATTGACCTAGATGTCCCCTGAAACCATGGTCCCCAGACCCCCACCCCTGCTACTCTGTCCCACGAAGTGTTTTGTTGTAGTCAGCAAAGTTCTTAGCTTTTGGTTTCATCCAGTTGTGCTGACTTACAGCATATCTTAAGAGGTGATTCAAGGTGTGGGGCTTAAAAGACCCACTCTGTGGTATCAGCACCTCTAACTGAACTGCAGAAAGGGGACTGGAGTCAAATGTATGACCAATGATTCAATCATGCCTACATAATGAAACAGTAGACACTGAAGTTCAGGTGAACTTCCTGGTTGGTGATAGACGTATATGCATGGGATGCGTGAAGAAATAAATTATGCTTGTGACATAGCAACTCCACATTTGACACCCTGCTAACCCTCATCATATGCTGCTCTGCTTTAAATGCTAGTCTTGATTTGTATCCTTTTTGTTATCTTAAAACTCTGAGCCACTTCCTAAGTTCTGCATCATTCTAGCAAATTATTGAACACAAGGTGGTAGTGGAAACAAAATTTTAGCTAGTTAATTGGAAGTCTGGGTGATTCCAGGGGCCCCTAAAATTTTGCTTGGTGTCTGCAATCTTGGCCACACTTGGCATTCTAGAGCTGTGCCCTTTCACTTGTTAGATCAGACATTGCTCCAGTTGGTTAGACAGAAGTTGCATTTTCAGTAGGTTGGTGTCAGAGAAGGTAGAGTTGGTAGGAGAGGCTGACAGGCACAAGAGGCAGACGCTTTAAGCTCCTACAGGGAGGGGAAGAGGTTGGGCACCAAGACCTAAGCTTTCACTTTGCTAGGAGATGGTTTATCACTGACAGAAAACCAACAAAAGCTACATTTTGATCATTGTCTTGGTTATCAATCTGTTGCTTCTGCTGCAGATACCTTATTTTTTCCTGATCTGATAATGGAGCTAGGGCGTTTCTCTGCCAGTCATCAGTGTATGGAGGACAATGAAGGACACTGCAGGAAGAAGGGGCTTTCATTTCCATTTCCAGTGTGATCACCTTCCAGGCTCCTGGAGAGGGTATTTTTGTCCCTACGTTGCTCTGTGTGGGTTGTCCAGTGGAGGATCCCTGCAGGCACAGCATTCTGACAGTGCAAGTTTCCTCCAGCTTTCAATCTGGGCAGTAATGGCATAGCCTTAGCTCCATACACTTGTGCCTGAGGACTAATCCAGATGCTACATTGCACACGCTGTCCTCACAAATGCAGGGATGCCTGTCAGGTAAGCTGCCAACCCAAATCCCTCCCCTAAAGCCAGAGGCAAACAGAAGTGTATTTTATTCCACTAGAAAAGCAGCCTCTCCATATCCCAGCAACTGGAATTATATTGTTGGTAGAATATAAAATGGCACTCTGAGAGTGAAAGTTCTTATGAAGGTAATCTTATGAAATTAATCATGAAACAGCAATCCCATACATAGGGATATAGATGAGAAAAGTCAAACATTATGTCCATGTAAAACCCTGTGCAACAATGTTTACAGCAGTTTTATTTAAAAGGACAAAAAACAAAAACCTGGAAACTCAAATATTCTTAACCTGATGACTACACAAACTATGGTATATCTACACAACACAGTACAAAGCAATAAAAAGGAATAAACTACCAGAATGTATATATACATTCATCAACCTGGATGAACATCAAATTCATTACTCTAAATGACAGGAGCCAGAATCTAAAAACTCCATACAGCATGATATGTACATGGACAAGTGCTAGGGATTCATGACTAAAAAGTGGCAGCACTAGGGAATTTTTTGGAGGAAGGAGAAAAGCTGTATTTTCATTGTGGTACTGGTTATACGACTTGACATATTTGTCAAAACAGATGTTACTGTACATCCCAAAAGCAAATTAATGTTTTTAAATTTAAAAAATTGAACAAGTAATGAACAATGACTGCAGAAAATTTTCAAGTTAGTCAGAAACAGAGTAATCACCTAGTCTTGCCTTTGGGACAGATCTCTACAGGCTGAT
Organism: Trichechus manatus latirostris; assembly: GCF_000243295.1. Taxonomy (NCBI): domain Eukaryota; kingdom Metazoa; phylum Chordata; class Mammalia; order Sirenia; family Trichechidae; genus Trichechus; species Trichechus manatus. Next base: position 13,236,363 of record NW_004443993.1, read on the forward strand.
TTGTCTATACACGTAAATTTTTTATAAACTGCCATCATTATGTACGCTTTTATATCCTATCACACTTGAAGCTATGATGGCTTCTCCTGTGGACTAAATTCTTCTGAAAAAATTCATTTAGTGGCAGTACAACACTGACATGTAGCCAGGCATTTATCTGAAAACTCCCTTCCTGTTGGACACTGACACCATTTCCCCTATTTCCACAATCTAGCACAGTTATCAAGGTACACCATTACAGCGCCCAAGAACTTCCAAGAAATGATTCTGAAAGGAGAATTGCTGGGTCAATGTGAAACCTAACTTGAAGGCTTTTGCTACCTATAGTCACTATGTCCAAAGCCCCTTACGTGAGAAGTCAAGCAAGAAGATACCACTTCACTGTAGGGGCAGAGGAGCTCTGTATAAATGTCCAGGCCCTGCAGCAGGTGTGCACCCTTGGTGGAGCAGCAGCCATCAGTGCAGTCCAGCCCAGTCCAGCAACTACAGCCTCAACTCCTGGCCTAGTGCACTCTGCTCAAACCACAAAATTACCAAAAGCAGGACTGTTTTAAAATACAGGTTTTGTGCTTGTGCCAGACAGAAGCTCCATTGCATCTAGGTTAGGTTGTAGGTCTGTGCGGGTCTACCATCTCTGTGTATACCCAATGTGAACCTTCAACAAAAATCCTACTTCTTACAGCACCATCCGAGACAGACATTATTCTGAAAAGATGGGATGTGGGTTAAAATCTTCTGTGCAGTTTTCTCATTAGTAAACTAGGGATCATTATAGTTGTGAAAGATAATTAAGAAAAACAATGAAAAAAAGTTGGGTACAACACAAACACACAGTATAATCCAGATTCTTTAAGAAAACACTGTTTTGCATACAAAGAATGCCAAAAGATAATATCTAAAATAACGAGAGTGGTGGAATTTTAAGTAATTTCTGCTTTTCCTTATAATAAAATCAAACTTTCTACAATGAGAACATACTGTTCTATGTGAAAAAATATAAACTTTAAAAACATAGTTGATTAAAAAAACAAAAAACACCACAGTTTGACACCAAGGGTTGCTGAGATTTTGTAATAATTTTTATATAACAGAACCAAAATAACATTTTGATACTTCTCCAAAGTCGTTTGCAACAGCTGAAGTAGTAGTTTGCTTACAGCTGCAGAGTCTCTCCCGTGTGTAAGGTATCATAGAAGTCTGGAAGAAGGACGGACACTGAAGGCTTCTTTTACATTCATAGAACGTCATGTGTAATCTATTACTTCTTTTCAGTGTACCTTCTCACGTTTTCAAATGACAACCAAAGATGTTACCTCATTCCTTACATTCATAAGTTCTCTCTCCATTGTGAGTTCTTACATGTTGAGAGAGAGATGAAGCCTGGCTAAATGCTTTCCCACATTCCTTACATTTATAAGGCCACTCTCCACTGTGAGTTCTTTTATGGTTGATCAGGTGTGAGGACTGGCTAAAGGCTTTCCTACATTCCTTACATTCGTAAGGCCGCTCTCCACTGTGAGCTCTTATGTGGTTGATCAGGTTTGAGAACCGGCTAAATGCTTTCCCACATTCCTTACATTCATAAGGGCGCTCTCCATTGTGAGCTCTTATATGGTTGATCAGGTTTGAGTATCGGCTAAATGCTTTCCCACATTCCTTACACTCATAAGGCCTCTCTCCTCTGTGAGTTCTTACATGGTTGATCAGGTGTGAAGACTGGCTAAAGGCTTTCCCACATTCCTTACATTCATAAGGCCGCTCTCCACTGTGAATTCTTATATGGTTGATCAGGTGCGAGGACTGCCGAAAGGCTTTTCCACACTCCTTACATTTATAAGGCCTCTCTCCACTATGAGTTCTTAAATGTGTAGTGAGGCTTGAGGAATCAGAAAAAGATTTTCCACATTCCTTACAATCATAAGGCTGCTCTCCACTGTGAGTTCTTATATGATTCATCAGATTTGAGGCTCGCCTAAAGGCTTTCCCACATTCCTTACATTTGTAAGGTCTCTCTCCAGTGTGAGTTCTTATATGTGTAGTGAGGTGTGAGGACCACCTAAATGCTTTTCCACATTCCTTACATTCATAAGGCCTCTCTCCACTGTGAGTTCTTATATGGGTGATCAGGTGTGAGGACTGGCTACAGGCTTTCCCACATTCCTTACATTTATAAGGCCTCTCTCCACTGTGAGTTCTTATATGTCTAGTGAGGGATGAAGCACAACTGAAGGCTTTCCCACATTCCTTACATTCATGAGGCCGCTCTCCACTGTGAGTCCTTACATGGCTATTCAGCTTCGAGGACTTACTAAATGCTTTCCCACATTCCTCACATTCGTAAGGCCTTACTCCACTGTGAATACTAATATGTTTACTGAGGGATGAGGAAGAACTAAAGGTATTCCCATATTCCTTACCATCATAAGGTTGCTTTCCATTTTGAATATTTTTATATTCAATGGGGGCTGAGAACTGACCAAAGGCTTTCCCAAATTCCTTACATTCATAAGGCCTCTCTTTACCATGACTTTGTATATGTGTAATGAGGGATGAGGAACTACAGGTGATGCCACATTTCTTACTTTCATCAATTTTCTGTCCAGGAAGAGTTTTTACATGAATGCTTAGGTAAGGAGAACTGCAGGCTACTTCACATTCCTCACACTCATTGGTATTGCATCCAGTGTGAGATCTGAAGTGATGTTTAAATGAAGAATGATTCATGAAAGCTTTTCCACATTGACAGCATTCAGAAGGATTTTCTCTAGCAGGAATTCTTTCGAGGCTGGTAAGATATGGAATCTTGCTGAAAGTTTTTCCACACTGATTACATTCTTTCCTTTCCTTTTCTTTCTCTGTACTTTCAAAGAGGTGCTCATCTGTATGACTTCTGTCAAAATAGGCAGCATACTGTTAGAATACAGTTCGTTATCATTTCATATATAATACACAGTAAATGTGTATGTTTACTGTCCTATCTCATGTTGAATAGACTGAATCATCTCATAGAGATCAATTTCATTACTGTCAGGGTTTCTAAATAATGGGGCTTTCGGATAAATGCATACAAGTGAAATGTTCCAAATACTCAGTATCTCATTCATATTTATGAAAATAGAGTGTTGTGAAAATTATGTGAACACATAATTTTAGAGCTAGTTTTATATAAACAAACACAGAAACATAAATGTCCTAATACCTTAAGACTTTCTCCTCAGGTACTACTCACACTAATATGAATGATACTCACCTCACATGACTCCCCTGGTTGTTATGCTGCTCTTCAATGCCATGGAATTCACAGATGTCTCCTAAAATGGAGTACCAGGAGTTATTTTTTATGAATCGCATTATTAAATGTTCACTGGACACCATTTGTCCTTCACCAACCTCCTGAGAAACTGACCCAATAATTTTAAGTGGAGTATCACAACATGAAACAGAATGGTAAGGAACTTTTATGACGAACAAGGCACTTGTGAACACAGAAAGACTCTGAAGCATTTGGATGTTCCAGGACTTGGCAATGGTCAAAAGGGTAAGCAATTTACTAAAAAATAATTCCTTGATAATCGAAAGTGACAATGTCATAAATATGGTATAATCAGGAAAGCATAGTAGAAAGGACCGGCAAACAACGCATATGCACAAAGGTAATGTTAAAAAAAAAAAAGGAAGATCTGTTCCATGAACATAGAAGGTGTGAGAAGATAGATGGAAACTAAGATTAAAAAAAAAAAAAAAAAGCTCAGGTCCACGTGGAAACTTAGCCTCCTCAAACGAAGACAGTTTTTCAAGTTGATTTATTCAAGGGTTTGTCCTTCAAAGGATTCTTGCCTTCCTAGTGCTTCCTGACACCATGACTCTGGATAAGTCCTAACTTCACTCTCCTTAGACCTTTCCCTGGGAGAACAAATGGATGTGGTTGACATGGTGTTCATAGGAAATGGCAGATCACAATGGAAGACAGTAGAGAGCATCATTTCCCTCCCTAACACTGGGCCAATATTTTGGTCTCCAGAGTCTCTATAGATGGACTAGTGTGTTTATTTTTAGCAAAGTATCATGTCAAATTTGTAATAAATTCAGTAAAACTCTAATGAGGTAGCAATCCACAAATCTAAGTCCAAAGTGACCCCTCAGGCCAATATGCATACTTACAACACTTAAAAGACCATCAAGGCTTTTAACCAGAAGAGAAATACAAACTCAGTTTAACATCTAGATTTTTGTTTTAAGGGGAAAGACTACAGACTAAGCTCCACGAGGTGAGTGTATGTTTGTAATGTGTTCCAATGTATTCCCATTCCTCAACTCAAACCTTGAAACAAGGGCAATGAGTAAAATATATTCATTCATTACTGGGGAAAAAAAAGAAAAAAAAAACTGATGTCCGCCTTACCAACTGAGGCCAGGTTCTTGAAGGTTTCCATCATCACATCTCTGTAGAGTTTCCTCTGAGCAAAATCCAGTAAAGCAAACTCTTCCTGGGTAAAGTCCACGGCCACATCCTCAAACACCACTGAGTCCTAAAACATCCCACATATTCTGGATTAGCAAGGTATCATCTTCCCCAATGTGTGTGAAAGATCTAGTGAGGCTATCAGTGCAGGAAATGGAGAATTCACAGAAAGGTCACAGAAGTTTCTGTGTTCTACTCCAGAATTTGGCAATCAGCCTCTTCTTTTTGCTGTCTATATTTACATCCTGATTCTTGGCATTCTATCTCATAGATTTAACATTTTTAACACTGAACTTATCTCTCCATAGTTTGACACTGACCAATCCCCATCTCATTCCTGTTATATTTATGTTCCAGAACAGCCAAAACCCAAAGCAGAAGTGAGAGAAATTCTCTACAAATGAAAGACCTAGTTCCACATTCAGTTCATAATTGCTCTGTGGAAAGAAAAAAATTTCACCTCCTTCCCTAAGACCCACCAGAACACTCAACAAAACTTGAAGATGAAATATTAATAACTAGGAAACACTGACAGACTGGTAGTTTTTCCTTGTGTCCCTCACCAGCCATGAGAGGTCTCGAGGTCTACACAAATCAACAGGCAACCCAGGTCAACAATAGTTGACAAGACCATCTGCCAAAAAGTGAGGGGGGCCTCCCTATGTCTGGGCTTGCTAGTATTTTTAGTTCCCTAGCAGATCTAGAGTGAGTCTTATACTACTAGTCAATTCAAGTTTTCTATCCCAGTACTGGCTTTAGCAGCAGCTGTTCTTTCAGAGTTCTTGCTTGTGTAAAGTGTCATTCTCTGCATTTGCCTGTCTGTGTCTCCAGTTTTGGGGGGATGCATTTTACCTTATGACTTCAATTCTCTGAATTCACTCAGAATCTGGATAGTGTGGCCAGTACCTAGAGTCTGGAGGTCAGGACCATTGTGTAAATGATCTCAGAGAACAGAGGATTATTTTCAAAGCCTTGAGGGCTAATGTAATGTGTTCTGCTGCCTTGCTTGGTGCCTGTTGTGCCTTCTTTTCTTCCAGTTTTTCCCAATGGGAATGTCTAGCTTGTGCCTGCCTGTTTCACCATTGTACCTTTGGAAGCAGATAAACAGATAACTTGTATTTTGGATTTCACAGATCAAGTTTTGGATTTTGGACTTGGAGTTGATTTAAGACTTTTGCTATAATATGATGGGGTGACTTTTACATGTGGCAAGGACGTGAATTTTCAAAAGGGGTCAAAGGGTGGAAAGTCATGGATTGAATTGTGTCCCCAAAAAATAGGTCAACTTGGCTAGGTCATGATTCCCGGTATTGTATGATTGTCTTACCATTTTGTTATCTGATGTGTTTTCCCTAAGTGTTGTAAATTCTATCACTATGATGTTAATGAGATGGATTAGCAGCAGTTATATTGATGAGATCTACAAGATTAGATCGTGTCTTAAATCACTCTTTTGAGATATAAAAGAGAGAAGTGAGCAGACACAGGGACCTCACACCACCAAGAAAGCAACACCAGGAGCAGAGCGTGTCCTTTGGACTTGGGGTCCCTGCACCTGAGAAGCTCCTAAACCAGGGAAAGACTGATGACAAGGACCTTTCTCCAGAGCTGACAGAGAAAGCCTTCCCCTGGAGCTGATGCCCTGAATTTGGACTTGTGGCCTACTGAATTGTAAGAGAATAAATTTCTCTGTTAGAGCCATCTGCTTGTAGTATTTCTGTTGTAGCAGCACTAGATGACTAAGACACCTCAGATCATTTAGACTCTTAAAACACCGCTTGGTTGAAGTTCTGGTGAAATAGTATCCTTTGAGGGCTGGTGGAATAGTATCCTTTGAGAGCAAGCCTTTTTAAGGATAGCAAAATGCTCTGGATGTATTTCAGAATGGCTCCTTTTTCCTCTCCCTGATGGAAGCAAGAGGGGATTTTTTTCCCAATCATCACAATGAGAACCTGCTAAGGCTCCTGGAACTAAAACTCCAGAGGCCATGGCTCCACATTTTCAAACCCCAGAGGTCATGGCCATACCCTTTGAGACTGAGGCATCTCTGCTTCCTTGTTCCTTGGCCGTTTGGCTCCTGAGGCCTCACTGCCTGCATCTGCCCTCCTGGGGCAAGTGTTCCAAAGCTTTGTAGCTCCACTGATAAGTGCCTGGAGGTCCCCTACTCTGCCAGCAAACTTCAGCCAGAAGACACTCAGCTCTCTTGCTCTGAGTCAGTAAGCCTAGCTCCACCAATAAGTGCCTGAAGTCACCCCACGCCGGCAGGTAGCCTCCTGCACAAAGGCATTGAGCTCTCTTGCTCCGAGGGTCAGCTCCAGTGCTGTCTGGCGCTGGTCTCCTGGTTCTGCTGCTGCCGGTTCTCTGCTGCTTCTTCACACTGCACCGTCTTCAGAGTAACAGCTTTATCCATTTCCTTCTGAGTCCTCTATCCAGTCACAGTTTGAAAACTGCTTCCACATTTTAGGTATCTGTTGGAGCAGCACCCCACTCTTGGTACCAAATTCTGTCTTAGTCATCTAGTGCTGCTACAAAAGAAATACCACAAGTGGATGGCTTTAATAAACAAAAGTTTATTCTCTCACTGTCTACTAAGCTACAAGTCCAAATTCAGGGCATCAGCTCCAAGGATGGCTTTGTCAGCTCTGCAAGAAGGTCCTTGTCATCAATCTTCCCCTGGTGGAGGAGCTTCTAAGGCACAGGGTCCCTGGGTCCCAAGGATACACTCTGCTCCTGGTGCTGCTTTCTTGGTAGTATGAGGTCCTCGTCTATCTGCTTGTTTCTTTTATATATCAAAAGAGACTGGTTTAAGACATGATCTAATCTTGTAGATCTCATCAATATTAACTGCCACTAATCCATCTCATTAACACCATAGTGATAGGATTTACAACCCACAGGTAAATCACATCAGATGAAAAAATAATAGAGAATCATACAATACCAGAACTCATGACCTAGCCAAGTTGATAAATATTTTGGGGGGACACAATTCAATCCATGACATGGGGGAAGGGAAAGACCCAACTGCAATTCCATCTAGGATTTCCGTCTCATCTAAGGGAAGAGGAAGAGAGCTGTGAAGTACTAATGAAGGTGTCAATTAAGACCAGGCTCACTAAAAGACTGAAATCCAATCATAGGACTATACAGTGCTTCCTCTCTCCCCACACATATACCACATCAATAGAGATCCTGTAAAATAAAAGGAAGTTAAAACTGAAACAGTTTTAAGATTTTATTTAAGAAGTCATCTCTGGCAAAGCTCAAAGGCAAAAGGGGAGAGAAAAGGAAAAAAAAAAAAAACCAGCTGAAATTTTAGCCTCTCACACCTACAGCTACAAAAAACACAGCCTACTTCTAGCCACATAAACATAAAACATTATACTAAAGGCCAATTAACCAGTTTCTTTTACCAAATACGTTATATCCACCTTTGTGCCCATCTTTCAACAAAAAATTAAAAGGCAAACTAGAAGACAAAAAGTACAGCTTGAAAACACAAAGCAAACATCAGAAACAGGCTTAGATATGACAAAATTTGGAATTAGAAGACTGGGCATGTAAAACACCTGTTTTTCATATGATAAGACCTCCCCCAATGAAAAAAGTAGACTATGTCTTAGTCATCTAGTGCTACTATAACAGAAACACCACAAGTGGATGGCTTTAATAAAGAGTAGTTTATTCTCTCACAGTCCAGTAGGCTACAAGTCCAAATTCAGGGCTTCAGCTCCAGGGGAACGCTTTCTCCATCAGCTCTGGAGAATGGTCCATGTCATCAGTCTTCCCTTGGTCTGGGAGCTTCTCTGCACAGGAACCTCAGGTCCAAAGGACATGCTCTCCTCCTGGTACCGCTTTCTTGGTGGTATGAGGTTCCCCAACTCTGTTTGCTTCCCTTTCCTTTTATCTCTTGTAAGGTAAAAGGTGGTGCAGGCTACACCCTAGGAAAACTCCTTTTACATTGGATCAGGGATGTGACCTGGGTAAGGGTGATGTTACAATCCCACCCTAATCCTCTTTAACATAAAATTACAATAACAAAATGGAGGCCAACCACACAATTCTGGGAATCATGGCCCAGCCAAACTGATACACACATTTTTGGGGGAACATAATTCAAACCAGGACAGACTACATTCAAGATAGACAAGTAATAAGAGTAGAGAGATAGAAAGTCTATAAAAATCAAAAGGAAATCAAAAACAATGTCACAGAAATGAAGAATGTAATTAATGGAATCAGTAGTAGATTGAATACGATCTAGGAAAGAGTCAGTGTGCTAAGATTAAGACAGAAACATCCAAAACTGAAATGCAAAAAGGGGGAGTGAAAAAAAGAAAAAAAGGAACAGAATATCCAAGAACTCTAAAACAAAAGGTGTCACATACGCTGATGAAGATATCAAAAAGAAAAGAAACTAAAAATGAAAAGAAACATTAATATTTAAATTAATAATGGCTGAAAATTTTACAAAATTAATGCTAGACATTAAATCACAGATCCAGAAGTTCAAATAACACTGATCAGGATAAATACAAAATATCTATATCCAAACATATTATATTTAAACCACAGACTAACAAAGAAAGAGAAAATCATGAAAGAAACCAGAAGGAAAATATAGTAGTTCCCTCTCCCCAGTCTGCAGCTTCCCTTTCTGGGGTTTCCGTTATCTGCAATCAGCCATGATCTTAGGCTGGGCTGGAGCCATTGCTCTGCCACACACACCTATCTGCTGGGGGTCTGCCAGGATCCGGCTCCCCACAGCTCTCAGACCTTTACTACCTAGTCTTCCTTTTTCTGGGGATGGGTTGGCCAGGCCGATCTCTGTGCATGGGATGGAGCACGTTGTCTGGGGAGGGGCCTTGGCATGGAATTGGGCACAATGTGCAGGGCCAGGGACTGGGGGATAATGTGTGGGAGGCACAGGCAAAGTGGGGCCTGGCTGAGCTGAGGGGCAAAGGTGTGACGCGTGTTTATATATAGGGTTCAGTAGTACCCATGGGTTCAGGAATCCATGAGGGTCTTGGAACGTATCCCCCGCAGTTAACGGGACTACAGAACACCTTACCTATCGTTGAGTTGTGTCTCCCCCCAAAAGTGTACCATGACTCCCAGTACTGTGTGATTGTCCACCATTTTGTCATTTGATGTGATTTTCCTCCAGGTTGTAAGTCCTACCTCTATGATGTTAATGAGGTGGGATTAACAGCAGTTATGTTAATGAGGCAGAACTCAGTTTACAAGATGAGGTTGTGTCTTAAAGTCAATCTCTTTTGAGATATAAAAGAAGTGAGCAGACGGACGTGGGGACCTCATACCACTAAGAAACAAGAGCCAGAAGAAGAGCGTGAGTGCCCTTTGGACCTGGGTTACCTGTGCTGAGAAGCTCCTCAGCTGGGGAAGACTGATGACAAGGACCTTCCCCCAGAGCTGACTGAGAGAAAGCCTTCCCCTGGAGCTGGCACCCTGAATTTGGATTTCTAGCCTATAGACTGTGTGAGAACAAATCTGTTTGTTAAAGCCATACACTTGTGGTACTTCTGTTATAGCAGCACTAGATACCTAAGATGCCTATAGAGGAAAAATATTAAGAAGTCCAGCAGACTTGTCCTCAGAAGCCATGCTAGCATAAAGAGTGGAGTGAAATAATGACAAGTATTGCGAGGAAAAGAACACCAAATTAGAATTCTGTGTCCAGCAAATTAACCTCTACAAGTCAAGGAAAAATAACTGCCGTTTTCAGACAACCAAATTTGAGGGAATTTGTTGCCAGAATACCTGTCTTGCAAGAAACGTTAAAGGAAGTTCTTCATAGAAAAGGAGAAAATGATATTGGTCAGAAGCTTGGATGTATAAAAACAAAGGAAGAGCATTACAGAAGGAAGAAATGAAAGTAAAATAAAATTTTTCTTGTTTGTAATTCATCCAACAGAGGATCTTGTTAAAAATAGTAACAGTCACAATGATATGGTGATTATACCTTGTGGACAAGTGAAACGAAGGACAGCAATTTTACAAGGAACAAGAGAAAGGAACTGGAAATACTGATATAAGGTACTTTCATTACATGTGAAGTACTGCAATGTAATTTCAAAGTGGACTTGGATTAGCTATAAATTACGTATAATATATACTCTACAGTAACAACTAAAATAAAATTTTAAAAAGGATACATACACATAACTGGTATCAATACGGGAAGAAAATAGAATCACATAAAATGCTGTTTAAAATAAAGCAGAAAACAGTAGCAAAAAAAAAGGGGGGCAACAAAGAGAAAATAACAAATAACGTAGAGAAAAATAAACATGTCAATAATCAATTTGGCTAAATAAAACAACTGAAAAAACAAAGGATTTGGTCTGTAAGAAACCCACTTTATATACAGACACAATATTAAAAAATAGAGATGAGAGAAAAGGTCACACATCAGCAAGATGTTGACATAAATAGCTCCAAGTTCCATCAGCCAGGAAACACCCCACCAAACAAACAAACCTTGTAGAACCAACTTTGTGAGAATTTTAGAAAATTTTAACATAACTATACCGAGTAGGGAGCCTTGGTGGCACAGTGGTTAAGAGCTCGGCTGCTAGGCAAAAGGTCAGCAGTTCGAATCCACCAGCTGCTCCTTGGAAACCCTATGCGTCAGTTCTACTGTGTACTATAGGGTCGCTATGAGTCAGAATTAACTTGACGGCAACAGTTTTTGTTTTGTTTTTTTTATATCAAGTAGAGAGATTGAATCAGTAATCAACAACATCCGAAGAATAAAACACCAGACCTGATGGTTTCACTGCTGAATTCTACCAAGTATTTAAAGAATTTACAGCAACTCATCTCAAAAACTCCTCCAAAATTAGAAGGTGAGGTAACATTTTCTAACTTATTTTATCAAGTGAACATTATTCTGGTACAAAAGGAAGATACAGACGTGACCAGAAAAGAAATGACAATGTATCTGATGAATATAGGTGCAAAAATCCTCAACAAAATACTAGGAAACCAAATTACCCTCTACAAGTGAAGAAAAAATATTGCTGGTATTCATACCAGAATGCAAGGATGCTTAAATATGAGAAAATTAATACACCCCCATCAATAAAAAGGAAAACAAAACAAAACATGATATCTTAACCGATGAAAAAAAACTATTTCACAAAATCCAACACCCTTTGATGATAAAAACATTCAACATACTAGGAATCAAAGGGAAATTCTTTAACAATAGACATTCATGAAAAACTCACAGCTAACTTCATATTCATCCTTACGTGTATGTCAGTTTGTCATACTGCGGGGACTTGTGTGTTGCTGTGATGCTAGAAGCTATGCGACCAGTATTCAAATACCAGCAGGGTCACCCACGGCAGATAGGTTTCAGCTGAGCTTCCAGACTAAGAGAGACTAGGAAGAACCCGGCAGTCTACTTCTGAAAAGAATTAGCTAGTGAAAACCTTATGAACAGCAGCAGAACACTGTCTGATATAGTGCTGGAAAATGAGCCTCCCAGGTTGCAAGACACTCAAAAGAAGACTGGGGAAGAGTTGTCTCCTCAAAGTAGTCTACTCGAGTTGCAATAGTGAAGGATTCTATGGGGGAAAATATTAAACAATGCAGGCAGCATCAGGAACCGATGGTACTGAAGGAAGAAGTTCAAGCTGCACTGATGGCAATGGTGAAAAACAAGGCTTCAGAAATTGACGGATACCAATTGAGACGTTTCAACAAACGGATGCAGTGCTGGAAATGTTCACTTGTCTATGCCAAGAAATTACAAAGACAGCTACCTGGCCAACTGACTGGAAGAGATCCATATTTACGCCTATTTTCAAGAAAGGTCATCCAGATGAATGTGGAAATTATCAAACAGTATCATTAACATCACACACAAGTAAAATTTTGCTGAAGATCATTCAAAAGTGGCTGTAGCAATACATCGACAGGGAACTGACAGAAATTCAGGCTAGATTCAGAAGAGGACGTGGAACCAGAGATTTCATTGTTGATGTCAGACGGATCCTGGCTAAAAGCAGAGAATACCAGAAAGATGTTTACCTGTGTTTTACTGACTATGCAAAAGCATTCGACTGTGTGAATCATAACAAATTATGGATAACACTGAGAAGAATAGGAATTCCGGAACACTTAATTGTGCTCGTGAGAAACCTGTACATAGATCAAGAAGTAGTTGTTCGGACAGAACAAGGGGATACTGTGTGGTTTAAAGTCAGGAAAGGTGTGTGTCAGGGTTGCATTCTTTCACCATACATATTCAATCTGTATGCTGAGCAAATAATCTGAGAAGCTGGACTATATGAAGAAGAACGGGGCATCAGGATTAGAGGAAGACTCATTAACAACCTTTGATATGCAGACGACACAACCTTGCTTGCTGAAAGTGAAGAGGACTTGAGGCACTTACTGATGAAGATCAAAGACTACAGCCTTCAGTATGGATCACACCTCAACATAAAAACAAAAATTCTCACAACTGGACCAACAGGCAACATCATGATAAACGGAGAAAAGACTGACATTGTCAAGGATTTCATTTTACTTGGATCCACAATCAACACCCATGGAAGCAGCAGTCAAGAAATCAAAAGACACATTGCCTTGGGCAAATCTGCTGTAAAAGAACTCTTTAAAGTGTTGAAGAGCAAAGATGTCACCTTGAAGACTAAAGTGCGCCTGACCCAAGCCATGGTGTTTTCAACTGCCTCACATGCGTGCGAAAGCTGGACAATGAATAAAGAAGACCGAAGAATTGATGCCTTTGAACTGTGGTGTTGGCAAAGAATATGGAATACACCATGGACTGCCAAAAGAACGAACAAATCTATCTTGGAAGAAGTACGGCCAGAATGCTCCTTGGAAGCAAGGATGGCGAGACTGCATCTTACATACTTTGGACATGTTATCACGAGGGATCAGTCCCTGAAGGACATCATGCTTGGTAAAGTACAGGGTTGGCGAAAAAGAGGAATACCCTCAACGAGATGTACTGACAAAGTGGCTGCAACAATGGGCTCAAGCATAACGACTATGAGCATGGTGCAGGACCAGTGTTTCATTCTGTAGTACACAGAGTCGCTATGAGTTGGAACCGACTTGACGGCTTCTAACAACAACTAACATCTCATAGCCAATGGTGAAACAAAGAAAGCTTTCCCCTAAGATCAAGAACAAGAGAAAGATGCTTGTTTCTACCACTGCTATTCAACACTGTAGTGGACATTGCAGCCAGAGAATTCACGTATAAAAATAAATGGCACCCGAATGTGAAAGGATGCAAAACTATCTTTATTTGCAGATGACATGATCATACAGATAGAAAACCCCAAAAAACACACGAGAGCTATTAGACTTAAGAAAGGATTACACCAGAGTTATAGGATACAATATTAACATGTAAAAATCAGTTGTGTTTGTTCATCAAATCACTTTAAACTGGAGAGAATATATTAGAAGAAAATTTTTGGGAGCCATATATTGAATAAAGGTATAATATCTAGAAATGTATGAAGAATTCCTACAACTCAACAACAAAAAGACAACCCAATCAAAAATTAAGCAAAGGATTTGAACATTTAACGAAAGGAAAAATTCAAATGTCCAACAAGCACACAAAAAGATGTTCAATATAATTAGCAACTTGGAAAATCCAAACTGAAACCACAATGAGATATTACTTCACACCCATTAAGATGGCTATGATGAAAAAAAGTAAAAAACAGGTGTTGGTGAGGATGTAGAGAAATCACAAACTTCATGATTGCTAGTGGGATTGTAAAATGCTACGGCCACTGTGGAAAGTAATGTGGTGGTTCTTCAAAACTTTAAACACTGAATTACTATATGATCCAGCAATCCCACTCCTAGGTATATACCCAATAAATACAACAAGCAGAAACACAAATACTTGTACACCAATATTCATTGCAGCTCTATCAACAAGAGTCAAAAGATGGAAACAGTCTAAACATCCATCAACAGATGAGTGGATTTAAAAAAAAAGTGTGGAGCATACATACAATGGCAACTATTCAGCCATAAGGAGAAATGAAGTACTGATACATGCTACAAAATGGCTGAACCTTGAGAACCTTATAAGTGAAATGCCAGTCACAAAAGGACAAATATTGTATGATACCACTTTTATGAAATATGTAGAAAAAGAAAATGTATAGATAAAGTGTATTACTGGTTTCATTGGATGGGTGGCAGGGAAGAGGAAAGGAAGACAAAATGCTTAGGGGACACTGAGATGCTGTTAAGGGTGATGGGAAAATTTGGGAACGGTTGATGGTTGAACAAAATGAGCATATCATTGAACATGTACATGTTTAATGTACATACAGAGATTGTAGACATGGCAAATGTTTTGTTACATATGTATCTAGTACAATAAAAACAAACAAAAAAACCCAAAAAGAAATCATTCTATACGATTCCTCAACAACCTGAAAAGAAAATTCAGAAAGCAATTCCATTTACAATATCATTGAAAAGAATAAAATACCTAGGAATAAATTTAACCAAGGAAGCCATTAGAACTGCCCCTACCAAGGAAAATAGCAAACCAAAAGCAATACCACATTCCTAGAGGTAGTGCAGAGATTACTGCCACCACCAAGGACTTAATTCCCACCACATTCTCATTCAACTTGACTCTCAGGTCTGGGCAAAAAACAGATGGATCTTGGAGAATGTCAGTGGGTTATCAAAAACTTACCAGGTGTGACTCCAACTGCAGCTGCTGTTCCAGATGTGGTTTCATTGCTTGAGCAAATACATGTCCTGGTAACTGGTATGCAGTTATTGATCTGGCTAATGCCTTTCTCCACACCTATTTTAAAGAACCACCAAAGCAGTTTGCCTTCAGCCTGCAAGCCAGCAACCCATCTTCACTGTCCTACCTCAGAGGTATAACAGCTCTCCAGCCCTATGTCATAATTTAGTCGGTAGGGACCTTGATCACCCATCCCTTCCACAAGATGTCACACGGGTCCATTACACTGATGACATGCTGAGTGGACCTAGTAAAGAAGAAGTCAATGAAGCTGGACTAATTGGGAAGAGATTATGTCTGGAATACACAGATTCCTTAGTACTATCATGCCCTGTGATTCAAGTCCACAGAAGACTACAGCAACCCAATTCTGACATGACTAACAGCTCAGACCCTTCAGGAATGAAGGTTTGGGTCACCCCACCAGGCAAAGAACCATGACCAGCTGAGGTGTTTGCTGAGGATAAAGGGAATACAGAATGGGTGGTGGAAAAAAGTAGTTCTATATAGCAGCTACAATCACATGGCCTGTTGCAGAAAACAAGGACTACAACTGTTATATTTCTTCTATGTGTGCATCAAATATTTTTGTTTTCTTCACTTATAAAATGTGAGATGTAGATGAGGCTAGTGTGTTTTCAGTTGTATACATGTTTGTTGTACCACGTTATGCGCGAGCATGACTATTGTTTTTATCCAGAAATTATGTATGGTTTAAGAAGATCTGTACAGGTGCTAAGTTGTCAATGGGAAGACTATGATGGTTAAGATTATATGTCAACTGGGCTGAGCCAGGATTCCCAGTGGTTTGGCAGTTACATAGTTTGACAATTACGTAATGATGTAATTAATTCTAGGAGGAGATCTGCTATGAGCAGCCAAACAGTTGCAAGGAAGTTTCTATGGCGTGTGGCCTGCCTCCAGTATACAAACGGATATTCTAGCAAGGCTCTCGCTCTGGATCCTGCATCCAGCTCATAATTATCTGACCTCCAATTTTTGGGTTTTGAGCTAGTAGCATATCTGCCTATCTTGGGATTTATCAGCCTCTGCAGCTTGTGCACCAGCAGCCCACCATGTGACCTGCTGATCCTGAGTTCGTCAGCCCCTGCAGCTACGTGAGTCAGGAGAAGCCTCAGGCCTGATGCCTGACCCACGGACTTGGGACTTGCCAGCCTCTGCAATGGTGTGAGTCCTCTTGAGATAAATCTCTCTAAATAAATACAATTCACTGGTTTTACTTCTCTAGAGAACCCAGCCTAAGACAAATTATTATTATAAGAAAAACAAAATGGCAAGTGTTTTGAAGAATGCCAAAAATCAAGAACCCTCATCCACTGCTAGTGGGAATGTAAAATGGTGCATATGCTGTTGAAAACAATTTGGGAGTTCCTCAAGAAGTTAAACAGAATTACCATTTACCTAAGCTTGTGAAGCAAAGTCTCTGACTCTAATGATTAAGGACAAGACTACTGAAAGGTTGACAGATTAAATCCACCTACAGGCACCTCGGAAGACAAGCCTGGTGGTTTACTTTTGAAAGGTAATTGTCATTGAAAACCCCATGGAATGTGGTTCTACTCTGAACACATAAATCAGAATCGACCCGACAGCAACTAGTTTACCTCTTTAGGAATGTGAAGGAGTTACCCAAATGGATAACTGACATGTTTATTCTACAAAAAGAAATTCTGCCACAAGTGAACGTGTACTTTGGCCAGTTTGTTAAACACTAGTTTGACTGGAGAACTGTGAGATACGGGAGAGAAATAGTAGAGGAAGTTGGAAAGGTGATTGGGGTAGGTGGACATATCATGTTCTAGGACACTTGGCCACTGCAAAGACTTAGGCTTTTGAAAGAAATGCAGGGCAATTTCAGAGTTTTGAGTACAAAAGGAAACTGATCTGATACCTCTTTTAAAAAAGACCTTTGTGTAGTGGTAAATGTAGAAGCTGGAAAATCTGTTAGAAAGGTACGGCCATATCATAAGAAATGTTAAGACTGGAGTGGTGGCAATAAAAGTGAGGGATGGTCCCTAAATACTTTTAAAGTAGAGCCAATAAAAGTTCCTTATGGACTGAAGGTTGGTGTTGAGAGAGAGGAGGCATGCATGAATCCAAAATCTTTGCCCAATGAAAATGAAAACAGAGTGCCATCAACACAGATGTAAAGCCTTCAAGGGAGATTTCATGGTAAAGAATGCAGATGTTACCTGGGGCTTGAAATTGAAATGTGTATAACATACCCAGGTGGGGAAGATACAGAAAACAAGAAACGTTTTTTAAAGAATTGGTTATAATGGGAAAGAAGAATCTCTACAACAGTTGGTGTCAGCACAACTGGATTTCCACATGCAAAAGAGTGAAGTTGGAACCCTACACCACATCATATACAAAAAATTATTTAAAATAGATTAACAACCTAAACATAAGAGGTGAGACAATAAAAGCATTCTTTACAATAGTCCCTAAATGGAAATTGCCCAAATATTCTCAAAAAATAAAAATTTTAAATTATCACGGTGTACTCCTACAATACTACAGTCCAATTTAAGTGAATGAACAACCTATGGAAGTCCTAATGTAAATATGAACTATAGGAATTGGCAAAAGTACATATAGTGTTATTCTATTTGTATACAACACAAAAACAATAAGGTTCAAAAATATGAATATAAGCAAAACAATCATCCTCAAAAATATGGAGATATTGGTTCTATCAAGAGGGCAGAAGGTGATTTAAATAAACTCATGAGGGGGGTCAAAAGCAAAGATGTTTCTATTACTTGGATGTTTATACTTCACTCAACTGTATATTTAGTAAAAACTGTCCATGTATATAAAAAAACTCTAGCCAAATTTAGAAATGGGGGAAAAAACAGTACAATCTGAAAATGGGTGTCTTAGTTATCTAGCACTGCTATAACAGAAACACCATAAACGGGTGGATTTAACAAACAGAAATTTATTTTCTCACAGTTTAGGAGGCTAGAAGTCCAAATTCAGAGTACTGGCTCTAGGGGAAGGCTTTCTCTGCCGGCTTTAGAGGAAGACTGTTGTCTCTTCAGAGCTTCTGCTCCTGGGCAATCTTCATGTGGCTTGGCATCTCTACATCTCTGTCTCTGCCTGCTCCCTTGCTTGCTTAATCTCTTGTACCTCAAAAGAGGTTGACTCAAGACACACCGTACATGAATCCCACCTCATTAGCAAAACAAAAAGAACCTAGTCTCAAATTGTATTATAACCACAGGCATAGAGCTTAGCATTTACCACACATTTTTAGGGGGACACAATTCAGTCCACAACATCCCACCCTATGGCCTTCAAAAATCCATGTCTTTGCCACATGCAAAACACTTTTACCCCATCACATCATCCCAAAAGTCTTAACTCCAAATCCAAAATCTCATCTTCTGAATCATCTATATCAAATATGAGTGAGACTTTAGGTGTATTCTATTCTGGGCAAAATTTCTCTCCATCTGTGAACCTGTGAAATCTAGAATATCAGTTATCTGCTTCCAAAGTATAATGGTGGAACAGACATAAGGTAGACATTTCCACTATAAATGAGAGAAATTGGAAATAAGAATAACAGGCACCAAGCAACTCCAAAACTCAGCAGAACAAATTACATTAGCTCTCAAAGTTTGAAAATAATCCTCTGTTCTCTGAGACCATCTGGGTAGTGGCCCTGCCCTCCAGACTCTGGGTGCTGGCCACCCCCTCTGGATTCCATGTGGCGGCCCCTGGGCCATGGGTTTCAGCACTGCCTTCCAGGTCTATGAGGACAGCAACTCTGCTCCCTCGGTTTGGGTGGTCCCATTTCTCCTAGGCCATCTGAGTGGCAACCCTATCCCTTTGGACCCAGCAGAACCTGTTCTTCTGCCCCTTGGGCATGATAACTCAAACCCTCAGGTGTGGGCATCAGCCCCATCCTCTGGCACTCTTCAGTGGCAAGCCCACACTCCAGAACTGAGATGGAGAAACTATGGCTCTTTGAAACCTAGAAGGCTGCGGCCCCCTCCCCCATTTGATATCCAGGAGACCATGATCCCACCCTTTGAAACGGAGAAGACCCTGCGTTCCGTGCTCCTTCCAACAGTTCTGCTGATCTCTGAGCTGCTCCAGGGATAATTCTTTTCTTGGAGGACAACAGATATAACTCCTTTGGCCTGTTTCCTGCCTGAAGAACTCCAAGATGCAGACACCGTTCTCTCCTTTTATTATTTCTTTGTCTCCTTCACTCTCAGGTGATGGGTTTTCTGCTGTAGTAGTGGGTTAGATCCATCAATCACAGGCTTAATTTCTTAAAAAAAATTTGTGCAGCCACGTCCTTGGAGTCACATGGCCTTCCGTAGTTTGTACATCAGAATTTTCCAAATCTTTAAGCTTAGTTTTCATTTCACGCAGTTCATTTTTAAGCTCATCTCTTTCCATTCATACTCTACTATAAGCTGCATAAAGAAACCATGTGGCCCCTTTAAGATCTTCCTTAGAAACCTCATCATCCAGATATTCAAGTACATTACTTATAAGTTCTACCTTCCACCAAACATTTGGACATAATTCAGACAACTTCATCGTCAGAACATAAAAAGCATCACCTTTCCTCCTTTGTCCAATGACATTTTCATCATTTTCTTTTAAAGCCTCACCAAAAGCACATTTAATGTCCCCATATCTGGTAACATTCTGTTTCTGACACCACATGTATTCTCTAAGACGACAAACTTTCTCTATAGCTCTCCTCACTTCTTTCTGAGCCCTAACTAGAATTGCCTCCGACCTCCATAATTCTACCAACTGCCTCTTCAAGGTAATCTAGGCTTTTACTCTTAGGCACCTTAAAACTCTTCCAGCCTCTACCCATTACCCAATTCCAAAACTGCTTTCACGTTTTAGTTACGTGTTAGAAGAGCACCCCACTCTTCTGGTTCCAAATTCTTAGTTATCTAGTGCTGCTATAACAGAAATACCATAAACAGGTGCCCTTAACAAATTTACTTTCTCGCAGTTTAGAAAGCTAGATGTCTGAATTCAGAGTACCAGCTCTAGGGGAGGGCTTTCTCTCTCATTCAGCTCTGGAGGAAGGTTCTTGTCTCCTCTGAGGTTCTATTCCTGGACAATCTTCATGTGGCTTGGCATCTCTCTTCCCCCATCTCTGCTTGTTTGCTTGCTTGTTTTACCTCTTTTATATCTCAAAAGAGACTGACTCAAGACAAATCCTACATGAATCCTGCCTCATTAACATAGTAGCTAAAAGCGTGGCTGTTAACCATAAGGTTGGCAGTTCTAAACCACCAGCCGCTCCTTTGAAACTCTGTGGGGCAGTTCTACTCTGTTCTATAGGGTTAAGAATTGGAATCGAGTCAGCGGCAATGGGTTTTTTTTTGGTTTATTCCCAAATGGGATTGTAGCCACAGGTGTAGAGGTTAGGATTTACAACACTTATTTTTCAGTGACACAATTCAATCTATAACAATGGGCATATACAGACAATGTACATCAAAATAGATACTGAAACTTCAACAGTTTCCCAGGAAAACAGGTGAAAAACAAGGATATCCAGTATTCCATTCCTATTCAACCTTACCTTAGAAATTCTGTCTAGTACATTCTCCTCCAAAAAAAAGGAAAGGAAAGAGTTAAGGATTTCCAAGGAAAAAATCCACAGTCCATTCTTACAGGATAAATAACTTATGTATGTACAACCCCAAAAGAATATAAAGATGATTATAGAACTGAGAGATTTCAGCACGTTTTTCAGATTGGAAAATAGCGAAGGTTTATTTTACAATTTATATGGACTAATATAAAGCAGTACTAGTATCACAAAAAATTAAAACAAGCCCATGAGAGATAAAAGTACGACCTTGAGTATATCTCACCTGGATTTAGAGACCAGCTCAAGAATAGATTTGATGCACTGAACACTTAAAACCAAAGACCACAGAAGTTGTGGGATGACATCAAGGACATCATACATGAAGAAAGCAAAAGGTCATTAAAAAGACAAAAAAGAAAAGACCAAATGAATATTAGAAGAGACTCTGAAACTTGCTATTGAACGATGAATAGCTAAAGTGAATCGAAGAAATGATGAAGAGCTGAACATAAGTTTTCAAAGGCGAGCTCTAGAAGACAAAGTAAACTATTGTAATAATGAGTCGTGCAAAGGCTTGGAGTTAGAAAACCAAAAAAGAAGAACATGCTTGGCATTTCTCAAGCTGAAAGAACTGAAGAAAAAACTGAGCCTCGAGCTGCAATAATGGTAAAATACTGAAAGACGCAGGAAGTATTATAAGATGATGAAAGGTATACACAATCACTGTACCAAAAAGAATTGGTTGACATTCAACCATTTCAGAAGGTAACATATGATCAAGAACTGATGATACTGAAGGAAGAAGTCCAAGGAGCACTAAAGGCACTGGCTAAAAACAGGGATCCCAGGAATTGACGGAATACCAGTTGACATGTTTCAAGAAACAGATGCAGTGCTCCAGGTACTCACCTGTCTATGGGAAGGATTTCATTTTACTAGGATCCACAATTAACACCCATGCAAGCAACAATCAAGAAATAAATGACATGTTGCACTGGACAAATCTGCTTCAAAATACCTCAAGGTATTAAAAAGCACAGATGTCACTTTGAGGACTTAGGTGCACTTGACCCAAACCATGGTGTTTTTCAATCATCTTATATGTATGTGAAAGCTGAACAGCAAATAAGGAAGACTGAAGAAGAATTGATGCCTTTGAATTATGGTGTTGGTGAAGAATACTGAATATACCACGGACTACCAGAAAAACTAAGAAATCTGTCTTGGAAGAACTACAGCCAGAATGCTCCTTAGAAGTGAGGATGGTGAGACTTCATCTTACGTACTTTGGACATGGTATCAAGAGGGATCAGTCCCTGGAGAAGGACATCATGCTTTATAAAGCAGAAGGTCAGTGAAAAAGAGGAAAACCCTCGAGATGGACTGACACAGTGGCTGCAACAATGAGATCAAACATAGCAACGATTGTGAGCATGGCAGTGTTTTGTTTTGTTGTACAAAGGGTTGCTATGACTTGGAACGGACTGGATGGCACCTAACCACCACAACAATACAGTGGCTGAAAAATTCACCTCAGAAGAAAAATATGTATTTTAGTGAAAATAAAAAGGACTATGAAAAAGTATAATTAAGTAAACAAAAGATCCTAATAAACTACAAAACATTATGAAAGGACATCCGCATTGACTTAAAAAAATGAAAATATAAACTGTGCTTTTACAACACTGTTCTACCCAAATCCTAACTTCCAGAAAATTCCATACAATTTTATTTTTTAGAACTTTCACAAATACCTTACAAATTTACACGTAAGTGCAAATGTTCACAAATACCCAAAATATTTTAAGGAATACTGCATGGAGACTCATCTAAATACACACATACACACTCAACTATGCATACGGACAAGTCTCCATGAAGTATCCCGCAGAAGAGAGCGTGTGTATGTGTAGCATAAAACCTGTTACTCAACCAGTTGCTGTTGAGATGATTTCAATTCATAGCACCCTACAGGACAGAGGAGAACTGCCCCATAAGGTTTCCAAGGAGTGGCTGATGGATTCGAACTGCCAATCTTTTGGTTAGCAGGCGAGCTCTCAACCACTGCGCCATCAGGGCTCCATGTGTATAACAGATTTAATAAATTCTACAGCATATCAGTATGTTGTTGCCAGGTGCCCTCGCGTCACTTCAAACT
Source organism: Trichechus manatus latirostris (assembly GCF_000243295.1). Lineage (NCBI taxonomy): Eukaryota > Metazoa > Chordata > Mammalia > Sirenia > Trichechidae > Trichechus > Trichechus manatus. Next base: position 13,259,389 of record NW_004443993.1, read on the forward strand.
CACAGCGATCCTATGTACAACAGAAAGAAACAGTGCCGGTCCTGCGCCATCCTCACAATCTTTATGTTTGAGCCAATTTATGCAGCCGCTGTCAATCCTTCTCACTGAGCGTCTTCCTCTCTTTCACTGACACTCTACCAAGCATGATGTCCTCCAGGGATTGGTCTCTCCTGACAACATGTTCAAAGTATGTGAAATGAAGTCTCATCATCCTTGCTTCTAAGGAGCATTCTGGCTATATTCTTCCAAAACAGATTTTGCTCGTTCTTTTGGCAGTCCATGGAATATTATTCTCTGCCAACACCATAATTCAAATGCATCAATCTTCCTTTCTCACTGTCCAGCTTTTGCACGCACACGAAGCGACTGAAAACACATGGCTTGGATCAGCTACACCTTAATCCTCAGTGTCTTCTTTGCTTTTCAACACTTTAAAGAGATCTTTTACAGCAGATCTGCCCAATGCAATATATCATTTGATTTCCTGACTGCTGCTTCCAAAGGTGTTGACTGTGGATCCAAGCAAAATGAAATACTTGACAACTTCAATATATTCTCCATTTATTACGTTGTTTATTACCCCAGTTGTGAGGATTTTTGTGTTATGTTAAGGTATAAGCCATACTGAAGACTGTAGTCTTTAATTTTTACCAGTGTTTCAAGTCCTTTTCTCTTTCAGCAAGCAAAATTGTGTCATCTGCATATCACAAGTTGTTAATGACTCTTTCTCCAATCCTGATGCTGTGTTCTTCATACACTCCACCTTCTCAGATTATTTGTTCAGCACACAGATTGAATAAGTATGGTAAAAGGATACAACCTTGACGCAAACCTCACCTGATTTTAAAGGACGCATTATCTCCTTGTTCTGTTCGAATGACTGTCTCCTTGGTCAATGTACACGTTCCCCATGAGCACAATTAAATGTTCTGGAATTCCTATTTTTCACGTTATTCACAATTTGTTACGATCCACACAGTCGAATGCCTTTGCCTAGTAAAGAAGACACAGAAAAATATCTTTCACGTATTTTCTCCTTTCAGCCAAGATCAATCTGACATCAGCAGATTTCCCTCGTTCCACATTCTCTTCTGAATCTGGCTTGAATTTCTGGCAGTTCCCTGTCAACGTACTGCTGGAACCGTTTTTGAATTATCTTGAGCATAATTTTACTTACACATGATATTAATGATATTGTTTGAAAATTTCCACATTCTGTCAAGTCATTTTTGTTTGGAATGAGCTGGCATATGCATTTTCTCCAGTCGGTTAGCCAGGTAGCAGTCTTCCAAGTTTCTTGGACTAGACGAGTGAGCGTTTCCAGTGTTTCATCTGTTTGTTGAGAGATCTCAATTGGTATTCCATCAATTAATGCAGCTTTGTTTTTTGGCAATGCCTTCAGTGCAGCTTGGAATTCCTCCTTCAGTACTCTTAGTTCTTAATCATATGCTATGTCCTGAAATGACTGAACGGTGACCAGTTCTTTTTGGTACAGTGATAGTGACTCTGTATTCTTTCCCTCATCTTTTGATGCTTCCGGCATGATTCCATTTTTTACCCACAGAATCCTTCAATATTGCAACTCGAGGCTTGAACTTTTTCTGCAGTTCTTTCAGCTTGAGAAATGTTGAGTGTTTTCTTCCCTTTGGGTTTTCTAACTCCAGGTCTTTGTACGTTCCATTTTATTACTTCTGTTTTATCTCAGTCAGAATATTTCTAAAATGGTAGGAAGATTTAGAATATTAGGAGTTCTGGCATAACATGGAAAACATAAGATTTTTAAAGATCCTTCTCAAGATTATGTAAGCTTTACAATAAACTTTACATCAGTAAATAAACATTCCTTTGGGAAGTTTTATATGCATTAAAAGGAAAAATTCTTAGTAAAAACATAACAACCTGATTCTGAAATTCACTTCCAGTAGAAACTCTGATCCTGAGAAGTTAAACACGGTTATCTCCAATGCCAAGCTTTTTTAACACCAAAAACAGAAACAAAAAACAAAAGTGTTAGAAAAACAGAAGCAGAAGCAAATAACCTAAATAAGAAATGACACAGGTGATACAATAGACCCAACTGAAATAAAAAAGATCATAATAGAAGACTACAAAAAACTGTACTCCAAAAAATTTCAAAACCTAGAGGAAATTTCTAGATAGAAACTACCTACCTAAACTAACACAAAATGAAGTAGAAAAATTAAACAGATCCATAACAAAAGAAAATTAAAAAAAAGTCCCAACAACAAAAAAGTCCTTGGCCAGACACCTTCACTGGAGAATCTGAGAAGAGCTCACACCAATATTACTCAAACTATTTTAGAGCATAAAGAAGGAATACTCTCCATTCTATGAAGCCAGCATAACCCTGATAACAAAGTCACGCAAAGACACACACAAAAAAGAAAACTACAGACCAGTATTTCTCATGAATATAGATGCAAAAATTCTCGACAAAATTCTAGCCAATAGAATTCAAGAGCATATCAAAAAAATAATACATCACAACAAAGTGGGATTCATACCAGGTATGCAAGGATGGTTCAATATTAGAAAATCAATGTAATACAACACATAAATAAAACAAAAGAATCACATGATCACCTCAATCGATGCAGAAGAGGCATCTGACAAAGTCCAACACCGATTCATGATAAAAACTCTCAGAAAAATAGGAATAGAAGGGAAATTCCTCAACATAATAAAGGGCATGTATACAAAATCAACAGCCAACATCATTCTCAAAGGAGAGAGACTGAAAGCATTTCCCTTGAGAAAAGGAACCAGATTAGGACGCCCTTTATCACCTCTCTTATTCAACATCGTGCTCGAAGTACTAGCTAAAGCAATAAGGCAAGAAAAATAAAGGGCATCCAAATAGGTAAGGAAGATCTAAAACTATTCCTACTTACAGATAATATGACCTTATACACAGAAAACCCCAAAGAATCCACAAGAAAGCTGCTAAAACTAATAGATGATTTCAGCAAAGTAGCACGATACAAGATTAACATACAAAAATCAGTTGGATTCCTCTACACCAACAAAGAGAATTTCAAAAAGGAAATCAGCAAATTATGACCATTTACAATAGCTCCCAAGAAGATAAAATACTTAGAAATAAATCTAACCAAGGACATAAAAGACCTTTACAAAAAAAGCTACTAAACACTACTGCAAGAAACCAAAACAAACCTACATAAGAAGAAAAATATACCCTGCTCATGAATAGGAATACTCAACATTGTGAAAATGTCAATACTACCCAAAGCGATCTACAGATACAATGCAATCTGGATCTAAACCCTAATAGCACTGTTTAACAAAATGGAGAAACACAACACCAACTTTATATGGAAAAGAAAGAGGCCCCAGATAAAAAAAGCATTACTGTAGAAAAACAAAGTGGGAGGTCTCATACTACCTGATCTGAGAATCTATTATACAGTCATGGTAGTCAAAACAGCCTGGTACTGGTACAACAGACACAGATCAATGGAACAGAATTGACAACCCAGACATAAATCCATCCACCTATGAGCAACTGATATGTGAAAAAGAGCTAACGTCCGTGAAATGGGGAAAAGACAGTCTCTTTAACAAATGGTGTTAGCACAACTGGATGTTCAACCGCAAAAAAATGAAACAAGATCCATACCTCACACTATACACAGAAACAAACTCAAAATGGATCAAAGACCTAAATATAAAACCTAAAACAATAAAGATCATGGAAGAAAAAATAGGAACAATGCTAAGGGCCCTAATACATGGCATGAATCGAATACAAACTATAATTAACAATGTGCAAACACCAGAAGAGAAACGAGATAACTGGGCACTCCTAAAAATCAAACACTTATGTTCATCAAACGACTTTACCAAAAGATTAAAAGAGAACTTATGGATTGGAAAAAAACATTCTGGCTATGACATATCCAACAAGGGTCTAATCTCTAAAATCTAAAAATACTTCAATGCCTCAAGAACAAAAAGACAGATAATCCAATTAAAAAATGAGCAAAGGATATGAAAAGACACTTCACCAAAGAAGACATTCAGGTGGCTAACAGACACATGAGGAAATGCTCCCTATCACTAGCTACTGGAAAAATGCAAATCAAAACTACAATGATACCATCCCACCCCATTACTAGCACTAATCAAAAAACAGAAAATATGTTGGACAGGCTGCAGGGAGATTGGAACTCTTATGCACTGCTGGTGGGAATGTAAAATGGTACAATCACTTTGGAAAACAATATGGCGCTTCCTTAAAAAGCTAGAAATAGAAATACCATATCCTCCAGAAATCCTACTCCTTGGGAATATATCCTAGAGAAATAAGAACTGTCACACGAATAGACATAGGCACACCCACGTTCACTGCAGCACTATTCACAATAGCAAAATGATGGAAATAACCTAAGTGCCCATCAGCAGATGAATGGATAAACAAATCATGGTACAAACACACGAACACTAGCAACGACAAAGAACAATGATGAATCCGTGAAACATCTCACAACATGGATGAATCTCACCGAAGCAGAATGTAGAGCATTTTCTTTATGAACTATGTTATGCCAATTTACCTAGATGTTCCCTGAGACTATGGTCCCAGCCCTCAGCCCCAGCAGCTTGGTCCCTCAAGGTGTTTGGATGTGTCTAGGAAACTTCCATGACTTTGCCTTGGTCGAGTTGTGCTGACTTTTCCTATACTGTGTATTGTCTTTCCCTTTACCAAATTTGACACTTGTCTACTATCTAGTTAGTGATTTTCCTTCCCCCCTCCCTTCCTCCCAACTATCAAAGAATGTCTTTTTCTGAGTGTAAACCTTTTCTTGAGTTCTTATAATAGTGGTCTCATATAATATTTGTCCTTTTGTGATTGACTTATTTCACTCAGCGAAATGCCCTCCAGATTGATCTGTGTTGTGGGATGTTTCATGGATTCATCATATTAGTTTGCCATTGACCATCTAAGATACATCTATTGGTCCCATCCATTCTGGAGCAAAGGAGAATGAAGAAAACCAAAGACTCAAGGAAAATATCATCCCAAAGGACTAAAGGACCACATGAACCAGAGCCTCCACCAGCCTGAGCCCAGAAGAACTAGATGGTGCCTGGTTTCTACCACCAACTGCTGTGACAGGGATCACAACAGAGAGTCCTGGACAGAGCGGGAGAAAAATGAAGAACAAAATTCAAATTCATGAAATAAAACAAGACTTACTGGTCTGACAGAGACTGAAGGAACCCTCGAGACTATGGCCCCCAGACACTCTGCTAACTCAGAACTCAAACCACTCCTGAAGCCCACTTTTCAGACAAACATTAGATAGGCCTACAAAGCAAACAGTAACACAGGTGAGGAACAGGCTTCTTACTTCAATCTAATATATGAGACCAAATGGGCAACTCTCACCCAAAAGGAAGATGAGAAGGCAAGAAGGGACAGGAACTGAACCAATGGACGCAAGGAACCTGGAGCAGAAAGGGGGAGAGTGCTGTCACATTGTAGAGACTGCAACCAATATCATAAAATAATAAATGTGTAAATTTTTGAATGTGAAACTAACTTGAGCTGTAAACTTTCACTTAAAGCACAATAAAATTAGAAAAACAAACCCTCAGATTCAAATCTAAGACTGCGGGAATAGTAAAATAATTTATTGAGTTTAATACCAACTCTAGGCAGAGACAGGCTGGGAGGACATGGACCTCGATTGGGTATCGTGCTTCTCACATACCTGAAAGGCTCAAACAAATCCAATATCCCAAAGGAGGAAAAAAAAATGATGGTTTTGGATGCACCACACACGATCCAGCTGGACTCACTCTCCTGCCTCATTCCTTTGGTGAGGTTGTGAGAGTGCTAAACCTCACACAGGACGCCATAAGGAGCAAGGGTTCTTTCCCTACTCTCTCTCCTGTTCTTCACCCCATCACACAGTGTGCGAGTTGGAGCTATAGTGTTAGGACTGCACAGAAAAGACTGCAGTGCCTGGGGGAAGCCAAGAACACTGTTTGCAGTGATAGGATGAGGATGACTCTGGAGAGCCTGGGACTCAGTCACAGCTGTTCTGATTCAGGCTCTGGTCAGGAAATCTGTCATTCAACACAGAGTACCAAGGCCCAAGGTGGGGACAGTAATGCCCCACGGTGCCAACTTGGAACTCACATAAGGAAGGTGACCCAGGCATCCCAGGCTTAAAAAACCGCATATGTGTAGAAGAAGGGCCCTGTGGCAATGGTGCTTCTTAGGATATAGACCTTGGCCTCTTCTGCCACCTTTTACATCAAAGAACAAACACATAGCTGTGAGTACACAGTTCGCCCCCCACAAATCATATTTAGTCTCACCCCTTCATGCTAAGAATTACTCAGTTCTCTGTGGTACTCACCATTTCCTGTCCCCCGCCTAATGAAGTCTAAGTGAATGTCCTCTCTACAGCCCAAGAAGCCAGTTAAGGCAGGAGGGATGGGAGTGGAACCCAGGCCACTAGGAAGTCTGGAGGCAGATGAACAAAGTTTGGTCTACACAGCCAGTCAGCAGTTGAAATCCTTACTCCTGATTGACAGATGTGTTAGGTGGTTGCCCTAGGTCCCCAGCTGTCTAGACTGGACCACTTCTTCCTGATCACACCTGGGACCTGAAATGGAAGAAGATGAGGGGTGGGGTGGGGGAGACGTATTGAGTAACTAAGGAGTAACGGGTTCCTGGCTTCAGTTCTTTCCCTGGGCAAGGCTCCCTCCCAGGCTCAAGGCATTGCTCAGCTTGAGGGTACTGACATTTTCATACATGTCTACAGGTTTCAACCTTATGACAAGGAAATCACAGATGGAGCAATCTCATCCCAGAGCATGGGAAGCATCCATGCACGGCCAGGCTATCAAATTTGAATCTGATTTCCACAGGATGTCAGAGGCCCGAGGTTCAGACTGTGCTTTCACCTGGGTATCTTTGCTCCTTGTAAATCCATATAGACGCTTATATTTGATATCAATATGGGTGAATTTTCAGGCAGAACGTATTTTTTCAAGTTTGGTCAATGAATCCATCGCAACTCCTTGATTTTTCATTATATGCAGTTAAACTCTTTTTTTAAATTCTCATTTCATTCACAACATTGTAAAACATGATCTTTAATTTTCCTGTCAATTTTGAAATAAACATTTCTTTCCTCCTCTTGGATTTTTTTTTCCCCCACTCTGGGGGAATGAGCTACTCAGACGCCTGATTATGCAAGATCTTGTTACTAAAAGGAAAATACATGTCTTTCATTCTACATGGGATTGATGTCATGGGAGTGTCGGGAGGAATGTGGAGATTTCAAAAATTAAATGCCAATCCTAGGCAGTGATAACCTAGAGAAAATCACATTTGAGAAACTGCAGCAAGGAAAGAATAGACTCTTTAAAGTGAATAGATCTGGATCAAGTGGTTTTTAGTAAGGAAAGAAAATAACAAGACCACTTTCATAATAGCAACTCCAGTGAATTAAAATTCTAAATATTACAAAAATGGATTATATTAATTACTTTGAAGTTAGCAATGATTTCTCAAACAGGACGAATTGCACATTTTAAGTCTGAAATACATGCAGTTGCTACTTGATTCTTTAGTATCTGTTTATTCCTATCTTTTGCTCTATGTAAAACGGTAACCTTTTGGCACATCTACCTTCAAAAGATTTGATGTACACACACTACCTTCATTCTACATTGTTACATTTGGTTTAAATACAAACATATTCTCTATTCATACTGCAAATGCTATACACATTACTCATCAATTTAAGTTATACTTCTTTATGTCCAAACTTATATCCTATAAAGCAACACTTTCCAATAGTTGCACATTTCATATTTATCCAAATTAGAGCACTTTCTAAAATAATTATTTTAAAGAATGAGGCACACTCAGCAACACTGTAGTGTGACAGATCAGGATGCGCTGAAACAAATTTTGAGTATTTCTGTAACGCGCTCCTCTCTTTTTTTCCCTCATTCCCAATATTTGCTGCTCTTACAATGGAAATATGCTGGGTTTTTACTGCAAGAAGCCCCTAACCTATTCAGTGTGGCTATTTGGTAGCAGACATTCCGGTTGCCTCATTAGCATCTAATCCAACACAGAACCTGTCTCTATCCACGCTTAGGATCCTGGAGAAACACAGGGTGTGTGATCTCTGTAAACTGCTTCCCTCCTATGCTAACCTTGTTCAGCCATATCACGTTGGCCATATTGTCTCTGGCACAATCGTGAAGGAAATTTCCGCCTTAGAGCCAAATGAATTCCTGGAAATACGTCTCTTAATAAATATTTTCTTCCTCAAATGGGGCTAACTATGGTCCTAAATGAACGTACTAACTCCATTCATGTTTCTTACTACTTCAACTCTGTCAAAGCCATATAACAATTAAACTAAAAACTAAACCCCTGTCGTGCAGTCAATCCCGACTCAGAGCAACCCTACTGCTTAGGATATAATTGCCCCACTGGGTTTCCAAGGCTGTAATCCTGACAGAAGCAGATTGCCACATCTTTCTCCCACTCCGAGGACGGTGGTTTCTAACCCCCGCCCTTTCGGTGAGCAGCCGAGCGCTTAACCACTGCGCCACCAGAGCCCATTAACAATTAAACTAGGGGAGGGGGATGTGCCTCCCAACCACCTCACCTTCTGTAGAACCACCAACAGCTTCACAACAGTCCCTGCGTGCGGAGACGCAGGCGGGCAAGGCAGCCTGGGGCCGGGCAAACGGAGGCGGCGGGAGCAGGGCACTCACGCAGGCTAACTCCCTGCGTTTCGCTGACGCCTGTGACTCCGCAAGCCTCACAAAGTCCCGGCCAAGCTGACAGCCGTGGTCTCGCCCACGCACGGCCTCCCCGCTTAATGCGCCGACACACCTACGGCCCGCCCGCCTACCTGGCCGACCCGACGCGGCGGCCGCCGGAGTCCTCAGCCGGGCGGAGAGAGCGGGCGCTTCGCTGCGCCGCCGGCCGAGGCCGAAGCCCCGCCAAAGAGGCAGCGACGGCGGCGGGAGGCCCCGCGGCCCTGGACCCTCCAGGGAGGCCGCAGAGGCCAGGCCTGCGCAGCAGAGGGAGCAACGGCCTCGGAACCGCAGCGGGCCCTCCCTGGCCGGCGGGCTCTACCTGCTACCGGGCCAGGCCCGACGCCCAGGGCGGCGCAGACGTACCTCACGCCCCAGCCGGGTGACCGCCACTCACAGCTGCCGGCCGCGCACGCGCACTTCCGCTTCCTGCTCTGACCCACGCGGCGGGAGGGGCGGGGTTCCGGCGCGGACGCAGAGGGCTCCGCCCAGTGGTGGGCATGTTTGGGGACTTGTTGGACTCCGACCTTCCTTCTGTCTTTTTTCCCCCATAAACAAAAGCTTTAAAGCAACCAACCAACCAGTTGCCAACTAGTCAACATAACTCATAGCGGCCCAACATAGGACTGAGTAGAACTGCCCCACATGGCAGCCCACTGCCACACCTTTCTCCTGCAGAACAGCTGGTGGGTTCCAATCGCGGACCTTTCCGTTAGCAGCCGACCACTCAACCACCGCGCCACCAGAGCTCCTCTGGTGTTTCTTAAATGAGTACATAAGCTTAAACACACGTTTCAGTTCAACAACATCTGCGGAAATTAAAAACACATTTGTCATTAAGGCGGCTTTAACGCCCTGTTACATATTCATTCGTTAGGTTCTGCTGAGTACTCTATTCGAGTTGTGTTGTCCAATACGTTAGCCATTAGCCGTATGTGACCATTTAAATTAAAATTCATTAGAGTTATAATTTCAACTCTTCAGTTGCAATAGGCACATTTCAGGGACCTACATAGTTACACGAGGCTAGTAGCTATTTTGTTCACAGTGTAGAAATAGAACATGTCTATTATCACAGGAAAAATCCTGAAGTACAATGCTGTCAGTGATAGGATAATATCCATACATCTAGAAGGAAGACCAGTAAATAGGACTGTTGTTCAAATTTACCCACCAACGATAATGCCAAAGATGAGGAAATTGAAGATGTTTATCAACTTCTGCAGTCTGAAATTAATCAAACACGCAATCAAGATGCATTGATAACTACTGGTGATTGGAATGCAAAAGTTCGAAATAAAGAAAAAAGATTGGTATTTGGAATATACGGCCTTGGTGACAAAAACGGTGGCGATCCCATTATAGAATTTTGCAAGACAAATGACTTATTCATTATAAATTCAACAATACAAACGGCAACTATATAGGTGGACCTCACTGAATGAAAAACACGGAAATCAAATCAACAACATCTGCGGAAAGAGAAGATGGAAAAGTTCAATATCATCAGTCAGAACAAGGCCGGGGTAGACTGTGGAACAATCAATTGTTCATATGCAAGTTCAAGTTGAAGCTGAAGAAAATTAAAACAAGACCATGAGAGCCAGAGTACAACCTTGAGTATATCCCACCTGATATTAGAGACCATCTCAAGAATAGATTTGAGGCAATGAACACCAATGACCAAAGACCAGATAAGTTGTGGGATGAATCAAAAAATCATACATGAAGAAAGCAAAAGGTCATTCAGAAGACAGGAAAGAAAGAAAAGACCAAAATGGATGTCAGAAGAGACTCTGAAACTTGCTCTTGAATGTAGAGTAGGTAAAGTGAGTGGAAGAAATGATGAAGTAAAAGAGCTGAACAGAAGATTTCAAAAGGCGGCTCAATAGGCAAAGTAAAGTATTATGAAATGTGCAAAGATCCTGAGTTAGAAAATCAAAAGGGATGAACATGCTTGTCATTTTTCAAGCTGAAAGAACTAAAGTAAAAATTCAAACCTCAAGTTGCAAAAGTGAAGGATTCTATGGGCAAAATCCACATATGTCTGTCAGTTTTTCATACAGTAGTGGCTTGTGTGTTGCTATGATGCTGGAAGGTATGCCACTGGTATTTCAAATAGCAGCAGGATCACCCTTGGTGGACAGGTTTCAGCTGAGATTCCAGACTAAGACAGACTAGAAAGAAGGACTTGGTGGTCTACTTCTGAAAAAAATTAGCCAGTGAAAACCTTATGAATAGCAGCAGAACATTGTCTGATATAGTACTGGACAATGAGCCCTTCAGGTTGGAAGGCACTCAAAGTACGAGTGAGGAAGAGCTGTCTCCTCAAAGTAGAGTTGACCTTAATGACGTGGATGTAGTCAAGCTTTCGGGATCTTCATTTACTGATGTGGCATGACTCAAAATGAGAAGAAACAGCTGCAAACATCCATTAATAATTGGAATGTGGAATATACGAAGTATGAACCTAGGAAAATTGAAAGTCATAACAAATGAAATGGAACACATAAAGATCGATATCCTAGGCATTAGTGAGCTGATATGGACTGGTATTGGCCATTTTTAATTGGACAATCATATGGTCTACTATGCCGCGAATGACAAATTGAAGAGAAATGACATTGCATTCATCGTCAAAAAAAAGCCATTTCAACAGCTATGCTGAAGTACAATGTAGTCAGTCATAGGATAATATCCATACACCTACAAGAAAAGTTAATACGACTATTATTCAAATTTACAACCAACCACTAATGCCAAAGTTGGAGAAATTGAAGGTATTTACCAACTTCTGCAGTCTGAAATTGATCAAACATGCAATGATGATATATTGATAATTACTGGTGATTGGAATGGGAGAGTTGAAAACAAAGGTGAAGAAACAGTAGGTGGATAATATGGCCTTTGTGATAGAAATGACGCTGGAGATCTCATGAAAGAATTTTGCAAGACCAATGACTTTTTCATTGCAAACATCTTTTTTTCACCAACAAAACCAGCGACTATACACTTGGAACTCGCCAGATGGAATACACAGGGATCAAATTGACTACATCTGTGGAAAGAGACCATAGAAAAGCTCAATATCATCAGTCAGAACAAGGCCAGTGGCAGTGGACTGTAAAACAGACCATCAATTGCTCCTACACAAGTTCAAGCTGAAGCTGAAGAAAATTCTAACGAGTCCATGAGAGCCAAAGTACAACCTTGAGTATATATCCCACGTGAATTTAGAGACCATGTCAAAAAGATCTGATGCAATGAACACTAATGACTGAAGACCAGACGAGTTGTAGAATGACATCAAGGACATCATATATGAAGAAAGGAAAAGTCATTAAAAAGTCAGGAGAGAAAGAAAAGACCAAAACGGATGTCAGAAGAGACTCTGAAACTTGCTCTTGAACACAGAGTAGTTAAAGTAAAAGGAAGAAATGATGAAGTAAAAGAGCTGAACAGAAGATTTCAAAGGGCAACTCGAGAAGACAAAGTACTGTAATGAAATGTTCAAAGACCCAGAGTTAAAAAACCAAAAGGGAAGAACACACTCAGCATTTCCAAGCTGAAAGAAATGAAAATTCAAGCCTTGAGTTGCAATACTGAAGAATTTTTGTTGTGGTTAGGTGCCATGGAGTCAGTTCAGACTCATAGCCATCCACTGTGCAATAGAAGGAAACACTGCCCTGTCCTGTGCCATCCTCACAATCGTTGTTATACTTGAGCCCTTTGTTGCAGCCACTGTGTCAATCCATCTCACTGAAGGTTTTCCTCTTTTTCGCTGACCCTCTACTTTACCAAGCATGATGTCCTCTTCCAGGGACTGATCCCTGCTGATAACATGTCCAAATTATGTGAGACTCAGTCTCGCCATCCTTGCTTCTAAGGAGCATTCTGGTTGTACTTCTTCCAGGACAGATTTTTTTTTTTTTTTGGCAGTCTATGGTATATTCAGTATTCTTCACCAACACCACAATGCAAAGGCATCAATTCTTCTTTGGTCTTCCTTTCAAATGCAAAAGAGGCGATTGAAAACACCATGGCTTAGGTCACGTGGACCTTAGTCTTCAAAGTGACATCTTTGCTTTTCAACACTTTAAAGAGGTCTTTTTGTAGCAAGTTTGCCAAATGCAATTCATCTTTTGATTTCTTGACTGCTGCTTCCATGGGTGTTTATTGTGGATCCAAGTAAAATGAAGTCCTTGACAACTTCAAACGTTTGTCCATTTATCATGATGTTGCTTACTGGTCCATTTGTGAGGATTTTTGTTTTTTCTATGTTGAAGTGTAATTCACACTGAAGACTGTGGTCTTTGATCTTCATCACAAGTGCTTCAAATCCTCTTCACCTTCAGCAAGCAAGGTTGTGTCATCTGCACATTGCAGGTTAATGAGTCTTCCTCCAATCCTGATACTCCGTTCTTCTTCATATAGTCCAGCTTCTCGGATTATTTGCTTAGCACACAGATTGAACAGGTATGGTGAAAGGATATAACCCTGACACATGCCTTTCCTGACTTTAAAGCACACAATATCTCTTTGTTCTATTCGAACGACTGCCTCTTGATCTATGTACTGGCAATGAAGGTGGGATTTATTACCTACCTAACACAAGCCTCCATCTGTATTAAAGTAGTCAACCGGCCCTATTGGGTTAGGGTACAAACCCCTTCCCAGTGCTGATTCCTACAATTATTCAGCATTATGTGGTGAGTCCGCCTGAACTTGGAACCGCAGTAAAGCCTGATTATCTTTCCAGGCTGATTCCCATCCCTTGTCTTCCTCCTAATCTACTTATTCTAGTTAATAATTCCATCTTTGTCTGCTAAACTCTTGCCAGTAAAATCATTATTCCCTTTACCCCCAGCAGCTGTGTCTGAAGAGCCTCTGACTGAGTCATTGCTTCAGGCATCATCTGAGTCATTGCCTGGAGCATCACCTGGGGTAGATGCCTTACAAGACATTGCTGAATGTTCCCAGGACCCAGCCCCACTACCCATTTTTGCTTTTATATGAATAAATAGAATTTAGTCTCAGTGAGTCTCTAAAGGAGGTACAAAGTATGACCCAGGAGGAGGTATGTTACAATCCAAAAGAATGGCTTGACTTTTCTAACACGTACAAACAGAAACATGGGGAATAAGTGTAGGAATGGCTATTAAAGGTGTGGGTAATGGTGCAAAGATAATAAAGTTGGATCAGTCTGAGTTTATTGATATAGGCTCACTAAGGAAATACTTTCCATTCAATGTTTCAGATTGAGAGGTTAGGAAAGGAGCTAATAGTTTATTTGGTTTGTTCACTGAAGCATGGATTATGTCAGAATGAGAAATATAGGGAAGCTGATTGGTTTGCCCTGCTTTCGCTAGAAAAAGGGATGAAAGAAAGACACGTGTTCAGGGCTTCGGAGTCACAGCTCAAGTGCTGAACAAAAGACCTCAAAGTTGATACTTGTGCATAAAGGAAAGCCTTCCCTCTCGTAGTAACTGAGATGATACTGTGGGAAACCAAATACAGAGAATTATCATAAGAGTGGCTGAATACAACACCAACTGAATTCCCAACTTCAGATGGTGTCTGTAGTTAAACAGAGGGCATTAATTGAGAAGAAATGAGATTCAGAAACTTGGGATGTGGACATATGGGCAGATAGCTAGGAAGCTGGGGACACTGAGCCCATAAATTCTGTTTAATCACTCCTGCCAACAGAACCAGCCCTCTTACTCCCATCTGAAAAGATTACTCCGTCTATGTCTGCTAAGCCACCATTGTCAATGAAACCATATTCCCTCCAATCCTTTCTGGTGATATTAACTCACTGGGTCTGAAGGACCTTTATCTGAGATATCGCCTGGGTCAGCATCAGAGTCATTGCTGGGAAGGTGTTTGAGTCATTGCCTGCAGCATCACCTGGGGTAGATGCTTACAAGACATTGCTGCATGCTCCCAGGACCCACTCAAACACTCATTTTTGCTTCTAGACCTGTAACTACACTTAAGTTCCAGTGGGCTCCAAAAGGTGAAGTACAAAGTGTGACCCACAGGAAGGTACACTATACTCAGAAAGAACTGATTGACTTTTCTAATATGTACAAACAGAAACCTGGTGTCATGGTTTGAATTATGTCCCCCCCAAAATGTGTATATCAATTTGGCTGGGCTACAATTCCCAGAATTGTGTGGTTGTCCTCCATTTTGTGATTGAAATTTTATGTTAAAGAGGATTAGGGTGGGATTGTAACACCACCCTTACCCAGGTCACATCCCTGATCCAATGTAAAGGGAGTTTCCCTGGGGTGTGGCCTGCACCACCTTTCATCTCTCAATAGGTAAAAGGAAAGGGAAGCAAGCAGAGAATTGGGAACCTCATACCACCAAGAAAGCAGTGCTGGAAGCACAGCACGTCCTTTGGACCTCGAGGTTCCTGTGCTGAGATGCTCCCAGACCAAGGGAAGACTGATGACAAGGACCTCCCTCCAGAGCTGACAGAGAAGAGAAAGCCTTCCCCTGGAGCTGACACCCTGAATTTGGACTTGTAGCCTACAGGACTGTGAGAGAATAAATTTCTCTTTTTAAAGGCATCCACTTGTGGTACTTCTGTTGGAGCAGTACTAGATGACTAAGACAGCTGTGTATTATGTGTGGGAATGGCCATTAAAGGTGTGGGATAAAGGTGCTAGGAACATAAAGTTGGACCAGTCTAAGTTTATTGATATG
The DNA here is from genome assembly GCF_000243295.1 of Trichechus manatus latirostris. Lineage (NCBI taxonomy): Eukaryota > Metazoa > Chordata > Mammalia > Sirenia > Trichechidae > Trichechus > Trichechus manatus. The sequence continues at coordinate 13,274,947 of NW_004443993.1, forward strand.
GGCCCAGTAACCACAGATTCTTCATTCAAAGTTTCAGCTTGAAAGGTTAGGAAAGGATTTAATAGTTTATTTTGGTTCACTGAAGCACGGATTACGCAGTGGCCCAAAGTAAATCAAACTGAAGTACCAGACCTGTCTTGGTATGTTGTAGAAGAAGGTACGCAAAGGCTCAGGGAAATTGGCCTGTTAGAGTGGATTTATCAGGTTAGACCCACAGATTCACATATGGAGTGCCCAGAGGACACATCTTTTACCACAGCTATGATGAACAAATTTGTTAAGGAAGCTGCAGCATCCTTGAAGACTGCTGTGACTGCTTTTTTTTAAAGTTAGATTTGACAGTGGGAACTGCTCTAACTCAATTAAGACATGTCACTACAACGGGGCTGATTGGACCTCGTGGTTGTAGGGGCCACGTGGTGGGACACAACGGACAAAGACAAGGTGCACATGCTTACTATAACAGAAATGAGAGTCAAATCAGTAATCAGAATAGTCAGGCTGTTATGGAGTTACGGTATGGGCTACTTAGTCATGATGTTCCCTAGAAGTGAAATAGGAAATCTACTAAATATTTATTTGATCTCTACAAGAATTCTAGGTCAAGTGAACAGTAGTCTACTTTGAATCACCAAAATAGAGTCATGGCCCCACAAACAATTCTCAGGCTTGAACCAGTTTACACACTCAAATCCCTTGAATGAAGGGGATGCCGGGTCCCCTTGAGGAAGCACGACACTACACAGCCAAAATTTTATACTGTTGATGTATCTCTTAGCCTTTATCAAAGGAATGTACAGTCTTTTACAAGAGTGACTATTCACTGGGGAAAAAGATATAATCAGACTTTTTTGGGATTACTGGACACTGGTTCTGAACTGACACTAATTCTAGGAGTCACAACATGTGACTTTGTCCCACAGTCAGACTAGGGAAGTATACCCAAAAACCCATTGTCGTTGAGTCGATTCCAACTCATAGCAACCCTATATGACAGAGTAGAACTGCCCATAGGGTTTCTAAGGAGCGGCTGGTGTATTCCAAGTGTTGACCTTTTGGATAGCAGGTGAGTTCTTAACCACTGTGCCCCACAGAGGTCAGTTGATTAACGTAGTCTTAGCTCAGGTCCATCTCACAGTGGGTTGTTGATACCATGCTGTAGTGATTTCCCTAGTTCCAGAATGCATAATTTAAATAGACATACTCAGAAACTGGAAGAACAACCACATTGGATCACTGACATGTGGAGTAAGGGCTATTATGCTAGGAAAGGCCAAGTGGAAGCCATTAGAAATGCCCCTACCTAGGAAAATAGTAAACCAAAAGCAATATCACATTCCTGGAATGATTGCTGGGATTAATGCCACCATCAAGGACAGAAGGATGCAGGGTGGTGATTCCCACCACATCCCCATTCAACTCGCCTATTTGGCCTGTGGAAAAACCAGATGGATTTTGGAGAATGACAGTGGATTATCAAAAAAATAACCATGTAGTGACTCCAATTTCAGATGCTGTTCCAGATGTGGTTTCATTTTTTAAACAAACTAATTACATCTCTTGGTACCTGGCATGCAGCTATTGATTTTGGCCAAAGTCTTTTTCTCAATTCCACTTTCAAAGGAACACCAGAAGCCATTTGCTTTCAGCTAGCAAGGCCTGCAATACGCCTTCACTGTTCTACCTCAGAGGTATATCAACTATCCAGCCCTATGGCATAATTAGGTCCAAAGAGACCTTGATCAACTTTCCCTTCCACAAAACATCACAGGTCCATGACGTTCATGACATTATGCTGATTAGACCTAGTGAGGAAGAAGTATCAATGACTCTGGGCTTATTGGTAAAACACTTACGTGCTACAGGGTGGAAAATTAATCCCACAAAAATTCAGGCGCCTTCCACTTCAGTGAAACTTCTAGGAGTTCAGTGGTGTGGAGCATGTTGAGATAGTCCTTCTTAAGTGAAGGATAATTTGTTGCATCTGGCCCCTCCTATGTCTAAAAAAGAGACACAATGCCTGGTGGGACTCTTTCGATTTTGGAGGCAACATATCCCTCATTTGGATGTGCCTATTTATCAGGTGACTTGAAAAGTTGCTAGTTTTGAGTGAGGTCCAGAACAAGAGGTTTTGCAACAGGTTCAGGATGCCATGCAAGTTGCTCTGACACTTCGGCTATATGATCAGCTGATTCAATAGTGCTTGAAGGGTCAGGGGCAGATAGAAATGCTATTTGGAGTCTTCGGCAGGCCCTTATTGACGAACCACAGTGCAGACCCTAAGGATTTTGGAGCAAAGGGCTGCCGTCTTCTGCAGATAACTACTCTCCTTTTGAGAAACAGCTTTTAGCTTGTTACTGGGCCTTAGGAGACTGAATGCTTAACCATGGTCTACCAACTCACTAAGTGGCCTGAGCTGCCCATCATGAACTGGGTATTGTCTGACCCACAGAGCCATAAAGTCAGATGTGCACAGCAGTACTTCATCATTAAATGGAAGTGCTATATATGAGATTGGGCCCAAGCAGGACCTGAAGCCAGATAAAGTGCATGAGAAAGTGGCCCAAATGCTCATGGTCTCCACTCCTGTCACATTACCTTCCATCTCCCAGTCTGCACCTATGGCCTCTTGGGGAGTTTCTTAAGATCAGTTGACTGAGGGAGAGAAAACTCGTGCCTGGTTTACAGACGGTTCTGTGCGATATGAAGGCACCACTGAGAAGTAGACAGTGGCAGTGCTGCAGCCCTTCCAGGACCTCTCTGAGGGACAGCAGTGAAGGAAATCCTCCAAGTGGGTAGAACTTCAAGCAGTGCACTAGTTGCTCACTTTGCTTGGAAGGAGAAACAGCCAGATGTGTGATTTTATACCAATTCATAGGCTGTGGCCAATGGTTTGGCTAGATGGTCAGGGACTTGGAAAGAACATGATTGGAAAATTGGAGACAAGGAGGTATGGGGAAGAGGTATATGGACAGACCACTCTGAATGGGCCAAGGAAGTGAAGATATGTATATCTCATGTGAATGTTCACCAAAGGGTGAACTCAGCAGGATTTTAACAATCAAGTGGATAAGATGACTCGTTCTGTGGAAAGCAGTCATCCTCCCACCCAGCAACTCCTGTTATTGCCCAGTGGGCTCATGAAGAAAGTGGCCATGGTGGCAGGCATGGAGGTTATGCATGGGCTCAGCAAAACGGACTTCGACTCAGTAAGACCAACTTGGCTACACCCACTGTTGAATTCCCAATCTGCCAGAAGCAGAGACTAACTCTGAGTCTCCTATACGGTACCGTTCCTCAAGGTGATTAACCAGCAACCTGGTGGCAGGCTAATTACTTTGCACCACTTCCATTATGGAAACAGCAGCGTATCCTTCTTACTTGTATAGATACTTAGTCTGGATATGGATATGCCTTCCCTGCATGCAATGCTTCTGTCAAAACTACCATCCGTGGATTCACAGATCAAGGGACTCACTTCACAGAAAAGGAAATGCAGCAGTGGGACCATGCTCATGGAATTCACAGGTCTTACCATGTTCACCATCATCCTGAAGCAGCTCTCTTGATAGAAGTATGAACTGGCCTACTAAAGACACAATTACAAACCCAGCTAGTTGGCAATACTTCACCTTGTTGGGGCAATGTTCTCCAGGAGGCTGTATATGCTCTAAAACAGCCTCCAATATATGGTGCTGTATCTTCTTGTTATGCATTGAATTGTGTCCCCCCAAAATGCGAATCAACTTGGCTAGGCCATGATTCCCAGTATTGTGTGGTTGTCCACCATTTTATGATCTGATGTGATTATACTATGTGTTGTAAATCCTAACCTCTGTGATGTTAAGAGGCAGGATTAGAGGCGGTTATGTTAATGAGACAGGATTCAATCCACAGGATTTGGTTGTATCTTGAGTCAATCTTTTTTGAGATATAAAAGAGAGAATCAAGCAGAGAGTAGAGGGACCTCATTACAACCAAGCAAGCAGATCGCATCCTTTGGACCTGGAGTCTCTGTGCTGAGAATCTCCTAGACAAAGGGAAGACTGATGACAAGGACCTTCCCCCAGGTTCAACACAGACAGAAAGTCTTCCCCTGGATCTGGCACTCTGAATTTGGACTTCTAACCTCTTAAGCTGTGAGACAATAAATTTCTGTCTGTTAAAGCCATCCACTTGTGACATTTCTGTTATAGTAGCAGTACTAGATAATTAAGACACTCCCATAGCCAGGATTCACAGTTCCAGGAATCAAGGGTTGGAAATGGGAGTGGCACCACTATTACCCCTAGTGACCCATTCACAGATTTTTTGATACCTGTCCCTGCGACCCCATGCTCTCTGGGTCTAGAGGTCTTAATTCCAAAGGGAGGAAGGCTCCCACCTGGAGAAACAACACGGATTCCATTGAACTGGGAGTTAAGAAGGCAATCTGGCCACTTTGGGCTCCTCATGCCTCTGAATCAACACGCAAAGAAGAGAGTTACTATATTGGCTGGTGCAATTGATTTTGACTACCAAGGAGAAGTTGTACTGCTGTTTTATAATGAAGGTAAAGAAGATTATGTCTAGAATACAGAAGATCCCTTAGGGCATCTGTTAGTACTACCATGCCCTGTGATTAAAGTCAACGAAAAATGACAGCAACCCAACTGTGACATGACTACTAATGAAGGTTTGGGTCATGCCACCAGGCAAAAACCACAACCAGCTGAGGTGCTTGCTGAGAGTAGAGGGAATATGAAATGGGTGGTGGAAGAATCTAGTTCTCTATGCCAGTTACGACCTCAGGTCCATCTGAAGAAACAAGGACTCTAATTGTTACAAGTATTTCTTCCTTGTATGTTCACATCAAATATTTTTGTTTTCTTACGAAATATAAGATGTAAGTGGAGCTAGTGTATTTTTGGTTGTACGCATGTTAGTTGTATCATCTTAGGTGTAAGTATGACTTTATAATAATCTTTATTTAGAGATTATGGATGGTTTAAGGGGATGTATACAGTTGCCAAGAAGACAAAACCATCACAGTCCACTCCTTGTCCACTTTGGCAGTTATGAAATGATGTCATCTGCAGTTAGGTAATGATGTAATTTGGCAGTTATGTAATGATGTAGTTATCTTCCATGATGTAATGTGATGTGAGCAATCAGTTATAAGGGTAGTTTTCTCAGGGGTGTGGTCTGCATTCAATATAAATACGGATGCTCTGGCAAAGCTCTCTTGCTTGCTCTGAATCCTGCATCCATCTCATCACATGAACTTGTTTTTGGGACTTGAGCCAGTGGCCTTCCATATTGCCTGCCGATCTTGGGATTCGTCAGACTCAGAAGCCTGTCGAGGCAGGCAGCCTCAGAGCCCAACTCTTCTAAGAGACACCTGCTCTGGCTTATTCTCCTACACTGAACAGGATAAGCTACATATTCTTCTGAAATTGTCCTTGAGAAGATAACCACAGAACAGGTCAAAGATGGCCTCAACCTACCTCTAGGTGGAGACTTGACATGCTAATAAAGGAAACCCCACCTCTTCCTCCATTTCTGAAATCGAACCCTTGTTTAAAGAAAATGCCTAGTCATCCCCAAGCCCTGAGCACCTACATGAAAGGCAATCCTAAATATTCATGATGCATTTGCATTTCCTTGTCTGCTTCTGTAAAAGCCCGCCTCCCCAAGCTGCCTACGAGCAGTTTTGGAGCCAACGGCCCCGATTGCTCCTTACCTTGTGCAATGAAATAAAGGCATCTTTCTGATCTCCCACCTTGGCCTCTTGTTTATTGGTTGTAACAAGTCACACTGAGCAAAACCTGGGATTTTCACCTGGCAACACTGTGAGCCAGTGGACTGACGTCTTACCTGACCATCTTGTGATTCATCTGCTTCTGTAGCCTGTGAGCCAGCATACTGCCATCATACTGCCATTATGGGTTCCTCAAGCTCCTGCAGCTACATGAGTCAGCAGAAGTCTCCAGCCTGATGTCTGACACATGGACTTGGGATCTGCCAGCCTACACAATCACATAAGCCATTTCCTTGTGTTAAATCTCTTCATATATAAAGGATTCAAGGGTTTTGCTTCTCTAGAGAACCTAGTCTAAGACAGAGAATGTTGTCCATCTAGCTATTATTCTAAAAGAGCCGGAACGTATAGTGGAGACTCCTTAAAATTCAGGGTCTCTTACATGATTGTTGTGTGGCCATACACCTTCAGCTTGTCTTGTCAATTCTGGAGACATAATCTTCTGATATCTTTATGACAGGTGGTAGTTTTACAGCTTGGAGCCCATCCAGTTAGGCTGTTACCCTTCCAAAGAAACTATGAGACCAGGAGCTGTCTTCCTTACTGATTACACTTTAAACAGAAAGCTCCCAAGTCCTTGAGGAAACATTCCTGGGTTGTAAAACTGCCAAGTTTAACCTTTCAAGAGGATGTCTCAAAAGAGGTAAAGAAAGAATTCACATTTGCAAATTTCTAAAGTAAATGCTTTATGAAAAAGGGAGGGGGAGTCTCTTTCCCTGTTTGCATCAGGGGAAATTAATCTTTTTTCTTCTTTTCTCAGAACAATCTAAAATATGAGGTGCTCGACACTAAAAAAAGAAAAAGGCTAACAGAAGTTTGAAATCAAACCCCTTTTTGTCCCTGGTTCTGATTTCCCATAAGTACATGACCCTTGACTGACTTTGCTGGAAGAATTTTGAAGGTTAATAGCTAAAATACGTGAAACGGTGCTTGCACGTAATGTCCTCGAAAAGTGTTTGTTTAGACTGTTCCCAGAGACTTGTATAAGGGATAGCTGATGATAAAAAGGAAAAGTGTGTGACCTTGCTTTGTGATTGTTACATGACTGACTAGATAGATTTTTAAAAACGTCAACCAGAGAATTTGCTAGGAAATTCCTAAAATATTTGTATATAGTCCTTTCTTCCCCTCCCTAATGCTGGAGGGCTTTGCAGACCTTCACAGCACTATCCAACTCCAGTTGTATATTCCTCAATAAAACCCTTTGCTTTTTGTCCTAACCAAGTGTGTGAGTTTTATTTTGACATTTTACGACTCACGTGCTTATTTACATCAGATGCACGTGCTCCTGAACAACCTAAAAATGTTTGTTTTCACCAGAATATAAGTAATCAAACTTCAATAACTGATACACACACTGAAAGCAATTGCCCCCACTGAAATTCACTGGAACACGCCAGATTCGGCAGCTCCGTGAGAAGATGATAACCTTCGGGAGGGAGTCTCCGTGACCCCAACGATGGAGAGGATTTTCATTCTGGAGAAAGGACACAAACGTTGCTTTGGGGACTGTTAAAGTGTGCAGCACAGCAGATGAAGAGGACCCACCGAACACGCCCTGACCTCACTTCCCATCTGCCTCTTCCAGAAGGGACTGACACTCTCGGTGGCCTCTGCCCCAGTGCCCCGACTGGTGCGGGCTGAGCCAGCCAGGTTGTCGGAGCGACCTAGGCTGTGCGCAGCCACCGAGCTGGGGACGAGGCTCTGACCTACATTTGTCCCTTTGGACCCTCCGCTCCTGCACGACAAGCAGGACACCGATATAGGCGAAAATTTACCTCAGACGCTGGTGGAAACACCAGTTAGATGGCCGCTGGGCTGGGGATGCGCACATCCACTTCCAGGAAGCGTGCTTCCTAGTTGAGGAGAACAGAGGGCAGCCTCTTCTTCCAGCTGGGATGTGAGGAGCTGCTAGCTTCTTCGGGAGAAGACTCAGTTGAGCCGAGTCCGGACCAGAATGGCGGCAGCGACCACAGCCAAAGGCATGGCTGTGGCAAGACCAGATGCCGGTCTTCGGGCTCAGTGCGACGGCTGACCTTTCCCCAGACCGTTTCTCCATCCCGTTGTTAGTTGAGGTGTAGTCCGTACCGACTCATGCAACCCCGTGTGTGCACAGTAGAACTGCACTCAGGGTTTTCAAGGCTGTGAACTTTTGGAAGTAGTAATCAGGGCTTAATCCTGAGGCGCCTTTGGGTGAATTTGTACCACCAACCTTTTAGTTAATGGAGCCCTGGTGGTGCAGTGGTTAAAATACTTGGCTGCTAACCAACAGGTTGGCTGTTTGAATCCACTAGCCACTCCACAGGATAAAGATGTGGCAGTCTGCCTCTGTAAGCCTTGGAAATCCTTTGGAGTAGTTCTACTCTGTCCTACAGGGCCGCTAGGAGTTGAAATGGCCTCAGCAGCAGTGAGTTTTTGGGTGGTTTTGGTTAGTAATCCAGCGTTTAAGTATTTGCGCCAGTTATTTGCTGTAATTGTTTACTATCTGTAGTCATGAGGGTAAGGACTTGGCTTTTGGTCCTTTTACACCTAGAGACTACAGCTCCAGGCACTTGAGAGATGCTCAAAAATCGTCACTAAGAGAACATGACTCACTCTAGGTCTTGGTCTGAATCCTGATCCTGTTGTCATTTACTCAGAACTTCTAGGACTTAATTTCCTTACAAAATGAAACAACATAAGTGTTATATATCCTTCTCTAATGTTCTGAAACCACATATGTATAAGTCACTCAAAGTATATTTAGACAAACTAAGAAATAGTTTGGGCAAATCTGCTGCAAAATATCTCTTTAAAGTGGTAAAAAGCAAATATGTCACTTTGAACTAAGGTGCACCTGACCCAAGCCATGGTGTTTTCAGTCGCCTCATATGCATGCGAAATCTGGACAATAAGGAAGACTGGAGAATTGATGCCTTTGAATTATTGCGTTGGTGAAGAATATTGAATATAACATTGACTGCCAGAATAACCAATAAATCTCTCTTGCAAGTACAGTCAGAAAGTTCATTAAAAGCAAGGATGGCAAGAATTTGTCTCATACACTTTGGACATGTTATTAGGAGGGACCAGTCCCTGGAGGACATAATGCTTGCTAGAGGGTCATCAAAAAATAGGAAGACCCTCAACGAGATGGATTGACACAGTGGCTGGAACAATGGGCTCAAGCATAACAATGATTGTGAGGATGGCACAGGACTGGGCAGTGTTTTGTTTTGTGATACATAGGCTGGCTATGAATTGGAACCGACCTGATGGCACCTAATAGCAACAACAAGCAATATTTTTCATCTTAAGAAAGGGAAAGAGGAAAGCGGTCCTGTGTGATGAATAATTACTTCACACGAAAAAACTCATGACAAGGAAAGTATTAGCCCAAGACACAGAAAGGGCTACATAAACCAGGGACTGCATCAGTCTGAGATCAGAAAAACTAGAAAGTGCCCGGTTATCACCAATGACCGCCCTGACAGGGAACACAACAGTGTCCCCGATGGAGCAGGAAAAACGAAGTGCAGAAGTCATATTCTAGTAAAAAGACCAGACTTAATAGTCTGAGACTGGAGGAACCCCAGAAACCGTGGCCCCTGGACTGTCAACCCAGAACTAAAACCAATCCCGAGGTCAGTTATTCAGACAAAGATTAGACTGGACTATGGGACATAAAATGATACTCATGAAGAGTGTTCTTCTTAGCTCAAGTACAGGAGACTAAATGGGCAGCTCCTGTCTGGAGGTGAAATGAGAAGGCAGAGAGGGTCAGGAGCTGGTTGAATGGACACGGGAAATCAGGAGTGGAAAGGAGTGTGCTGCCAAAGTACAGGGAAAGCAATTAGGATCACATAACAATGTATGCATAGATTTTTGTATGAGACACTAATGAATTATAAACTTCACTTAAAGTACAATTCAAAAAAATTCTTGAATGATTGTTGTTTCAGTCATCTAGTGCTGCTCTAACAGAGATACCACAAGTGGATGGCTTTAACAAAGAGAAGTTTACTCTCTCACAGTCTAGTAGGCTACAAGTCCAAATTCTCTGTCGGCTCTGGAGGACGGTCTGTGCCATCAATCTTCCCTTGGTCTGGAAGGTCCTTGTGATGCATCAGTCTTCCTTTGGTCTGGGAGCATCTCAGCGCACGAACCTCAGGTCCAAAGGACACGCTCTGCTCCCGGCACTGCTTTCTTGGTGGTGTGAGGTTCCCATGTGTGTCTGCTTGCTTCCCTCCTTTATATCTCAAAAGAGATTGCATTAAGACACTATCTAATCTTGTCAATCTCATCAGCATAACCTCATCACAGTGATAGAATTTACAACACATAAGGAGAGCCCATATAATCTCATCATAGTGATAGAGTTTACAACACATAAGGAAATCACATCAGATTACACAATCATACAATACTGGGAATCAAGACCTAGCCAAGGTGCCACACACATTTTTTGGGGGACACAATTCAATCCACGACAACTGGAATGTCTCTGAGGTTAAGAAAGGACGTCATACCACACCATATAGCAAATCCTAAAGAGGTGATTCAAGGGGTGGGGCTCAAAAGACCCACCGTCTGATATCAGCACAACCTCTACCTGAACTCTTGAAAGGGGACTGGGCTAGTGATCGAGTTCAAACATATGAGCAATGATTCAATCAAGCCTACATAATGAAACCCCAATAAAAACTCTGGACTTGAAGTTCAGGTGAAATTCCTGGTTGGTGACAGATATATATACAGGCATACTTTGTTTTATTCTGCTCACATATGTCTTAGTCATCTAGTGCTGCCGTAACAGAAATACCACAAATGGATGGTTTCAATTAAGATTTTTTTTTCTCACAGTCAATGTAGGCTAAAAGTCCAAATTCAGGACGTCAGCTCCAGGGGAAGTCTTTCTCTCTTTGTTGGCCTTCTCATCAGTGTTCCCCCAGACTGGAAGCTTCTCGGCGCAGGGAACCCTGTCCAAAGGACACTCTCTGCTCCTGGCACTGCTTTCTTGATGGTATGAGGTCTCCCTGTCTCACTACTCACTTCTGTCTTTTATATCTCAAGAGATTGCCTCAGGACACAATCCAGTCTTGTAAATCAAGTCCTGCCTTACTAACACAACTGCCACCCATCCTCCCTCATTAACATCATAGAGGCAGGTTTACAACATAAGGGAAAATCACGCAGTACCAGGAATCATGGCCTAGCCAAATTGATACACACATTTTTTGGGGGACATAATGCAAACCATGACAACATATATTGAGTTGTTTTTTTTTTTTTTTTTTTTTTTTTTATGAATTGAAGTCTTTCTGCAATCCTGCTTTGAGCAAGTCTACCAGCACCATTTTTCCAACAGCATGTACTCACTTTGTGTCTCTCTGTCACATTTTGGTCAGCGAAAAAGAGGAAGACCCTTAACGAGATGGACTGACACAGTGGCTGCAATAATGGGCTCAAGCATAAGGATTATGAGGATGGCTCAGGACCAGGTAGTGTTTAGTTCTGTTGTACATAGGGTCGCTATGAGTTGGAACCGACTTGACAGCACTTAACAACAATAACAATGGCCTCTAAGTGTTCAAGTGAAAGGCAGAGTTGCAAGTCTCTCACTTTAAATAAAAAACTAAAAAAGATTAAGCTTAGGGAAGAACACGTGTCAAAAGCCAAGATAGACCAAAAGCAAGGCCTCTTTCCCAAACAGCCAAATTGTGGATGCAAAGGAACAGTTCCTCAAAAAAATGAAAAGTTCTACTCCAGTGAACACATGAATAAGAAAGCAAAACAGCCTTATTGTTGATGTGCAGAAAGTTTTAGTGGTCTGGATAGAAAATCAAACCAGCCACATTCCCTTAAGCCAAAGCCTAATCCAGAGCAAGGCCCTAACTCCTTTATTCTATGAAAGCTGAGAGAGATGAGTTGGCTGCACAAGAAAAGTCTGAAGCTAGCAGGGGTTGGTTCATGAAGGAAAGAAGCCACCTCCATAAAATAAAAGTGAAAGACGAAGCACCAAGTGCTGATGTAGGAGCTGCAGCAAGTTACCCAGAAGATCTAGCTGAGATAATTGTTTAGGCACACTAAACAACAGATTTTCAATGCAGAAGAAATGGTGTACTGGAAGAATATGCCATCTAGGACTTTCATAGCTAGAGAGGAGAAGTCAATGCCTGGCTTCAAAGGACAGGCTGACTCTCTTGTTAGGGGCTAATACAGCTGTAGACTTTAACTTGAAACCAATGCTCATTTACCACTCCAAAACTCCTAGAGCCCTTAAGAATTATGCTAAATCTACTGTGCCTGTGCTCTATACACGGACAAATCCTGGATGACAGCACATTTGTTTACAATATGTTTTACTGAATATTTTAAGCCTGTTGCTGAGACCTACTTCTCAGAAAAAAGATTCCTTTCAAAATATTACTGTTCACTGCCAATGCACCTCATCACCCGAGACCTCTGATGGAGAGGTACAAGGAGATTAATGTTGTTTTCATGCCTACTAACACAACATCCATTCTGCAGCCTGTAGATAAAGGAGTAATTTTGACTTTCAAATCTTATTAAGAAATACATTTTGTAAGGCTATAGCTACCATCAATAGCAATTGCTCTGACAGATGTAGGCAAAACTGAAAATCTTTGGGAAAAGATTCTCCATTCTAGATGCCATTAAGAACATTCTTGATTCATGAGAGATCAAAATACCAACATTAACAGGAGTTTGGAAGAAGTTAATTCCAGTCCACATAGATAACTTCAAGGGGTTCAAGACTTCACTGGAGGAAGTAACTGCACTTGCAGTGGAAATATCAAGATAACTAGAGTTAGAAGTGGAGCCTGAAGATGTGACTGAATTGCTGAAATATGATAAAACTTTAATGATGAACAGTCGCTTCTTATAGATGAGCAAAGAAGTTTCTTGAGATGGAACCTACTCCTGATGAAGATGCTTCGAATATTGTTGAAATAACAACAAAGGCTTTGGAATATTACATAAATTTAGTTCATAAAGCAGCTGCAGGTTTTCAGAGAATTGACTAATTTTTTTTCAGATATCAACTCTTAAAAAAATTTTTTATTGTACTTGAGATGTTTACAGAATAGTTTCTCATTAAACAGTCAGTACACATATTGTTTTATGACATTGGTTAACAACCCCACAACATGTCAATACTCTACCTTTTCGACCTTGGACGACCTTTTTTTGGTGAAAATATACATAGCCAAAGTTACACCACTTCAAAGGTTTCTACGTGTACAATTGTCGCATCGATTACATTCTTCCAGTTGTGCTGCTATTCTCACTATCCTTTTCCAAATTATTCTGTCACCATTAACTTCAACTCACTGCTCCCTAGGCTTCCCATCAAACCTTTTGAGTTGCTGTTGTCAATTTGATCTCACATAATTTTTTTTGTACCTTAGATGAAGGTTTGCAGGACAAATAGTTTCTCATTAAACAGTTAGTACACATATTGCCCTAAGACAATGGTTAACAACCCCATGACATGTCAATACTGTCCCTTCTCAACCTTGGGTTCCCTATCACCAGCTTTCCTGTCCTCTCCTGTCTTCTAGTCCTTGTCCCTGGACTGCGGTGCCTCATTAGTCCTGTTTTGTTTTATGAAGCTGTCCAATCCCTGGCTGAACGGTGAACTTCGGGAGTGACTTCACCACTGAGCTAAAAAGGTGTCTGGGGCCATAATCTCTGGGTTTCTCCAGTCTGTCAGGCCAGTAAATCTGGTCTTTTTTTTGTGAGTTAGAATTTTGTTCTACATCCTTTTCCAGCTGTGTCCAGACCCTCTATTGTGATCCCGGTCAGAGCAGTCAGTGGTGGTAGCCAGGCACCATCTAGCTGTACTGCACTCAGTCCGGTGGAGGCCATGGTAGCTGTGGTCCATTAGTCCTTTGGACTCATCTTTTCCTTGTGTCTTGTTCTCTTCACTCTCCCTTGCTCCCAAAGGGGTGAGGCCAGTGGAGTATCTTAGATGGCTGCTCACAGGCTTTTAAGACCCCAGATGCTACTCAACAAGGTAGAATATAGAACGTTGTCTTTATAAACTGTACTATGCCAATTGAGCTAGATGTTCCCCGAAACCATGGTCCCCACAGCCCTCTGCCCAGCAATTCAGCCCGTCAGGGAGTTTGGAAGTGTCTATGGAGCTTCCATGACCTTTCCTTGTACAAGTTGTGCTGGTTTCCCGAGTATTGTGTACTGTCCTGCCCTTCACCAAAGTTACCACTTGTCTATTTAGTTCCCCCTACATCCCTCCCATCCCTCAAAACTAAGTTTGTTTCTTTTTTGTGTAAACTTTTACATGAGTTTTTACAGTAGAGGTCTCATACAATATTTGGACTTCTGTGATTGACTTCACTCAGCATGTCCTTCAGTTTCATCCATGTTACGAGACGCTTCACAGATTCATCGTTCTTTATCTTTGCATAATACTCCATTGTGTGTATGTACCATAGTTTGTTTATCCATTCATCTGTTGATGGGCATCTAGGTTGTTCCCATCTTTTTGCTATTGTGAACAGTGCTGCAATGAATATGGGTGTGCATATCTCTATTCATGTGATGGCTCTTACTTCTCTAGGATATATTCCTAGGAGTGGGATTGTATTTTGTAGTGCTTTTTTCGTGGTGCTGACGTTTTCTTTGTTCCTCTTACTCTCCTGGGTTGAGTTCCTTTTGTTTGTGGATTTTTTTTCATTTCCTTTGTGTTTGTAGGTTTTGTTTTTACTGAGACTTTGTCTTCTTTATTTTGATGAGTAGGTTTGTAAACTTTCTTTGTGGTCACCTTGAAACTTACCCTTATCTTCCTAGATTTGAACTAGTCAATTATTACTTGGTATTGCCTTGCCTTCCTCTCCATTAGAAGGGTCTATACCTACACTGTTTATTCCCTCTTTCATTGTTCTGATGCTGATGTCATTTACAGATTAACCTCACTGGTTCCCTCTTGTAGTTGGTTTTGCATAGTCCCTAAGAGTTTATTTCCTAGGTTGTTATCTGGCTAGTACAATCCTGTGTCCTATATTCAGCCTGTGGTCTGATGTTGTTTGTTCTCAGATCAAAGGGCTCCCCTTAATAAGTCTTGTAAGTTTGGTTTGGTTTTTACATAGTCTCTTAATTTCTGGAAATGTCCTAATTTCACCATCATATTTGAATGAGAGTTTTTCAGGATATATTATTCTTGGCTTGCAAGTTTTTTCTTTCAAGGTTTTATATATGTCATCCTATTGCCTTCTTGCCTGCATGGTTTCTGCTGAATAATCCGAGATTAGTCTTGTTTCTCCTATATGTGACTTTGTTTTCCTCAAGCTGCTTTCAGGATACTTTGTCTTTGGTTTTAGCAAATGTGATTATGATATGCCTTGGTGATTTTGTTTTGGGGGGTTTATCCTATATGGGGTTCGTTGAGGTTCTTGGTCAGCTTATCATCTTTCAAGATATTGGGGAAATTTTCTGTCAGCAATTCTTCAATGATCCTCTCTGTGTTTTCTGTTTTCTCCCCATTCTGGAACTCCAATCACTCATAGATTTTTGCTTTGGATTGTATCCCACATAATTCTCAGGGTTTCTTCATTTTTCTTTGTTCTTTTTTCTGATTCCCCCTCAGAGTTGTAACCAAGTGTTTGTCTTCAATTTCGTTGATCCTATCTTACATCATTTCAAACTTGGTCCTCAGCCGTTCTGTGACACTGTCCATTTCTGAAATCTTTTCTGGATTTCTGTTGTTTTTGTATGGTTTCTAGTTGTAAAATTATTTTAGCATTTTGATCCTGTATTATTTTCTTGAATTCTCCCATTTTGGGTCTGCATTTTCCATGAATTTGTCTTTTTCCTCATTTTGGTCTGCTTTTTGCTTCAAGTCTTGGATAATTCTGAATATGAGAGATTTGAATTCCCTATCAGTTTGGTCTAGTGCCTTTTCTTCTACTGGAAGGTCATCTGGTGTTTTATTTTGGATGCCTACTGGAACCATCCTGTCCTGATTTGTAAATGTTTTGATATTAGCTGCTGTCTTCGGGGCTTTCAGTAGTTATTTTAATCATCTATTAATTATAGATTCATTTTGTCCTACTTTTTTTTTATTTGGTTGTCTGAGCAGGCGGGCTGTGCATTCTTTGTTGTTTGCTCATCTGTGGGCACAATACTTTTCACATCCTTCTCCAATGGGCAGGGTCAGTCACTCAGGTATGGTACAGCAGAGCAGGTCCAGCTGAAGGGAGTTGGTGGAATGGGTTGTTTGTGGCACTTAACACGGCTGACAGTGTGAACCAGGAATCAGTGCAAGGCAGGTTCCAGTAGGCCATGTCTGTGCTGCTTGGGAGTGCGATGTTCAGCGCACGGTGCAGGTAGGTAGGAAGGAGGGGGTAGATTGTGATGTGTGTAGCTAAGATGGGTATGGGAAAGACGAGAGAGAGGAGAGAGGAAGAGCGGCCAAAAGCATACACACAAACAAAAAAGAGTGCTAAGGGAGCTTGCTATTGGAGTGGAGAGATGAGACTGAGAAATGAGGAAAAACAAAAATAAAACAAAAAGGGTAAAAGAAAAAAATAATAGAGAAAGTGGAAATGAAGAAAGACAAAAAGAGAATAAGAGAGAGAAGAAAACGAAGAAACAAAAAAACAAAAAGAAAAAAAAACCAAGAAAAATGCCCCCAGGGATGTCCTTGTGCATCTGTGCAGAGTAAGGGAGCAGCTTCCAAGCCACGCAGTTCTGCCGGGCTAGAAGGGGCTCCCAAGCTGAGGGAAAAAAAAGAAACAAAGTCAAAACACAACAAACCAGTGGCAACAAATAAAAAAGCCCCGGGGGTCCCTCCATTGTGGCAGCACGGCCCGGGAAGCAGTTTCATAGTCAAGCGGTGTTTTGCAGCCTTTCAGGAAGATGGCACACGGAGCCAGGTATTTGAGAGAAAGGAGGGGGAGGTGGTGAGAGGTAAGGAAGAAATCTAAAGCAGAAAAAAGCAACACCAGCAGCCAACAAAAGGCTGACTCAAGGAGTTGGCCAGTGCAGGCGGGTGGAATCCAAGGGATATCAGGGTGAAGCTGGTGTTTCCTGGTGAAGAAACTGTGGCTGCAGGAAGCAGAGGAGCTAAGTGGGGGTGAAGAAGGGTAGGGGTTGGGAAAGCCTATATCGCTGGTTACCAGTTGTTCTGTCTCCTGCTGGAAGCTCCATGAAGCTGCTTTCTCATACCCCGTTAACTGATCTCCGATAGGAGTCCAAGATGGCAGATCCTTGCTGCGGTAGCTGATTGGGGACCTCTGCATGCATCTCTCCTCGCTCTCTGTTCTCGGTCAGTTTCTTATTCTATTCAGTGCTTGGCTGAGTTCTTTATTTTTTCCTTTGATGCTTAGGGTTTCAGGATTGACGTGTGGCTCTGATTTAGTTTTTCTGATCTTTGCTGCGGAGGGACGGCGTGGTGCTTCTGACTATATCACCATGTTGCCTAGAAGTCATCTGACTCCAATTCTGAAAGAAGTTCTACTGTGGGCAAAATGGTATCAAACAGCATCACATACTACAGAGAAATCTTTCTGAAAGAAGAGTCAACCAATACGGCAAACTTCATTGTTGTCTTATGTTATGGCCACAGCCACCCCAACCTTCTCAGCAACCACTACCCTGATCATTCAGCAGCCATCAACACCTAGGCAAGAATCTATACCAGGAAAAAAAGATTACAACTCTTTGAAGGCTCAGATGATGGTTAGCATTCATTAGCAATAAAGTATGTCTTAATTAAGGTATGTATGTTATTTTTCTTAAACTTAATGCTATTGTACAGTTCATAGACTACAATATAGTATAAATGTAATCTTTACATGCACTGGGAAACCAGAAAATTTGCATGAATCACTTGATTACAATATTTGCTTTATTGCTGTGGTCTGGAACTGAACCCTCAGTATCTCCGAGGCATGCCTATACAAGGGAGGATGGAAGAAGTAGGCATGAGACATGGGAACTCTGCATTTACATCCTGCAAAATCTCACCATATGTGGCTCTGCTTTATGCTGGTCCTGATTTGTATCCTTTCTGCTATATTAAAACTGTAAGTACAGCACTTCCTATGCTCTGCATCATTTTAGCACCTTTCACTTATTAGATTAGGCATTGTTCCAGTTGGTTGGAGTCACGAAGAGTTGCCTTTTCAGTACATTGATGTCAAAGAAGATATTTAGAGTTTGTAGGAGAGGCAGGCAGGCACAGAGGCAGACACCTTAAGTTCCCATGGGAAAGGGGAAAAGGTTGGGCACCAAGACAAGCTTGGCAGTGCTAGGAGCTGGTTTATCACTGACGAAAAACAAAAGCCACATATTGACTATTGTCCTGGCTGTCAATTTATTCCTTCTGCGGCAAATACACAATTTTCCCCTGATCTGTGGTAATGGAGCTGGGCTTTACTTCACTCTTCTGCCAGTTACGAACATATGGAGGACAATAAAGGACACTGCAAGAAGGGACTAATCCAGGTGCTACATTCCACATACTATCCTCACAAATGTGGAATGCCTATCAGGTGAGCTGCCAACGCAAATCCCTCCTCTGAAAACAGAGGCAATCAGAAGTGTGTTTTATTGCTGTGGAAGCAGCCTCTCCAGATCCTAGCAACTGCAATTATACACTGCTGGTGGAATATGAAATGGCACAGCCCCTTTGAGAAACAGATTGAAAGTTTCTGATACAGGTAATCATACATCTATGACACGCCAATCCAACTTATACAGATACAGATGAGAAAAATGAAACTTTACATTCACATAAACCCACTACGTAAATGTTTATTGCAGTTTTATTCAAAAAGCCAAAGAATAAAAAAGTGGAAACTCAAACACTCTTAACCTGATGAATATATGAACTGTGGTAGGTCTATACAACATACAACAATAAAAAGGAACCGTCAATACATTCGCCAACATGGATGAATCTGAAACTCACTGACACCAACAGGAGCCAGAATCTAAAAAATACGTAAAGTATGACATGTATATGAACTAGTGCCAGAGATTCATGCCTAAAGTGGCAGCACTAGGGAATTTTTTGCATAGAGGAAGCTGTTTTATATTTTCATTGTAGTAGTGGTCCTACGACTAAAGAAATTACTTAGTCGCACCTTTACAGCAAATCTCTACAAGCTGACCTGTCTGCATATATAAATTTTTTATAAAACGGCCATCATTATGTACATACTTCTATACCCATGCTTCACACGTTAAACTGTGATTGCTTTACCTACTGTGGAATAAATTTTTCTGAAGAAATTCATTTAGTTGCAGTACAACACTGTGACATGTGGCGCGGCATTTATCTAAAAACTCCCTTCCTGTTGGGACACTGACACCATTTCTCTTCTTTTTTACTATTTCCACAATGTAGCACTATTATCAAGGTACACCATTACGGTGCCCAAGAATTTGCAAAAAGTGATTCTGAAAGGGCAATTGGTCCAATGGGCGGCCTAATTTGAAGGCTTTTGCTACCTATAGCCATCATTTCCCAAGCCACTTACATGAGAAGTCAAGAAGATCCCAGTTCACCGTGGGGCAGAGGAGCTCTGTATAAACCTCCAGGCCTCATAGTGGGTATGTATCCCAGGTACAGAAACAGCCACCAGTCCAGCAACTGCAGCCTCAACTCCTGGCCTAGTGCACTCTTCTTGAACAATATTACCAAAAGGAGGACTGAGCTGGCCACAAGTTCCATTTAATTTAGAGCAGGTTGTAGGTCTATGCAGGTCCACCATTTCCATGTATCTTCAATGTGAGCCCTCCTTCAATGAAAATCCTGCTTCTCACAGCACCATTTGAGAGGGACATTTTTGTGAAATGGTGGGATGTGAGTTAAAATTTTCTGTGCAATTTTCGCATTCATAAAAGATCAGAGTAGTTGTGGAAGATTTTAAACAACCAAAAAAGTTCAGTACAACAGTACACATGATGTATAAGCCAGATTCTTTAGGAAATGACTGCTTTGCATACAAAGCAGGCTAAAATACACAAAATAACGAGAATGGTGGAATTCTGAGTGATTTTTGCTTTTCCTCCCAAATTTCTGTTAAAATCCAATTTCTCTACATCGAGAACATACTGCTTTATAATATGAAAATTTATTAATAAAAATATTAAAAACATAGTGGAGTAAAAAAAACACAAAACTTAGAACAGAGGTTGACGAGATTGTGTATTACAGGCAATTTTTATATATCAGAACCAAATTTACATTTTGATACTCATCCAAAGTTATGTGGTACAAACGAAGACATTCTTTGCTTCTAGTCCCCGAGTCTCTCCAGTGTGAGGTATTATACAGGTCCAAAAGAAGTACTCACACTGAAGGCTTCCCTTGTTTTTGACGTTGATAGGACCTGTCATACGTGCAATATATATTTCTCCTCAATGTACTTTCTAACGTATTTTCAAGTAGGAGAGAGAACTGAAAATGTTTCCTCACTTTGTACATTCGTTAAGACCTCTTTCTGCTGTGAGTTCTTATATGGTGAGTGAAAGATGAGGCGTGACTAAAGGCTTTCCCACATTCCTTACACTCATAAGGCCTCTCTCCACTGTGAGTTCTTGTATGTGTTGTGAGAGATGAGGACTGGCTAAATGCTTTCCCACATTCCCTACATTCATAAGGCCTCTCTCCACTGTGAATTCTTATATGTGTAGTGAGGGCTGAGGACCGGATAAATGCTTTCCCACATTCCTTACATTCATAAGGCCTCTCCCCACTGTGAGTTTTTATATGCCTAGTGAGGGCTGAGCGCAAACTAAAGGCTTTCCTACATTCTTTACACTCATAAGGCCTCTCTCCTCTGTGAGTTCTTATATGTCTAGTGAGGTTTGAAACCCGGCTAAATGCTTTCCCACATTCCTTACATTCATAAGGTCGCTCTCCACTGTGAGTTCTTTTATGTTGACTGAGAGATGAGGACTGTGTAAAGGCTTTTCCACATTCCTTACATTTATAAGGCCTCTCTCCACTGTGAGTTCTTATATGTCTAGAGAAGTTGGAGAAGTCACAAAAAGATTTCCCACATTTCTTACAATCATAAGGCCACTCTCCACTGTGAGTTCTCATATGGTTGATCAGGTGTGAGGACTGGCTAAAGGTTTTCCTACATTCCTTACATTCATGAAGCCATTCTCCACTGTGAGTTCTTATATGATTGATCAGGTGTGAGGACTGGCTAAAGGCTCTCCCACATTCCTTACATTCATAAGGCCGCTCTCCACTGTGAGTTCTTATATGATTCAATAGGTTTGAGGACTGCCTAAAGGCTTTTCCACAATCCTTACATTTGTAAGGCCTCTCTCCACTGTGAGTTCTTGTATGTGTAGTGAGAGATGAGGAACAACTAAAGGCTTTCCCACATTCGTTACATTCGTAAGGCCTCTCTCCACTGTGAGTTCTTAAATGTGTAGTGAGGTGTGAAGCACAGCTGAAGGCTTTTCCACATTCCTTACATTCATAAGGCCTCTCTCCCGTGTGAGTTCTTTTATGTTTACTGAAAGATGAGGAATAACGTAAGGCTTTCCCACATTCCTTACACTTATAAGGCCTCTCACCACTGTGAATTCTTCTATGTGTAGTAAGGTATGAGGCACAAGTAAACACTTTCCCACATTCCTTACATTCATAAGACCTCACTCCACTGTGAATGCTAATATGTTTACTGAGGGATGATGAAGAACTACAGGTATTCACATATTCCTTATGATCATAATGTTGCCTTCCACTTTGAATTTTTTTATGTTCAATGAAGGTTGAGAACTGACCAAAAGCTTTCTTGAATTCCTTATATTCATTAGGCCTGTCTCTACCATGAGTTCTTTCATGTGTATTGAAGGATGAGGAACAAGTGATGCCACTTTCCTTACATTTATAAATATTCTTTACAGTAACAGTTTTTACGTGAGTGCTCAGGCAAGAGGAACTACTGCAGGCCACTCCACATTCCTTACACTGATAGGTACTGCATCCAGTGTGAGATCTGATGTGATGTTTAAATGAAGAATGATACTTTAAAGGTTTTGCACGTTTACAGCATTTAGAAGGATTTTCATTAGTAACAGTTTTCTTGAGCCTGGTAAGACACGCAATCTTGCTGAAAAGTTTTCCACACTGATTACCTTCTTTCCTTTCCTTTTCTTTCCATTCATTACTTTCATGGAGGCTCTCATCTGTATGCCATCTGTCAAAAAGGGACAGCATGTTGCTTGAATTTTGTTATCATAAAATTATAGTACACAATCAATACGTATGTTTTCTGTTCTGAGTCATCTCACTTTGAATAGGGTATACCGTCTACTAGAAGTCAATTCCATTACCATCACATTCTTTCTAAATAATGGTGCTTTATAATTCTATACAAGTGAAATATGTTTCAAATACTCATTATCTCATTCATATTTATGAAAACATAACATTGTGAAATTATGTGAACACAGAATTTTAGTTAGTTTTATACACACACATATAAATGTTATACCTCCCGACACACTAGTGAGGTCCTGTTCATGCTCATGTGAATGATACTCACGTCATATGCCTGTGTTTGTTGTTACACTGTTCTTTAACGCCGTGGAATTCACAAGCTTCTCCTAACATGGTATACCGGAAGTTATTCTTTATGAATCGCATTATTAAATGGTCAGTGGACACCATTTGTCCTTTATCAACCTGTTGAGAAACTGATACAATAATTTTAAGTTCAATTTCACAACATGAAACAGAATGCTAAGGAGCTTTTTAAAATAAGGAACAAGGCACCTAAGAGCAAAGAATGACATTGAGGCGTACTGATGTTCTACTACTTTGGCAATGGTCGAAAGGGTAAGCAATTTACTAAAAAAATAATTTCAATTATTTCTTGATGATTGAAGATGACAGTGTCATAAATAGAGTATTCAGGAAAGCATAATAGAAAGGTACTAGAAACAATGCATGTGTGCAATGATAATGTTAAAAGAGAAGTGGGGAAGATCTGTCTCATGGATAAAGAAGGTGTGAGAAAACTGATGGAGAGGGAAACAGTAATAATAATAAGCTCAGGTATATGTGGAAGTTTAGCCTCCTCAAACCAAAACTTTTTCAAGTTGACTTATTCAAATGTAATTCCCTCCATGCAGGGTTCATCCTTCAAAGGATTCTTGTCTTCCTGGTGCATCCTGACACCATGGCTCTGAATAAGGAAGGACTAACTCAATTCTCCTTAGGTCTTTCCCTGGGAGAACAAGTGAGTTTAGGTGACACGGTGTTCATGGGGGATGGCAGATCATGAGGGAAGACACTGGAAAGCAAAATTTCCCTGACATTGAGCCAATGTTTTGGCCACCAGAGTCTCTATAGAC
This sequence comes from Trichechus manatus latirostris, assembly GCF_000243295.1. Lineage (NCBI taxonomy): Eukaryota > Metazoa > Chordata > Mammalia > Sirenia > Trichechidae > Trichechus > Trichechus manatus. The sequence goes on from NW_004443993.1 coordinate 13,298,099, forward strand.
GGACTGTTATGAGTTTATTTGCCACAAAGTAATTATACCAAATTTGTAAAAAATATGGTAAAATTCTAATGAGGTACTAATCCGCAAATCTGTGTCCAAAGTGACCGCTCAAGCCAATGAGCACATTTACAACACTTAAAGACCCTCAAAGCTTTTAAACAAAAGACAAATACAAACTCAGTTTAATGTGCAGATTTTTGCATTCAGGGAAAACACTCAATAGACTAAGCTCCATGAGGGAAGTGAATGTTTGTCAGGTGTTCCAATGTATTCCCCTTCCTCAACCTAAACCTTGAAACAAGGTCCAGGAGTACAATACTTTCATTCACTATTGAAAAAGAAAGAAAACCGAAATCCTCCTTACCAACTGAGGCCAGGTTTCTGAAGGTTTCCATCATCACATCTCTGTAGAATTTCCTCTGAGCAAAATTCAGCAAAGCCCACTCTTCCTGGGTAAAGTTCACGGCCACATCCTCAAACACCACTGAGTCCTAAAATAACCCACATACTCTGGATTAGCAAGGGATCATCTTCCACAATGTGTGTGAAATCTCAAGCGAGGTTATTAGAGCAGGGGACCACAGAATTCACAGAAAAGTCACAGAACTCTCTGTGTTCTACTCTAGAGTTTGACCATTAGGCTCTTCCTTTTGCTGTCTACATTTACATCCTGATTTTTAGCATCCTATCTCATAGGTTTAACAATATATTTCTGAAACACTGAACCTTTCTGTCCAGTTTGACACTGACCAATTCCCGCCTCATTTCTCTGTATATCCATGTTCCAGAAAACCCAGAACTAAAGCAGAAAAGAGAGAAACCCTCTACAAATGAAAGGGCTATTTCCACATTCAGATAATCATCTCTTTGTGGGAAAAAATAATTTTACTGCCTTCCGTAAGACCCACCAGAACACTCAATAAAACTAGCAGGATAATCCAGGAAACACTGACGGACTAGTGGTTTTTCCTTGTGTCCCTCAACAGCCATGACAGGCCTACCAAAAAAACTGGTAACTCTGGTCAACAGCAGTGACAAGACCACCTGACAAAAAACGAATATTCTAATTATAAATTTTTACATGTCTGTTACCAATTTTTTAATACTTTAAAAGCTGCACTGTTATTCTCTCTTTCATGGAAATACGCAAGGTGATTGAAAAGTTAACAGAGCACCGGTCAGAAACAGTGAACACGAAATTCTAGATGTTCACACAACTGTCAAACTTTTAATCCAATTATAAGCAACCACTCTAAGAATGTACACCAAGAAACCCACATAAACATGCTCTAATGTATTCAGATGATAATAACCACTGCGGTGGATTACTTTTGGGTGTGGTCTTTCTAGCCATGGTCTTGTAACTCCCACCCAGGTGACTGTGTGATGGGGTAATCGTGACCTACCAAAGGGATTGGTCAGTTTTGCATTAGAGAGCCAATTCAAGAGCAAAGAGAGGAGCCCACCACCCCTAAGGAAGGAGCCACCAGCAGGAGAGACCCAGCAGCAGAAGACCCTGTGGTGGGCTTTCTGGCCAAAAGAGAGAGAAAGCTGAGTGCCTTTGGGCAGACTGAGGGCCAGGGAGAAGTATGCCTGTGAGCACAGCTGGGAGAGGCTATCCTGATTGAAGAACTGTATCCTGAGAGTTCTTCAACCTGAACTGTAACTGTTACTTCTCTTAAAACAAACTCTATAATTGTGAGTAGAGTCTCTGAGTTCTGTGTAGCCATCATGATGAATTTTGAACCCAGTAGAGTGCTGTGGGAGGGATGATTGGTTTCAGAGTTGGTAAGGATGGTGGAGAGAATGGGCTTGTCAGACCTCCACCTCACAGGAATCAGCCTTGGGCTGTTGATCTTGGTTCTCCTTCCCTCATGTGGGGTTGGAAGAAATCAGACACTGCCCCAAAGCCAATTTTTTTTTCCTTGACAAAACCTTGTTTAATTGCTTTGACTAGGTTCCATGGGATTTTTTTTATAATTTTTATTTTATTTACTGTACTTTAGGTGAAGGTTTACAGAATAGTTTCTCATTAAACAGTAGTACACATGTTGTTTTATGACATTGGTTAACCCCTTGACATGTCAACCTATGCTCCTCAAAAGAATTCACCAAGAGTAAAAACAGAACCTACAGACTAAGAAAAAAATTTTAGACAGTACAAGTCAGACAAAGTCTAACCTCCATAATCTACAAGAAGATCCAACACCTCTACAACAAAAAGACAAATAATCCTATTAAAAAATAGACAAAGAAAATGAACAGACACTTCACCGAAGAAGACATTCAAGCTGCCAACAGACACACGAGGAAATGATTGCGATCACTAGCCATTAGAGAAATGCAAATTAAAACCACAAAGAGATACCATCTCACCCCAGCATTACTGGCACGAATCAAAAACACTGGAAAAAAATGCTGGAGGGGCTGCAGGGAGATCGGAACCCTTATGCACTGCTGGTGGGAATGCAAAATGATACGATTTTGGAAAATGATATGGCGCCTCCTTAGAAAGCCCTTTAGAAATACAAGGGTTGTAAAATTGGCTTTGAGCATTGTTCACGATAGCCCAAAGCCAATTTTACAACCCTTGTATCTCAAAGGGCTTAATAGCATGGCCTTGTATTTGCTGACCATGAATAGGTTAAGATTCCCATTTTGTAAAGAAATTAATTGAAGTGCACAGGGTTTACCAGTTAAACTGCCCAAGAATTATAAGTAACGGACACACCTGCCCCGTGGAATTTCTATTTCAAAATTTTTTATGCTGGCAGTCCATAAAAGGCACATGAGCATACGATTACTTGAACCCTGATTTCTGAAATCACCTGAACTGTAGGGTCCCACTAAGGACTAGACTCTGAGAAACAGGTTCAACATACTGGCCTCCACATGCGGTGAGGAGACGAAAGGCTGCTACATAACATTTTTGATGCTAAAACTGGACTCAACAGCTGAGCAGCTGCATAACAGGAAGGCTCTTCTTCCCAGAGATGTAGGTGATATGATCTGCCTATGTTATCTCCAATCATTCCTGATACGATGGTGTTAAAACAAGTTTCCAATCTCAAGCAAAACTCAAAAGTCTCCAATGCAGGGAACCAGGTTATATGTTTCAAAGTCGTGAAAAATCCTAACACACACTGCTGTTGTTAAGGGTCGATGAGTCGGTTCCGATTCACAGAGACTTCATGTACCACAGAATGAAACACTGCTCAGTCCTGTAGCATCCTCACAATCATTGTTATGCTTGAGCCCATTGTTGCACTGTGTGAATCGATGTTATTGGGGGTCTTCCTCTTTTTTGATGACCCTCTACTTTACCAAGCATGATGTCCTTCTCCAGGGACTGGTCCCTCCTGATAACATGTTTGAAGTATGTGAGACAAAGTCTTGCCATCCTTGCTTCCAATGAGCATTCTCACTGTACTTCCAGAACAGATTTGTTCATTCTTTTGGCAGTCCATGGTATATTCAATATTCTTTACCAACAGCATAATCCAAAGGCATCAATTCTTCTTAGGTCTTCCTTATTCATTGAACAGCGTACACATGCATACAAGGCCATTGAAAACACCATGGTTTGGCCATGGTTTGGGTCAGGAGCACCTTAATCCTCAAGGTGACATCTTTGGTTTTTAACACTTAAAAAAGGTCTTCTGTAGCAGATTCGCCCAATGAAATGAAACATTTGATTTCTTGACTGCTGCTTCCATGGGCGTCGATTGTGAATACAAATAAAATGAAGTTCTTGACTTCAACCTTTTTTCCGTTTACCATGATGTTGCTTATTTGTCCAGTTGTGAGTTTTATGTTGAGGAGCAATCCACACTGAAGGCTGTGGTCTTTGATCACATTATTGAAGCCACTGTGCCAATCCATCTCGTTGATGGTCCTTTTTTTGCTGACACATATGATCACTGTGATAGTTAAGATTATGTGTCAACTTGGCTAGCCCATGATTTTCAGTGTTTATATGTGATCATTTCCAAGACTGAATAGGCTGTGAGTAGCCAATCAGATGAAAGGGAGTTTCCTTGGGGGTGTGGCCTGCATCTGAATATAAGCAGACGTTCTGGCTTTTTGCTCACTCTGGATTCTGCGGCTGCCTCCTGTTGTCTCACCTCTGGTTCTTCGGACTTCAGCTGTCAGTCTACCTGATGAACTTGGGATTCATAGATCTTCACAGCCTGTGAGTGAAGCCCTGCTCTCTGACCTGCTGATCTTGGGTTCAGCAGCCCCTGCAGCTACGTGAATCAGGAGAAACCTTGTGGTCTTGCCTGCGAATCTTGGAATTCATCGACCTTCACAGCCTGTGAGTGGGAGCCCTGCTCTCCAACCTGCCGATCTTGGGCTTGCCAGCTTCTGTGGCTGCATGAACTGGGACAGGCCTCTAGTCTGATCCACGGACTTGGGATGTTCTAGCCTCTACAATCACATGAGCTGTTTCCTTGACGTAAATCTCTTTCTGTGTATCTTTATATGCTTTATTGGTTTTCCTTCTCTAGAGAACCCAGCCTAGGACAATCACATATTACTACAATACATAATAATAATAAAATCTTCAATTTATTGAATAACTACAACATGGCAGATATTTTTGAAAAAGCATAACAGATCAGATATAATGACAGTATTAAACATACATTATTTGAAATATGTTCACGGCTATTCAAGGAAAATTAAGAGATAAACAATCGTAAGCTTGAAGGTGCTCAATTAGAATGTGGACAAGCCAGGGTCAGAATGCAGGGTCCATTTGTATTTGATGCCTAATTCTTCACAACTCCACTTCTGTTTACGTGCATGCAGTCTTCTTGCTATTCTGCTTCTTTTTGTACAATAACAATATAAATGCCCTAGAGCCCAACTATGCATTATTGCAAACAGAGAAAAATACCCTATTCCATTCAGACAACTTTAAGATCTTCCTCCCAGTAAAGTTCTGTTTTCTCAGACATAACTCTTGCTTTAAGATACCCATCTCCAGCGCCTTCAGTTAATTAAAGTGATTTAGGTAAAACTTACACAGAGCCTACTTCATGCAGCCACAACAAATAAAACAATTAAAAAATAGAAATATCTGAATGCTTATACTCCTAAACACTATGGTGTGGACAGCAAATAAACAATGTAGATTTCAGATGCTCATCCATTTCAACAAGTCCCAATGTAGAAGCACAGGATCCAAAGGGATCCAATGGCCTTTACGCCCTACAAAAGGAAAAAACACAACTACATTCCAAGAAAAGAAAAAAGGCTGATTAGCAATAAGCTAAATGTAAATTGGGACACTGTAAAATTAAAAGCAGCATAAAGGAAAAGTATAAAGACAGAAACATGAAAATAAAAGACATACTAATGATAGAAAAAAACAGACTATATGTTTATGGTCTGGCACGCAGCTTGGAAGTCATTACTCTTGTCCTCACTACAAGAAAAAAGCTAAGCAAACTGAAAATCAACAATTCTTCTCAGATCCATCAGAGAATTGAAGTCATGGAGCAAAATGCTTCCCCCAAAACTGGACACAATCAGGTAAATACAGAGAATGACGCTTTACACACAAAAAAGCTAAGTATGAGAACCTGCTGCTGATGCCAGTATTTGGGCAGAAAAACTTAAATTGACTAATAGCACGAAATCCACTCCACATCTGCTTGAGAGCTAAAAATACCAGAGGGTCCAGTCAGGGAGGCCCCCTCACTTTCCTGAGTTTTAGGCTCCAGGAACCCTACTAGGTTCTTATTGATTCAAGAAAAATCCCCTAGTGCTTCCAGTAAGGAGAGAAAAAGTAGCCATTTTAAACTACACCCAAAGCGTTATGTTCTTCCGGAAAAAAGTTGTCCTCAAAGGAAACTATTTCACCAGATCATTAACAAATTGGGATTTTAAAAAGAGTCTAAATGATTTGGGGGAAGGGAAAGACTCAACTCCAAACCCATCTAGGATTTTGGTCTCATCTAAAGGAGAAGGAGGAGAGCTGTGAAGCACCTGTGAAGGTGCCAACTAGATCAGGCTCACTAAAAAATTGAAATCCAGTCATAGGACTATACACTACTTTCTTTCCCTACACCCATATACCACCACATCAATGGTATGCCTGTATAATAAAAAGGATTAAAACTGAAAGAACTTTAGACTGAGTCTATTTAAGAAAAATCTGTAATGAAGCCCAAAGACAGGAGTGGAGGGAAGGAAAAAAAAGGGGGGGGGGATACTAGTCTCTCACATCTACAGCTACAACAAAAACATCTTACTTCTAACCACATAAACGTAAAACATCACACTAAAGGCAAATTCACCAGTCTCTTTTAACCAATACATCATATCCATCTTTCAACAAAAAATTAAAATGCAAAGTAAAAGACAAAGGAAACAGTTTGAACAGACAAAGGAAGTATCACAACCAGACAGAAATGACACAGAATTTGGAATTATCAGACTGGGCATTTAAAACAACTATGATTCATATGATAAGGCCTCCTCCAATGGAGAAAGTAGACCACATGCAAGAACAGATGGCTAATGTGAGTAGAGAGATGGAAAGTCTAACAAAAACCAAAAGGAAATACCAGAAATGAAAAACAATGTCACAGAAATGAAGAATGTATGTATTTCAGGGAATTCGCAAAAGACTGGACATGGCCAACAAAAGAATCAGTGAGCTCAAGATAGGTCAATAGAAACATCCAAAACAAATGCATAGAAGAATGGAAAGGAAAAAAGAGGGAGTAGAATACCCAAGAACTCTGGAACAAAAGGTGTAAACTATGGGTGATGAAAATACCAAAAGAATAAGAGAAAAAGAATATAAATATTAATATTTGAAGTAATGATGGCTAATTCTACAAAATTTATGACAGACACCAAATCACAGGTGCAGAAGTTCAAATAGCACCCATCAGGATAAGTACAAAAAATCCACACCTAGACATATTTAAACAGAAGAAAATCAAAACACAGACCATCATGAAAGAAACCAGAGGAGAAAATACACCTTACTGATAGAAGAACAAAATTAAGACAGCAGATTTGTCTTCAGAAGCTTTGTCAGCACAAAGACTGTGAAGTGAAATAGTAACAATTATTGAAAGGCAAAAAACCTAACAAATTAGTATTCTGTGTCCAGCAAAATTATCACCTACGAATGAAAGCAAAATATAACTGTTTCCAGGAATTCTGGTAACATGGCACTCTTGGCAGAAGCATGCCATTCCTCCACAGCAAAGATCAGAAAAACTAAGCCAAACAGAGAAAACAGCAATCCAGAAACCCTAAAAATCAAACGAAGAGATAAAGAACTCAGTCAAGCACCGAACAGAATAAGAAACTGAGAACAAAGAGTGAGGAGACATATATGCAGAAGTCTCCCATCAGCTAACACAGCACGGATCTGCCATCTTGGACTCCTATCAGAGACCAGTAAACAGGTGGTAGGAAAAAGCAGTTTCATGGACCTTCCAGCAGGAGACAGAACAACCAGTAACCAGTAATATAGGGGCTTTCCCACCCGTCACCTTTCTTCACCCCCACTTGGCCTTCTCTGCTTCCCACAGCCACAGTGTCTTAGCCAGGAAGCACTGGATGCTTGGATTCCATCCGCCTGCACTGGCTGACTCCCTGAGTGCCATTTGTTGGCTGCTGGTGTTACTTTTTTCAGCTTCGTTTGATTTCTTCCTTACCTCTCACCACGTCCCCCTGCTTTTGCTCAAATACCTGGTTCCGTGTGCCATCTTTGTTTCTTCCTGAGGGGCTGTAGAGCTCCGCTTGAGTGTGGAACTGCTTCCCAGTCTGTGTTGCCATGCTGGTGGGCTCCTGGGGCTTTTTTCTTATTTTGAATTGTTTTTTCTTTTCTAAAGTTGGAAACCCATTCTGGCCGGGCAGTGCTGCTTGGCTTGGGACCTACCCTCTCACCTACGCAGATGTGCAGAGAGATCCCTGAGGATGTTTCTGTTTTCGTGGGTATTGTGTGTTCTTTGGGGGGATTTTCTTGTTCTTTTTTTTTAATTCGTTTTCTTTTCGTTTTTTCTTTTTCCCTTTTTGTCTTTCTTCATTAGATTCTCTTCTCTCTATACCTTCCTTCTCCTCCTGTCCCCTGAATACCTGGTGCTGAGTGACACATCTATGCCTTCTAGCCAGGGTGTACTTCAACACCTAGGAACAACTTCCCCACACCTCGTAGCCGTACTGGTGGGATCCTTGGGAGCTTTTCTTTTATCTAATTTTTATTCATTCTTTTGTTTTCTTTTTCTGTCCCTTTTTGTTTTTCTGCGTTTCATAGTCTCTCATCTCTCCACTCCAATGACAAGCTCCCCTAGCACTCTTTTTTGTTTGTACGTTTTTGGCTCCTGTTCTTCTCTCCTCTCTCCCATACCCATCTTAGTGCCACACATCACAGTCTCCACCCTTTCCCCTGCCTACCTGCACCGTGCACTTAACATCACACCACCAAGCAGCACAGGCACAGCCTACCAGAACCTGCCTGCACTGATTAATGGCCCACTCTGGTGGCTATAGTAAGTGCCACAAACAACTCATCCTAGCAACTCCTCTTCAGCTAGACCTGCCCTGCTGTACCATATCTGAACAACTGACCCTGCCAATTGGAGGAGGCGAAAAGTATCGTGCCCACAGACGAGCAAAGAACACACAGCCCGCCTGCTCAGATATAGCCAAATTTAAAAAAAAAAGGATAAAACAAATCTGTAATCAATATATGAGAAAAATAACTACTAAATGCCCCGAACACAGCAGAAAATACCAAAACATTTACTAAAACTGGACAGGATGGTTCCAGTAGGCGTCCAAAATAAACCAGATGACTTTCCGGTAGAAGAAAAAGCACTAGAACTCCCTGATAAGGAATTCAAATCTCTAATGCTCACAATTACCCAAGAGTTGAAGCAAAAAGCAGACAAAAAAGAGGAAAAAACAGAAATTCATGGAAAAGGCAGACAAATTCATGAAAAATACAAAATAAATGGAAGAATTCAGGAAAATAATACAGGAACAAAATGCCAAAATAAATTCACAACTAGAAATTATACAAAAACAATTGGAAATCCAAATGATAACAAAACTTCAGAAATGGATGGTGTCACAGAAAGGCTGAGGAGCAGATTTGAAATGGTGGAAAACAGGATCAGCGGAATTGAAGACAAAACTTGCATACAATTCCATTTGAGGAAAACTCAAAAAAAAACAACAAAGAAAAACGAAGAGACCCTGAGAATTATATGGGATACTATCAAAAGCAGAAATTTTCGAGTAATTGGAGTTCCAGAACAGGGGAGAAAACAGAAAACACAAAGAGGATCATTGAAGAACTGCTGACAGAAAACTTCCCCAGTATCATTAAAGATAAAAAGATGGCCATCCAAGAAGCTCAACGAACCCCATATTGGAGAGACCCCAAAAGAAAATCACCAAGGCATATCATAATCCCACTCGCCAAAACCAAAGACAAAGAATCCTGAGAGCAGCTTATGAAAAACAAGAAGTCAGACACAGAGGACAAACAATAAGACTAAGCTCAGATTCACCAGAAACCATGCAGGAAGAAGGCAATAGGATGACATATATAAAACCTTGAGGAAAAAAAAAATTGCCAGCCAAGAATAATATATCCTGCAAAATTCTCGTTCAAATATGATGATAAAATTAGGACATTTCCAGATAAAAGGAAATTAACGAAATATGTCAAAACCAAACCAAACTTACAAGAACTATTAAAGGGAGTTCTTTGATCTGAGAACAAACAACTTTAGCTCACAGGCTGAATCTAGGACGCAGGATCATACCAGCCAGATACCAATCTAGGAAATGAACTCTCAAGGGCTATCCAAAACCAAAAGAAATACAACAGAGAATCAAAGCAGTTAATCTGCAAATGACAACAACATCAGAACAATAAAAGAAGAAATAAACAGTGTAGGTATAGAACTTTCTAATGAAAAGGAAGGCAAGGTGATACCAAGTAATAATAGACTGTTTCAAACTTAGAAAGATAGGGGTAAATTTCACGGTAACCACAAAGAAAGTTAACATACTCATAAAAATAAAGAGAAAAAACAAAGTCTCAATAAAAACAAAACCTACAAAAACAAAAGAAATGAAAAAAAAAATCCACAAACGAAAGGAATTCAACATAGGACAGTAAGAGGAACAAAGAAAACGTCAGCACCACAGAAAAAAGCACTACAAAATGACAGCAATAAACTCACATCTATCAATAATTACACTGTAAGTGGACTCAATGCAACCATAAAGACACGGAGTGTGATGTAATGGATAAAAAAACAGGATCCATAAATATGCTGTCTACAAGAGACACACCTTAAAAACAAAGATATGAATTTATTAAAAATCAAAAGTTGGAAAAAACTACATCAAGCTAACAACTACCAAAAAAGAGCAGGAGTGGCAATACTAATTTCAGATAAAACAGACTTTAAAACAAAATCCACCATAAAAAACAAAGAAGGACACTATATAACGATTAAGGGGACGAGCCATCATGAAGACATGACCATAATAAACATCCACGCAAGCAATGACAGAACTCCAAAATACATAAAGCAAACTAACAGTACTAAAAAGAGAAACTGACAGTTACACAATAATAGTAGGAGACTTCAACACACCACTCTCAGTAAAGGACAGAACAACTAAAAAGAAACTCAGTAAAGATACAGATGACCTAAAGAGCACAATCAGCCAACTTGACCTCATAGACATATATAGAACACTTTATCCAACAGCTGCAAAGCACACATTCTTTGCCAAAGCACATGGAACGTTTTCCAGAACACACCACATCTTAGGCCACAGAGCAATCCGCAGCAAGATCCAAAATGTTGAGATAATACAAAGTATCTTCTCTGACCACAATGCCATCAAGGTAGAAATTAACAACAGAAAGAGCAAGGAAAAAAATATCAACTACATGGAAACTGAGTAACACCCTGCTTACAAACCACTGGGTAACAGAAGAAATCAGAGATGGAATTGAAAACTTCCTAGAATCAAACGAGAATGAAAACACATCATACCAAAACCTTTGAGATACAGCAAAGGCAATCATCAAAGAATAATTTATAGCAATAGATAAACACATCAAAAAAGGGACAAAATCAAAACATTAATACACAACTCAAACAGAGAACAGCCAAAAAAGCCCACAGCCACCGAAAGAAAGGAAATAATAAAGATCACAGCAGAAATAAATGAAATAGAAAATAGAAAAACAATAGAATCAACAAAACCGTAAGTTGGTTCTTTGGAAGAATCAACAAAATCGACAAACCACAGGAGAGGATGCAAAAGAAAAACAGGAGAGGACACAAATAACCCAAATAAGAAATGAAATGGGTGACATCACAACAGACCCAACTGAAAAAAGATCATAACAGAATATTATGAAAAACTATACTCCAACAAATTTGAAAACCTAGAGAAGATAGACAAATTTCTAGAAACACACTACCTACCCAAACTACAACAAAGTGATGTTGAATATCTGAACAGACCCATAACAAGAGAAGAGACTGAAAAAGAAATTAAAAAAAACCCCAACAAAAAAAAGCCCTGGCCCACATGGCTTCACTAAAGAATTCTACAAAACATTCAGAGAAGAGCTTGTACCAGTACTACTCAAGCTATTTCAGAGCACAGAAAAGGAAGCAACACTTCCAAATTCATTCTATGAAGCCAGCATAAACTCGATACCCAAACCAGGCAAAGACACCACAAAAAAAGAGAATTACAGACCAATATCTCTCACGAATACAGATGCAACAATTCTCAACAAAATTCTAGCCAACAGAATTCAGCATCATGTCAAAAAAAAAATAATAATACACCACAACCAAGAGGATTCATATCAGGTAAGCAAGGATGGTTCAACATTAGAAAATCAATCAATGTAATCCACCACATAAATAAAAGGAAAGAAAAGAATCACACAATCATCTCAATTGACGCAAAAAAGGCATTCGACAAAGTCCAACACCCATTCCTGATAAAAACTCTCAATAAAATAAGTATAGAAGAGAAATTTCTCAACATAATAAAGAGCATCTATGCAAAACCAACAGCCAACATCATTCTTAATGGAGAGAGGCTGAAAACATTCCGCTTGAGAACAGGAACAAGACAATCATGCCCTTTATCACCAATCCTATTTAACATTGTACTAGAAGTTCTAGTTAGAGCAATAAGGCAAGAAAAAAAAAAAAGCATCCAAATTGGTAAAGAAAAAGTTAAACTATCTCTGTTTGCGGATGATATGATACTATACATAGAATACCCTAAAGACTCCATGAGAAATCTACTGAAACTAAGAGAAAGATTCAGCAGAGTAGCAGGATACAAGATAACCATACAAAAATCACTTGGATTCCCATACACCAATAAAGAGAACGATGAAAAGTAAACTAAGAAAACAGTACCGTTTATAACAGCCCCTGGAAAAAAAATACTTAGGAATAAATCTAACCAAGGATGTAAAAGACCTATACAAAGAAAACTGCAAAACACTACTGCAAGAAAACCAAAGGGATCTACATAAATGGAAAAACATACCATGCTCATGGATAGGTAGACTCAACATTGTGAAAATGACAATTTTACCCAAAGTAATTTACAAATACAACGCAATCCCGATCCAAATACCAACAACATTCTTCAAAGAGGTGAAAAAACTAATCATTAACTTTATATGGAAAGGGAAGAAGCCCCAAATAAGTAAAGCACTACTAAAGAAGAATAAAGTTGGAGGAGTCACACTACCAGACCTCAGAACCTACTATACAGCTATGGTAGTCAAAACAGCCTGGTACTGGTACAGCGACAGATACATTGACCAATGGAACAGAATTGAGAACCCAGATGTAAATCCATCCACCTACAGTCACCTGATCTTCGACAAGGGCCCAAAATCCATCAAATCGCGAAAAGACAGTCTTTTTAACACATGGTGCTGGCAAAACTGGATATCCATCTGCAAAAAATTGAAACAGGACCCATACCTCACGCCATATACAAAAACTAATTCAAAATGGATCAAAGACCTAACTATAAAGCCAAAAACTATAAAGCTCATAGAAGAAAAAATAGAACCAACGCTACAGGCCCTACTACGCGGCACTTACAGGATACAAACCATAACCATCAACACACAAACCCCAAGATAAGTTAGATAACTGGGATCTTCTGAAAATCAAACACCTATGCTCTTCAAAAGCTTCACCAGAAGAGTAAAAAGAGAACCTACAGACTGGGAAAAAATTTTTGAACAGTATAAGTCAGATAAAGGTCTAATCTCCAAAATCTACAAAAAAATCGAACACCTCTACAACAAAAAAAAAGATAATCCTATTAAAAAATGGGCAAAGGAAATGAACAGACACTTCACCAAAGAAAACAAGCTGCCAACAGACACTTGAGGAAATGATCGCCATCGCTAGGCATTAGAGAAATGCAAATTAAAACAAAATGAGATGCCATCTCACCCCGGCATTACTGGCACCAGTCAAAAACACTGGAAAAAACAAATGTTGGAGGGGCTGCGGGGAGATTGGAACTCTTATGCACTGCTGGTGGGAATGCAAAATGATACAACCATTTTGGAAAATGATATGGTGCTTCCTTGGAAAGCTAGAAATAGACATACCATTCGATCCAGCAATCCCACTCCTAGGAATATATCCTAGAGAAATAAGAGTCGTTACTCAAATAGACATACGCACACCTATGTTCATGGCAGCATTGTTCACAACAGCAATAAGATAGAAACAACCAAGACACCCATCAACAGATGAATGGATAAACAAACTATGGTACATACACACAATGGAGTACTATGCAAGGATAAAGAACAATCAATCTGTGAAGCATCTCATGTATGAAACTGGAAGACATTATGCTGAGTGAAGTAAGTCAATCACAAAAGGACAAGTACTGTATGAGACCTCTATTCTAAAAAGCCATGAAAAACTTTACACACAAAAAGTAACAATCTTTGTTGGTTACCAGGGATGGGAAGGGGCGGGGGAAATACTAAATAGGCAACAGATAAGTGGTACCTTTGGTGAAGGGTGAGACAGTACACAATACTGGGGAAACCAGCACAACTTGTACAAGGAAAGGTCATGGTAGCTCCATAAACACATCCAAACTCCCTGAGGGACTGAACTGCTGGGCAGAGGGCTGTGGGAACCATGGTCTCAGGGAACATCTAGCTCAACTGGCGTAATACAGTTTATAAAGACAATGTTCTACATTCTACGTGGGTGAGTAGTATCTGCGGTCTTAAAAGCCTGTGAGCAGCCATCTAAGATACTCCACTGGTCTCACCCCTTTGGAAGCAAGAGAGAATGAAGAGAACAAGATACAAGGAAAAGATCAGTCCAAAGGACTAATGGACCACAGTTCCAAGGCCTCCACCAGACTGAGTCCAGTACAGTTAGATGGTGCCCAGCTACGACCGCCGACGCTCTGAACGGGATCACAACAGAGGGTTCTGGATAGAGGTGGAGAAGGATGTAGAACAAAATTCTAACACACACAAAAAAGACCAGATTTACTGGTCTAAAAGAGACTGGAGAAACCACGAGAGTATGGCCCCCAGACACCCTTTTGGCTCAGTGGTGAAGTCACTTCTGAGGTTCACCGTATAGCTGGGGTCTGGACAGCCCCATAAAACAAAATGGGACTAATGAGGCACAGCAGTCCAGGAACAAGGACTAGAAGGCGGAAGGGGACAGGAAAGCTGGTGGTAAGGAACCCAACGTTGAGTAAGGACATTGTTTACATGTAGTGGAGTTGTTAACCACTGTCATAGGGCAACATGTGTACTGTTTAATGAGAAACTATTTTGTTCTGTAAACCTTCATCTAAAGTGAGAATAACGGCACAATTGGAAGAGCAAAGTTGATGTCACTGAACTGTGCATGTAGAAATTTTTGAAATGGTGTATCTTTGGCTATGCATATTTTCATCAAAAAAAAAAAAAAAGGTCGAGAAGGGAGAGGATTGACATGTCGTGGGGTTGTTAACCCATGTCCTTAAAACAATATGCGTACTACTGTTTAACGAGAAACTATTTTTTCTGTAAACCTTCACCTGAAGTACAAAAAAAAAAAAGAAAAAAAGAACCACATATGTGTAGAGGAATATCCTCTGACAATGGTGCTTCTTAGGATTTATACCTTGACTTCTTCTGCCACATTGTATGTTGTACAACAAGCACAGGGCCGGGACTACACAGCTTATCTCCCAACAAACAATATTTCGCCTCATCCCTTTATGCTAACAATCACCCAGTTCTCTGTGGTACTCACCATTTCCTGCCTCCAACCTCTTGAAGTCTAAGTGAATGTCCTCTTTACAGCCTGAGCCCAGTTAAGGCAAGAGGAATGGAAGTGGATACAAGGCCACTAAGCAGTCTGGAAGCAAATGAATAATTGTCTACACAGGCAGTCTGCAGCTGGAATCCTTACTGGTGATTTAGAGATGTGTAAGATGGTAGCCCTTGGTCCCAGGCCGCCTAGACAAAATCAGTTCTTCCTGAGTCACACTTGAGACCTGAAATGGAAGATGAGGGTGCAGGCTGAGGGACACAGTCTTGAGTTATGTAGGGAGTGACAGGTTTTTGACTTCAGCCCTTACCCTGGGTAGGCCTTCCTCCCAGGCTCAAGGCATTGCTCAGCCTTGAGGGTATCTTCAGTCCTCATGCAGCTCTACAGTTTTCAATCTTATGGCAAGGAAATCACAGATGGAGCAATTTCCTCATGCCAGAGTATGGGAAGCATCCGTACCTGGCCAGGGCAGAAAATGTGAACCTGATTTCCACCTGATTTCCAACTGTGGCTTTATCTGGGTATCTCTGCTGCTTCTAAATCCACACAAACATTTATATTTGATATTAACATGGGTGAACTGTCAGAAAGAACGTATTTTTCAAGTCTGGTCAAGAAAGCCACCATAACTCTTTGATTTTTTTATTATGTGCAGTTAACTGTCATGATTTTTAATTCTCATTTCATTTATATCACTGTACAATGTGATCAATATTTTTCTTCTTAATTTTGCAATCAGCATTTTTTTCCCATTGAGATCTTTTTTTTCCTTTCCTCTCTACATAAAGAGAGCAACACAGAGCCCTGATTATGCAAGATCTTGTTACCAAAAGTAAAATATATGGCTTTCATTCTATGTGGGATTGTTATCTTGGAGGTGTGGGGAGCTTTGTGCCCATTACAAAGATTAAATACCAATCCAGGCAGTGATAACCTAAAGAAAGAAAATCAGATTTCAGAAAATGCAGTGAGGAAAAACGGACTCTTTAAATTAATTGATCTGGAATAAGTGGTTATTAGTACTAAAAAAAATAAAGAGATGGCTTCCATAATAGCAACTGCAGTGAATTACAATTCTAATTATTACAAACATAAATTACGTTAATGACTTTAGAGTTAGCAATGTTTTCGCAAATAGGACAATTAAAACTACACATTTCAATTTTCAAATACCTGCAGCTCCTGCCTGATTATTATCTATATATTTATTCCTATCTTTTCCTCTATCTAAAACGGCAGCCTTCTGTTCCTCTTCCCTTCAATAGATTGGATATACACACATTATTTTCTTTCTATATTATAACATTTGCTTTAAACACAAATTTATTCTCTATTTATATTACAAATGCTATACACATTACTCATCAATTTACCTTTCACTTCTCCATGTTCAAAGTTGTGTCCTATAAATCACCACTTTCCAACAGTTGCACTTTTCATATTTATCCAAATAAGAGCACTTTCTAAAATAATTAAAAAATGAGGCACACTCACCAACACGGTATGTGGCTAATCGGGATGTGTTGTAATATTTTGAGTACTTCCATAACGCACGCCTCTCATTTTGCCCTCAATGCAAATATTTGTTGCTCTAATACTGCAAATATGTCGGCTTTTTTACTGCAAGAAGCCCCTAACCTATTAAGTGTGGCTATTTGGTAGCAGACATTCCGGTTGCCTCATTAGCATCTAATCCAACACAGATCCTGTCTCTATCCACGCTTAGGATCCTGGAGAAACACAGGGTGTGTGATCTCTGTAAACTGCTTGTCTCCTATGTTAACCTTGTTCAGCCATATCAGGTTGGCCATATTGTCTTTGGCACAATTGTGAAGGAAATTTCAGCCTTAGAGTGGAAATTCATGTTTCTTACTACTTCATCTCTGTCAAAGCCATATAACAATTAAACTAAAAACTAAACCCCTGTCGTGCAGTCAATCCCGACTCAGAGCAACCCTACTGCTTAGGATATAATTGCCCCACTGGGTTTCCAAGGCTGTAATCCTGACAGAAGCAGATTGCCACATCTTTCTCCCACTCCGAGGACGGTGGTTTCTA
>NW_004443993.1:13315945-13318279 GCF_000243295.1 Trichechus manatus latirostris
GAGGCCGAAGCCCCGCCAAAGAGGCAGCGACGGCGGCGGGAGGCCCCGCGGCCCTGGACCCTCCAGGGAGGCCGCAGAGGCCAGGCCTGCGCAGCAGAGGGAGCAACGGCCTCGGAACCGCAGCGGGCCCTCCCTGGCCGGCGGGCTCTACCTGCTACCGGGCCAGGCCGGACGCCCAGAGCGGCGCAGACGTACCTCACGCCCCAGCCGGGTGACCGCCACTCACAGCTGCCGGCCGCGCACGCGCACTTCCGCTTCCTGCTCTGACCCACTCGGCGGGAGGGGCGGGGTTCCGGCGCGGACGCCCAGGGCTCCGCCCAGTGGTGGACACGTTCAGGGTCTTGTCGAACTTGTATCTTCCTCTTGTCTTTATTTCCTCCATAAACGCTTTAAACCAAAAACCGGTTGGCAACTAGCCAATCCCGACTCATAGCGACCTAATAGGACAGGGTAGAACAGCCCCAAAGGTTTCCAAGGCTGTAATCTTTTCGGAAGCACACTACCACATATTTCGGAGAATGGCTGGTGGGATCCAACCGCTGACCTTTTGGTTAGCAGCCAACTGCTTAACCACTGCGAATACATAGGAATCAAATTGACTACATCTGTAGAGAGAAATGATGGAAAAGCTCACTATCATCAGTCAGAATAAGGCCGGGGGCAGACTATAAAACAGACCACCAATTGGCCTATGCAAGTTCAAGTTGAAGGTGAAGAAAATTAGAACAAGTCCATGAGAGCCAAAGTATGACCTTGAGTATATTCCATCTGAACATAGAGACCACCTCAAAAGTAGATTTGACGCTTTAAACACTAATGACCAAAGACCAAATGAGTTGTGGGGTGACATCAACGAACTCCTACATGAAGAAGACAAAAGGTCACTAAAAAGACAGGAAAGAAAGAAAAAGACCAAAATAGATGTCAGAAGAGACTCTGAATTTTTCTCTTGAATGGAGACTAGCCAAAGAGAAAGGAAGAAATGATGAAATAAAACAGCCCAACAGAAGATTTCATTAAGCAGTTCGAGAAGACAAAGCAAAGTGGTATAATCAAATGTACAAAGACCTAGAGTTGGAAAACCAAAAGGCAAGAACATGCTTGGCATTTATCAAGCTGAAAGAACTGAAGAGAAAACTCAAGCCTCAAGTTAGAATATTAAAAGATTGTTGTTCTTATGTGCCATCGAGGCACTTATTACTTACAGTGAACCTAAGTACAACAGAAAGAAACAATGCACAGTCCTTCGCCATCCTCACAATCATTATTATACTTGAGCCCATTGTTGTGGCCGCTGTCTCAATCCATCTCGTTGAGAGTCTTCCTCTTTTTCACTGATCCTCTATTTTACATGCATCATGTCCTTCTCCATGGACTGGTCCCTCCTGATAACATGTCCAAAGAATGTGAGGCGAGGTCACACCATCCTTGCTTCTATTGAAAAACGCTATGTGCAAAACATTGAAAAACACAGGAAGCATCCAAAAAAAAAAAAAAGAAAAGAAAGAAAGTATACACAGAGTTACTGAACCAAAAAGAATTGGTTGATGTACAACCATTTCAGAAGGTAGCATATGATCAAGACCAATCGTACTGAAGGAGGAGTCTAAGCTGCACTGACTGCACTGACAAAAAACAAGACTCCAAGAATTGACGGAATCCCAATTGAGATGTTTCAAGCAACGGATATGGCGCTGGGAATGCTCACTCTTCTATGCCAAGGAATTTGGAAGACAGCTACCTGGCCAACCAAGTGGAAGTGATCCATATTTGTGCCTATTCCAAATAAAGGTGATCCAACAGAATGCAGAAATTATCAAACAATATCATTAATATAACACACAACAAAAATTTTGCTGAAGATCATAAAAAGGGGTTGCAGCAGTACATTTACAGGGAAATGCCAGAAATTCAAGCCAGATTCAGAAGAGGACATGAAACAAGGATATCATTGCTGATGTTAGATTTATCTTGGCTGAAAGCACTGAATACCACAAAGAGGTTTACATGTGTTTTATTGATTATGGAAAGACATTTGACTGTGTGGATTATAACAAATTATGGATAACATTGCAAAGAATGGGAATTCCAGAGCACTTAATTGTGCTCAGGTAGAACCTATACATAGACCAAGAGGCAGCCATTCTAAAAGAACAAGGGACTCCTGTGTGGTTATAAATCAGGAACGGTGTGCATCAGGGTTGTATCCTTTCACCATACTTAATCTGTATGATGAGCAAATAATTAGGCAGGCTGGACTGTATGAAGAAGAACACAGCATCACCTGTCATATACAGATGACATAGACTTTCTTGTTGAAAGTGAAGACGACTT
>NW_004443993.1:13329512-13332355 GCF_000243295.1 Trichechus manatus latirostris
GATTTCCATTGGCCCTGGACTTCTGCTCCACCTTCCAGAACCACTAGAATGGCAACTCTGCTCCCTTGGCTTTGGGCTGTCCCATTCTCCTAGTCCATCTGCGTGGCAACCCCACTCCCTTGGCCCTGGTAGGACCCGTTCTTCTGCCACTGGATATGGCAGTCCTGCCCCCTCAAATTTGGGCAGCGGAGCCGGCCCCATGCCCCTGGCACTTGTGAAAGGCAGCCCCACATTCCAGAACCGAGTTGGTGAAGATCTGACTCTTTGAAACCTAGGAGGCTGTGCCCCATCCTTTGAGATTCAGCAGGCTGTGGTTCCACACTTTGAAAACCCAGAGGTCGTGACCATACACTTTGTGGCTGAGGCAGGTCTCCTTCCTGTGGTCCTTGCCTCTTCAGCTTCTGCTTCCTGGTTGCTTGGCTTCTTGATCTTTCAGGCCTCTTTGCCAACTCTTTAGCTCTACTGCTAAGTGCCTGAAAAAACCGCACTCTGCCAGTAAGGCTTGGCTGGAAGGCACTCAGCTCTCTTGCTCCGTAGATCGCCAAGCCTAGCGCCCCCCGTAAGTGCCTTTAGGGACCTCACTCCACTAGGAAGCCTCCTGCCCGAAGGTACTCAGCTCTCTGACTCCATGGGTCAGCTCCCGTGCTGTCTCACACTGGTATCCTGGTTCTGCTGCTGCCATTTCTCTGATGCTGCTTCTAGGCGTCTGCGCTGTCTCCGCTGTTACAGCTCTCCTGACTTCCTTTGGAGACAGAACCAGAATTGTCTTTGATGTCCATAATTCCACCAACAGACTCTTCAAGGCAATCTAGGCTCTTTACATTGTTGTTGTTAGGTGTTGCTGAGTCAGTTCTGACTCATAGCGACCCTATGTCCAACAGAACGGAACACTACCCAGTCAGCACCACTCTCACAATCGTTGCTATGTCTGAACCCACTGTTGCAGCCACTGTGTAAATCTGTCTCTTCGAGCATCTCTTTCTTTTTTGCTGACCCTCTACTTACCAAGCATGATGTCTTTCTCCAGGGACTGGTCCCTGCTGATAACAAATCCAAAGTACGTGGGAAGAAGTCTTCCCATCCTCGCTTCCGAGGAGCACTCTGGTTGTAATTCTTCCAAGACAGACTTATTAGTTCTTCTAGCACTCCATGGTATATTCAATATTCTTCACCAACACCATAGTTCAAAGGCATCAATTTATCTTCAGTCTTCCTTATTCCATGTCCAGCTTTCATATACATATGAGGTGATTGAAAATATCATGGCTTGGGTCAGTCACACGTTAATCCTCAAAGTGACATTTTTGATTGTTAACACTTTAAAAAGTTCTTTTGCAGCAGATTTTCCCAATGTAATACGTCGTTTGAGTTCTTGATTGCTGCTTCCATGGGTGTTGATCATGGATCCAAATAAAATGACATGCTTGACAACTTCAATATTGTCAACGTTTATCATAATGTTGCTTATTGGTCCAGTTGTGAAGATTTTTGTTTAATTTATGTTGATTTGTATTGCATACTGAAGGATGCAGTCTTTGATCCTCATCAGTAAGTGCTTTGTCATGGATTGAACTGTGTCCCCCCCAAAAATGTGTGTAACAATTTTGCTAGGCCATGATTCCCAGAATTGTGTGGTTGTCCTCCATTTTGTGATTGTAATTTTATGTTAAAGAGGATTAGAGTGGAATTGTAACACCACCCTTCCTCAGGTCACATCCCTGATCCAATGTAAAGGGAGTTTCCCTGGGGTGTGGCCTGCACCACCTTTTATCTCTTGTAAGAAATGAAAAAGAAGCAAGCAGAGAATGGGGGACCTCATACGATCAAGAAAGCAGTGCTGGGAGCAGACGGCGTCCTTTGGACCGGGGTTCCTGCACAAGGAAGCTCCTAGTCCAGGAGAACAGCGAAGAGAAGAAGGCTGACAGAGAGAAAAAGCCTTCCCCTGGAGCTGACGCCCTGAATTTGGACTTTTAGCCTACTTTGACTATGAGGAAATAAATTTCTCTTTGTTAAAACCATCCACTTATGGTACTTCTGTTAGAGCAGCACTAGATGACTAAGACATGCTTCCAGTCCACTTCATATTCGTTCAGGAAGGAAGGTTGTGTCGTCTGCATATCAAACGTTAATGAGCCATCCTCAAGTCCTGATGCTCCATTCTTCTTCATATACTCCAGCTTTCCAGATTATTTGCTCAGGATACAGATTAAATAAATTTGCTCAGCATACAGATTAAATAAATTTGCTCAGCATACAGATTAAATAAATTTGCTCAGCATACAGATTAAATAAGTATGGTGAAAGGATATAACCCTGATACATACTTTTCTTGACTTTAAACCATGGAGTATCCCCTTGTTCTGTTCCAATGACTGTCTCTTGATCTATGTACAGGTTCCTCATGAACACAATTAAGTGTTCCCATTCTTTGCAATGTTATCCCATAATTTGTTATGATCCACACAGTCGAATGCCTTTACATAGTCAATATAACACAGGTAGACACCTTTCTGGTATTCTCTGCTTTCAGCCAGGATCCATCTGACATCAGTAATGATATCCCTGGTTCCATGTCATCTTCTGAATCCAGATTGAATATTTGGCAGTTAACTGTCGGTATAATGCTGCAGCCGCTTTGAATGATCTTCAGTAAAATTTTACTCGTGTGTGATATTAATGATATTGTTCGATAATTTCCACATTTGGTCAAATCATCTTTCTTGGGAATAGGCAGAAATATGGATCTCTTCCAATCGGTTGGCCAGGTAGCTGTCTTCCAAATTTCTTGGCATAAATCAGTGGGCACTTCCAGCGCTGCATCCGTTTGTTGAAACATCTCGTCT
>NW_004443993.1:13332635-13347296 GCF_000243295.1 Trichechus manatus latirostris
GTGGTGGTAGTTTTCGTTGCATCAAATCTATTCTTGAAATGGTCTCTAGATTCACGTGGGATATAATCAAGGCTTTACTTTGGCTCTCGTGGACTCGTTCTAATTTCTTCCGTTTCAACTTGCATATGAACAATTGATATTCTGTTCTGCACCTGGCCCCAGGTCTTTTTCTGCCTGATGATATTGAGCTATTCCATCATCTCTTTCCGCAGATGTAGTTGATTTGATTTCTGTGTTTTCCATCAGGTAAGCTCCACATGTATGGTCGCCATTTATGTTGTTGAAAAAAGGTATTTGCACTGAAGAAGTTGTTGAACTTGCAAAATTCAATCATGCGATCTCCAGCATCGTGTCTATCACCAAGGCCATATTTTTCAACTACTGATCCTTTTTTTTTTTCCAACTTGCACATTCCAATCACCAGTAATTATCAATGCATCTTGAT
The DNA here is from genome assembly GCF_000243295.1 of Trichechus manatus latirostris. NCBI lineage: Eukaryota > Metazoa > Chordata > Mammalia > Sirenia > Trichechidae > Trichechus > Trichechus manatus. The sequence goes on from NW_004443993.1 coordinate 13,333,081, forward strand.
TGCATGTTTGGTCGATTTCAACTGCAGAAGTAGGTAAAAACTTCAATTTCTTCATCTTTGACCTTAGTGATTTTTACATAAATTTGAATAACACTCGTATTAACTGTTCTTTGTAGGCTTATCGTTATTATCCTGTAACTGACGGCACTGTACTTCAGGATAGATCTTGAAGTGTTTTTTGATGATGAATGTGATGCCATTCCTTTTCAATTTGTTATTCCTAGCATAATAGACCGTATGATTGTCTGATTCAAAATGGCCAATACCACTCCATTTCAGTTCACTAATGTCTAGGATATCGATGTTTATGCCTTCCATTTCATTTTTGACGATTTCCAATTTTCCTAGATTCATACTTCTTACTTTCCACTTTCATATTATTAATGGATGTTTGCAGCTGTTTCTTCTCATTTTGAGTCATGCCACATCAGCAAATGAAGGTCCCAAAAGCTTGACTCTGTCCACGTCATTAAGGTCGACCCTATTTTGAGAAGGCGGCTCTTCCCCAGTTGTCTTTTGAGTGACTTCCATCCTGAGGGGTTTATCTTCCATCACTATATCAGACAATGTTCCGCTGGTATTAATAAGGTTTTCACTGTCCAATTTTTTCAGAAATAGACCGTCAGGTCGTTCTTCCTACTCTGTCTTAGTCTAGAAGCGCAGCTGAAACCGGTCCACCATGGGTGACATTGCTGGTATTTGATTACCAGTCGCATAGCTTCCAGCATCACAGCAACACGTAAGCCCCCACAGATCCTCAAACTGTCAGACGCTTGGCGGATATATATATATACACACACACACACACACACTTTACTGCTTTTGCTTCTCTAGAGAACTCAGCCTAAGTCATTCAGTACCAAGAGTGGTTCTAGAGAAACAAAATCTTGAGTTTTCTAAATTGGTTCTCAACTATGAGTAGTTTTAAAGGCACTGATGGCTCTGTCTCCAGTAGTAAAGAGGGCACTGCTAATATACGACGTGAGGTGGCAATATTAATATGCGAATTATCACCATGAATAGATCAAGTATTCACGAGAAGTGAAGCTCTAGGTGATCACGTTTGATACTTTTCTACAATTTTGTCAGAATGAGAAATACAGGGAAATTGGTTGGTTTGTCCTACTTTAATTAGACAAAGTGATGAAAGAGGGAGGTGTGTTCAGAGCTTCGGTGTCACAGCTCAAGGGCCGAATAAAAGACCTCAAATTTGCCACTTGTGCATGAAGGAAAGCCTTACTTCTTGCAACTGAAATGATATTGTGGAAAACCAAACACAGAGAATTATCATAAGAGTGGCTGAATTAAAACACCAACTGAATTTCAGACCTCATATGGTGTCTGAAGTTAAAGTGAGGGCATTGATTGGGAAAAAATGGGATCCTGAAACTTGGGATGTGGACATATGGGTAGACAGGAAGCTGGGGACATTCAGCCCCTAAATTCTGTTTAATCACTGCTGTCAACAGAACCAGCCCTCTTACTCCCATCTGAAGAGATTACTCCATCTGTGTCTGCTACGCCACCATTCCCAATGAAACCATTATTCCCTCCACCCCTATCTGATATTAACCCACTGTGTCTGAAAAGCCTTTATGTGAGATATCGCCTGGGTCAGCGTCTGAGTCATTGTCAGGAGTGGCATCTGAGTCATTCCCTGGGGCACCGCCTGGGGGAGATGCTTACAAGACATTGCTGAACCCTCCCAGGACCAACTCAACCACTCATTTTTGCTTCTAGACCTATAACTACACTTAAGTCCCAGCGAGATCCCAAAGGTGAAAAACAAAGTGTGACCCAGAAGGTACACTACAGTCAAAAAGAACTGCTTGACTTTTCTAATATGTACAAACAGAAACCTGGAATGTGTGTGGGAATGGCTATTAAGGGTGTGGGATAAAGGTGCTAGGAACATAAAGTTGGATCAGTCTGAGTCTATTGATACAGGCCCACTAACCACATATTCTTCACTCAAAGTTTCAGCTTGAGAGGTTAGGAAATTTGGTTCGTTCACTGAAGCATGGATTACACAGTGGCCTACACTGAATCACACTGAAGTAGCAGACCTGACTTGGTATGTTGTAGAAGAAGGTATCCAAAGCTTAGGGAAATTGGACTGTTAGAGTGGATTTATCCAGTTAGACTCACAGACCGACATACGGAGTGCCCAGAGGACACATCTTTTCCCACAATGGTGATGAACAAATTTGTGAAGGAAGACGCAGCAACCTTGAAGACTGCTGTGATTGCTTTTTTTTAAGTCAGATCTGACAGTGGGAATTGCTCTAACTGAATTAAGACACGTCACTACAATGGGGATGATTAGACCTCGTGGTGTAGGGGCCATGTGTCAGCACTCAATCGAAAAAGACAAGGTGGGCATGGTTACTGTAACAGAAATGAGAGTCAAATCACTAATCAGAATAGTCATATGGAGTTACGGTGTGGGCTACGTAGTCATGATGTTCCCTAGAAGTGAAATACATGGGAAATTTACTAAATATTTACTTGATCTGTACAAGCAGATGAATTCTAGTCAAGTGAATGGTAGTCTACCTTGAATCACCAAAATAGAGAGTCACGGCCCCACAAACAATTCCCAGGCTTTAGCCAGTTTATACACCCAAATCCCTTGAATGAAGGGGAGGCCAAGTTCCCTTGAGGAAGGACCCCACTGTATTGCCAAAATTTTATATTGTTGATGTATCTCCTAGCCTTTATGTTTCAGAGTCAGATCTTAAATTCAGTTTGGATTGTAGGGCGGCTGTTCACCAGTGCCAGCAGGATGGGGCCAAATACAGTGGCCACGGCTGAGGAAGCGGGATTGCCATGGCCATGAAGCAAAAGAATGGGACTTTGGAATGATACAGGGTGAATGTGTTTTACATGTGGCAAGGTCATGAATTTTGGGGGGTCAAAGGGTGGAATGTTTGGGGTTGTATTGTGTGGCAAAAACTGTGTATCAGCTTGGCTAGGCCATGATTCCCAGTATTGTGTGTGGCTGTCCACCATTTTGTGATCTGATGTGATTATCCTATGTGTTGTAAATCCTAACCTCTATGATGTTAATGGAAACCCTAGTGGCATAGTGATTAAGAGCTACAGCTGCGAACCAAAAGGTTGGCAGTTCGAATCCACCAGGCCCCCTTGGAAACTCTATGGGGGAGGTCTACTCTGTGCTATACTGTCACTATCAGTTGGAATCTACTAGATGGCAATGGGTTTGGTTTTTTGTTTTTTCATGATGTTAATGAGGCAGGATTAGAGGCAGTTATATTAATGAGGCAGGACTCAATCTACAGGATTTGGTTGAATCTTGAGTTAATCTCTTGAGATATAAAAGACAGAATCAAGCAGACAGGAGAGGGATTTCATTACAACCAAGCAGGAAGAGTCAGGAGTGGATCGTGTCCTTTCGACCTGCAGTCTCTGCACGGAGAATCATCTAGATCAAGGGAAGATTAATCACAAGGACCTTCACCCAAAATTGGCACAGAGAAAGCCTTCCCCTGGAGTTGGCACTCTGAATTTGGATTTCTGGCTTCCTAAACTGTGAGAGAATAAATTTGTGTTTGTTAAAGCCATCCACTTCTGGCATTTCTGTTATAGCAGCACTAGATAACTAAAACACTCCCATAGCCAGGATTCACAGTTCCAGGATCAAGGGTTGGAAATGGAGTGAAATCATTGACTATTACCCCTAGTGACCCACTCACACATTTTTTGATACCTGTCCCAGTGACCCCATGCTGTCAGGATCTAGAGGTCTTAATTCCAAAGAGAGGAATGCTCCCACCTGGAGAAACAACACGGATTTCATTGAACTGGGAGTTGAGAATGCCATCTGGCTACTCGAGGCTCCTCATGCCTCTGAACCAACAGGCAAAGAAGGGAGTTACCATATGGGCTGGTGCAATGGATTTTGACTACCAACAAGAATTCACACTCGTGTTTCATAATGGAGGTAAAGGAGATTATATCTGGAATACAGGAGACCCCTTAGGGTATCTGTTAGTACCATCATGCCCTGTGATTAAGTCAATGAAAAACTACAGCGACCCAATTGCAACATGACTACTAATGAAGGTTTGGTCATGCCACCAGGCAAAGAATCACGACCAGCTGAGGTGCTTGCTGAGGGTGAAGGGAATATGGGATAGGTGGTGGGACAATCTAGTTCTACATACCAGTTACAACTACTTGACCAGCTGTAGAAACGACGACTGTAATTGATATTAGTATTTCTTCCTTGTATGTTTGCATCAAATATTTTTATTTTCTTTACTTATACAATATAAGATGTAAATGGGGCTAGTGCAATTTCGGTTGTACCCATGTTAGTTGTATCATCCTAGGTGCAAGTGTGACTTTGTAATTGTCTTTATTTAGAGGTTGTGGATGGTTTAAGGAGGTTTATATAGGTGCCAAGTTGACATGAAGTGGTCTGTGATCGTTGTGTGTCAACTTGGCTGGGCCATGATTCTGTGTTTTGAAAGTTATGAAATGATGTTGTTTGGCAGTTATGTAATGATGTAGTCATCCTCCATGATGTGATCTGATGTGAGTAGCCAATCAGTTGTAAGGGTAGTTTCCTGAAGGGAGTGTCCAGCATTCAATAAAAATACAGATGTCCTGGCAAAGCTTATTTGCTTGCTCTGGATCCTGCATCTGGGTCATCATCATGTGAACCCGTTTCTTGGAACTTGAGACAGTGACCTTCCAAATTGGCTACCAGCCTTTGGATTCATCAGATTCTGCAGCCTGTGAGCCAGCAGACTAACATCTTACTTGACGATATTCATCTGCCTCTGCAGCCTGTGAGCCAGCATCCTGCCACTGTACTGCCAATCTTGGATTCGTCAGTCTCTGCAGCCCGGGAGTCGGTAGCCTGCTGTCTGACTTGCTAATCTTGGGTTCATCAGCTCCTGCAGCTACGTGAGTCAGGAGAAATCTCCAGCCTGATGCCTGACCCATGGACGTGGGATCTGCCAGCCTCTACAACCACACAGGCCATTTCCTTGTGATAAATCTCTTTATATATATATATGTGATTCACCGGTTTTGCTTCTCTAGATAACCTAGTCTAAGACTGAGAGGGTTGTCCATCTAGCTATTATTGTAAGAGAGTCAAAATTTATAGGGGAGACGCCTTAAAATTCAGAGTCTCTTACATCATTATGTGCCCATCAGCTTCAGCTTGTCAATTCTGGAGAAATAATCTTCAGGTATCTTTATGAGAGGTGGTAGTTTTACAGTTTGGAACCCAACCTAGTTAGGATCTTACCCGCCCAAAGAAACTGAGACAAGGAGCTGTCTTCCTTACTGATTACACTTTAAACAGAAGGCTCCCAAGTACTTGAGGAAACATTCCTGGGCTGTACCACTGCCCAGTTTAGCCTTTCAAGAGGATTTCTCAAAAGAGGGAAAGAAAGAAATCACATTTGCACATTTCTAAAGTAAATGCTTTACAAAAAGGGATGGCCCTTGGGCCCAGGTCTCCATGACCCGAAAGACAGAGAGGATTTTCATTTTGGAGAAAGGACACAAACGTTGCTTCCGGGACTGTTAAAGTGTAGAGTACAGCAGATGAAGAGGACCCACTGAACGCGCCCTAACCCCACTTCCCGTCTGCCTCTTCCATAAGGGACTGACGCTCCCGGTGGCCTCTGCCCTAGCGGCCCAACTAGTGTGGGCTGAGCCGGCCGGGTTCTCGGAGTGGCCTAGACTGTGCACCGCCACCAACATGGAAACACGCCTCTGACCTGCATTTGTCCCTTCAGACTCTCCACTCCTGCACGATGAGCAGGACGCCGAGGGGCAAAAATTTACCTCAGAAGCTGGTGGAAACACAAGTTAGATGGCCGCTGGGATGGGGGCGCGCACATCCACTTCCAGGAAGCATGCTTCCTAGTTTGAGGAGACCAGAGGGCAACCTCTTCTTCCAGCTGGGATGTGAGGAGCTGCTAGCTTCTTCGGGAGAAGACTCAGTTGAGCCCTGAGTCAGGACCAGAATGGCAGCAGCGACCACAGCCAAAGACGCGGCTGTGGGAAGACCAGATGCCGGTCGTCAGGCTCAGCGCGATGGCTGACCTTTCCCCAGACCGTTTCTCCATCCCGTTGTTAGTTGAGGTGTAGTCCACACCGACTCATGCAACCCCGTTTGTGCGCAGTAGAACTGCACTCCATAGGGTTTTCAAGGCTGTGAACTTTTGGAAGTAGTCAGGACTTAATCCAGAGGCACCTTTGGGCACATTTTTACTATCAACCTTTCGGTTAGTGGAGCCCTAGTGGTGCAGTGGTTAAAATACTCAGCTGCTGATAGGCTGGCTATTTGAACCCACCAGCTGCTCTGCGGGATAAAGACATGGCAGTCTGCTTTTGTAAGCCTTGGAAACCCTATGTGGCAGTTCTACTCTGTCCTACAGGGTCGTTAGGAGTTGAAATTAACTCAACAGCAGTGGGTTTTTGGGTGCTTTTGGTTAGTAAGCCAGCGTTTAAGTATTTGTACCAGTTATTTTTCGTATTTTCTATTGGCAGTCATGAGGACAAGAACTTGCCTTTTGGTCCTTTGACACCTAGAGACTAGAGCTCCAGACACTTGAGAGATGCTCAAAAAATACCACAAAGATAGGAGAGCATGGTCCACTGTAGGTCTTCGTTTGAACCCTGATATTGTCATTTACTCCCTTGGAACCTCTAGGACTTAATTTCCTTATAAAATGAGACAGCAGAAGTATTATATACACTTCTCGATGCTCTCAAACCACATATGTATAAGTCACTCAATGTATATTTACATAAACTAAGAAAAAGTTTGGGCAAATATGCTGAAAAAGATCTCTTTAAAGTGTTAAACAGCAAAGATGTTACTTTAAGGGCTAAGGTGCGCCTGACCCAAGCCATGATGTTTTCAATTGCCTCATATGCATGTGAAAGCTGAACAATGAATAAAGACCAAAGAATTGATGCCTTTGAATTATGGTGTTGGAAGAATATTGAATATGACATGGGCTGCCGGAAGAAGCAACAAATCTCTCTTGGACGTACAGTCAGAATGCTCACTAGAAGTAAGGATGGCGAAAGTTCGCCTCACATACTTTTGACCTGTTATAGGTAGGACCAGTCCCTAAAGAAGGGCATCATGCTTGGTAGAGGGTCGGCAAGAAAGACCCTCAATGAGATGGATTGACACAGTGGCTGCAACAATGGGCTCAAGCATAAAAACCATTGTGATGATGGCTCAGGAGCTGGCAGTGTTTCATTTTGTGGTACATAGGGTGGCTATGAATCGAAACTGACCTGATGGCATCTAACAAAAACAACAGTAAGCAATATTTTTCACCTTAAGGGAAAGAGAAAACCAGTTCTGTGTGGTGAATAATTACTTCACACAAAAAAATTCCTGAATGATTGCAATGTCTCTGAGGTTTAGAGGACGTCATAGCACACCATATAGCAAATGCTAAAGAGGTGATTCAAGGGGTGGGGCTCAAAAGACTCACCGTGTGATATTAGCACTACCTTTACCTGAACTCTTGAAAAAGGACTGTGCTATTGACTGAGTTCAAACATATGACTAATGATTCAATCAAGCTTACACAATGAAACCCCAATAAAAACTCTGGACTTGAAGTTCAGGTGAACTTCCTGGTTGGTGATAGATATATATGCAGGCATACTTTGTTTTATTTTGCTTCACGTATATTGAGGTTTTTTTTTTTTTAACAAATTGAAGGTTTTTTGCAATCCTGCATTGAGCAAGTCTATCAGCACAATTTTTCCAACAGCATGTGCTCACTTTGTATCTCTGTGTCACATGTACTCACTTTGTATCTCTGTGTCACATTTTGGCCAGCAAAAAAGAGGAAGACACTCAAAGAGATGGACTGAGATAGTGCTGTATCAATGGGCTCAAGCATAACAACAATTATGAGGATGACAGGACCGGGTAGTGCTTCGTTCTGTTGTACATAGGGTCACTATGAGTTGTAACCGACTGGATACCACTTAACAACAATGGCCTCTAAGTGTTCACGTGAAAGAGTTGCACATCTCTCACTTTAAATCAAAAACTTAAAAGGATTAAGCTTAGGGAAGAACACATCAAAAGCCAAGACAGACCAAAAGCAAGGCGTCTTGTGCCAAACAGCCAAATTGTGGATGCAAAGGAACAGTTCCTCAGAGAAATGAAAAGTTCTACTCCAGTGAACACATGAATGATAAGAAAGCAAAACAGCCTTATTGTTGATGTGCAGAAAGTTTTAGTGGTCTAGACAGAAGATCAAGCCAGCCACAACATTCCCCTAAGCCAAAGCCTAACCCAGAGCAAGGCCCTAACTCTCTTTAGTTCTATGAAAGCTAAGAGAGATGAGTTGGCTGCACAAGAAAAGTCTGAAGCTAGCAGGCGTTGGTTCATGAAGGAAAGAAGCCTCCTCCATAAAATAAAAGTGAAAGGGGAAGTGGCAAGTGCTGATGTAGGAGCTGCAGCAAGGTACCCAGAAGATCTAGCTGAGATAATTGTTTAGGTACACCAAATAACAGATTTTCAATGCAGAAGAAATGGTATATTGGAAGAAGATGTCATCTAGGACTTTCATAGCTAGAGAGGAGAAGTCAATGCCTGGCTTCAAAGGACAGGCTGACTCTTGTTAGGGGCTAATACAGCTGTAGACTTTAACTTGAAACCAATGCTCATTTACCACTCCAAAAATCCTAGAGCTCTTAAGAATTATGCTAAAGCTACTGTGCCTGTGCTCTATATACTGACAAATCCTGGATGACAGCACATTTGTTTACGATATGTTTTACTGAATATTTTAAGCCTGTTGCTGAGACCTACTGCTCAGAAAAAAGATTCCTTTCAAAATATTACTGTTCACTGCCAATGCACCTCATCACCCAGGACCTCTGATGGAGAGGTACAAGGAGATAAATGTTGTTTTCATGCCTACTAACACAATATCCATTCTGCAGCCTGTGGATCAAGGATAATTTTGACTTTCAAGTCTTATTAAAAAGTACGTTTTGTAAGGCTATAGCTGCCATCAGTAGTCATTGCTCTGATGAATGTGAGCAAAACTAAAAACCTTCGGAAAAGGACAATCCATTCTAGATGCCATTAAGAACATTTCTGATTCATGGATTGTTGTTGTTAGGTGCCACCAAGTCAGTTCCGGCTCAGAGCAACCATATGCACCACAGAAACAGTGCCCAGTCCTGCGTGCTGCTCACAATCGTTGTTACGCTTGAGCCTATTGTTGCAGCCACTGTGTCAATCCATCTCGTTGAGGGTCTTCCTCTTTTTCACGGACCCTATACTTTACCAGGCATGATGTCCTTCTCCAGGGACTGATCCCTCCAGACATGTCCAAAATATGTAAGATGTAACCTCGTCATCCTTCCTTCTAAGGAGTATTCTGGTTGTACTTCTTCCAAGGCAGATTTCTTCTTTCTTTTGACAGTCCTTGGCATATTCAGTATTCTTCACCAACACCACAATTGAAAGGCATCAATTCTTCTTCAGTCTTCCTTATTCATTGTCCAGCTTTTGGGTGCATATGATGCAACTGAAAATAGTATGGCTTGGGTCAGGCGCACCTTAGTCTTCAAGGTGACATCTTCGCTTTTCAACACTTTAAAAAGGTCTTTTGCGGCAGATTTGCCCAATGCAATGTGTCTTTTGATTTCCTGACTGCTGCTTCCATAGGTGTTGATTGTGGATCCAAGTAAAATGAAATCCTTGACAACTTCAATCTTTTCTCCGTTTATCATGATGTTGCTTATTGGTCCAGTTGTGACAATTTTTGTTTTCTTTGTTGAGGTGTAATCCACACTGAAGTCTGTGGTCGTTGCTTATCATCAGTAAGTGCTTCAAGTCCTCTTCACTTTCAGCAAGCAAGGTTGTGTCATCTGCATACGGCAGGTTGTTAATGAGTCTTCCTACAATCCTGATGCATCATTATTCATATAATACAGGCTTTCCGATTATTTGCCCGGCAGATACATTGAAAACATATGGTGAAAGAATGCAATCCTGACGCACACCTTTCCTGACTTTAAACCATGAAGCATCCCGTTGTTCTATCCAAACAACTGCTTCTTGATCTGTTTTAGGTTCCTAATGAGCACAACTAAGTGTTCTGGAATTCTCATTCTTTACAATGTTATCCATAATTTGTTATGATGCACACCATCAAATGCCTTTGCGAAGACAATAAAACACAGGTAAACATCTTTCTGGTATTCTCTGCTTTCAGCCAGGATCCAACTGACACCAGCAATATCTCTGGTTCCACGTCCTCTTCTGAATCCAGCCTGAATTTCTGAAAGTTCCTTGTCAACATACTGCTGCAACCACTTTTGAATGATCTTTAGCAAAATTTTAGTTTTATGTGATATTAATGATATTGTTTGATAATTTCCACATTCAGTTGGATCACCTTTCTTGGGAATAGGCATAAATATGGATCTGTAACAGTTGGTTGCCCAGGTAGCTGCCTTCCAAATTTCTTGGCATAAACGAGTGAGCACTTCCAACACTGCATCTTTTTGTTGAAACATAGCAATTGATATGTCAATTCCTGGAGCCTGATTAATGGGAGGATATCGACTTATCAACAGTAACAGGAGTTTGGAAGTTGGTTCCAACTGTCATACATGACTTCGAGGGGTTCAAGACTTCAATGGAGGAAGTAACTGCACTTGTGGTGGAAATAGCAAGAGAATTGGAGTTAGAAGTGAAGCCTGAAGATGTGACTGAATTGCTGAAGTATCATGACAAAACTTAAATGGATGAACAGTTGCTTCTTAGGGATGCACAAAGAAGTTTCTTCAGATGGATGCTACTCCTTGTGGAGATGCTGTGACCACTGTTGAAATGACAACAAAGGATTTGGAATATTACCTACACTTAGTCGATAAAGCAGCTGCAGGGTTTGAGAGGATTGACTTCAATTTTGAAAGAAGTTCTACTGTGGGTAAAATACTATCAAACAGCATCGCATGATACAGAGAAATCTTTCGTGAAAGAAGAGTCAACCAATGTGGCAAACTTCATTGTTGTCTTATGTTATTGCCACAGCCACCCCAACCTTCAGCAACCACTACCCTGATCATTCAGCAGCCATTAACATCAAAGCAAGAACATACACCAGCAAAGATTACAACTCTTTGAAGGCTCAGATGATGGTTAGCATTCGTTAACAATAAAGTATGTCTTAATTAAGGGATTTTTTTCTCTTAGACTTAATGCTATTGTACACTTCATAGACTACAATATAGTGTAAACATAATCTTTATATACACTAGAAAACCAAAAAATTTGGGTGACTCACTTTATTACAATATTTGTTTTATTACTGTGTTCTGGACTGAACCCTCACTACCTCCGAGGAATGCCTGTACAAAGGAGGATGGAAGTAGGCATGCGTACGACATTGGAACTCTGCATTTACATCCTGCCAAACCTCACCAAGTGTGACTCTGCTTTATGCTGGTCCTGATTTGTATCCTTTCTGCTATATTAAAATTGTAAGTCCAGCACTTCCTATGTTCTGTATCATTTTAGCAAATTATTGAACTTGAGAGTAGTGGAAACAACCGAATTTTAGCCAATTAGTTGGAAGTCTGGGTGACTTCAGGAGCCCCCAAATTTTGGGTTGACGTCTACAATCTTGGGCACACTTGGCATTCTAAAGCTGAGCCCTTTTACTTGTTAGATCAGACATTGCTCCGGTTGGTTGGAGTCAGAAGAGTTGCCTTTCCAGTAGGTTGGTGTCAGAGAAGATATTTATAGTAGGAAAGGCAGCCAGGCACAGAGGCAGACACTTTAAGCTCCCATGGGAAAGGGGAACAGTTTGGGCACCAAGACAAGCTTGGCACTGCTAGGAACTAGTTTATAACCAACAAAAAACCAATAAGAAGACTGCCGGCAAAATGGCGCTCTAGGCAGAAGCACCACGCCGTCCCTCCACAGCAAAGATCTGAAAAACTAAGCCAAACAAAGAAAACAACAATCCTGAAACCCTAAAACATCAAATGAAGAGATTAAGAACTCAGCCAAGCACCAAATGGAGTGAGAAAACTGACAGAAAATGGAGAGCGAGGAGAGATTCATACAGAGGTCCTCTATCAGCTAACGCAGGGCGGATCCAACATCTTGGACTCCTATCGGAGACCAGCAAACAGGGGGTACGAGAAAGCAGCTTCACGGAGCTTCCAGCGGGAGAGAAAACAACCGGTAATTTGCGATAAACGCTTTCCCACCCTCCACCCTTCTTCACCCCCACTCGGCCTCCTCTGCTTCCCGCAGTCACAATCTCTTGTCCGGGAAGGACTGGCTTCTTGGATTCCAACACCTGAACGGGCCGGCTCTCTGAGTGCCATTTGTTGGCTGCTGGTGTTGCTTTTTTTCTTCTTTTGATTTCTTCCTTACCTCTCACCACCTCCCCATCCTTTCACTCAAATACCTGGCTCCGTGCGCCATCTTTGCTTCTTTCTGAGGGGCGGCAGAGCTCTGGTAATTTGTGATCTATGCTTTCCCACCCCCTACACTTCTTCACCTACACTCGGACCCCTCTGCTTCCCGCGGACAGTCTCTTCTCCGAGAAATACCGGCTGCTTGAAATCCACCAGCCCGCACTAGCTGGCTCTCTGAGTGCCATTTGTTGGCTGGTGTTGCTTTTTTCTGCTTCTTTTGATTTCTTCCTTACCTCTCACCACCTCCCCCTTTCACTCAAATACCTGGCTCGATGCGCCATCTTAGCTTCTTCCTGGGGGGCGGCAGAGCTCCAGTAATTTGTGATATACATTTTCCCACTCCCTACACTTCTTCACCCACACTCGGCCCCCTCTGCTTCCTGCGGACACAGTCTCTTGTCCGAGAAACACTGGCTGCTTAGATTTCACCAGCCTGTACTTGTTGGCTTTCTGAGTGCCATTTGTTGGCTGCTGTTGCTTTTCTTTCTCCTTTTGATTTTTTCCTTACCTCTCACCACCTCCCCCTCCTTTCGCTCAAATACCTGGCTCTGTACGCCATCTTTGCTTCCTCCTGAGGGGATGTTGGGCTCCATTCGAGTGTGGAGCTACTTCCTGGACTGGGCTGCCGAGCTGGTGGGATCCCGGGGCTTTTGTTCGTTTTCAATTTTCTTTTCCTTTTCTTGAGTTGGGAAGGCCCTTTCTCGCCAGGTGGTGCTGCATGGCAAGGAGACTACCACCTCGGCTTGCACAGATGTGCAGAGGGAACCCTGAGGGCATTTCTTTTTTCGTTGGTTTCTTTTTCTGTTTTTTAGGGGACTTTTTTTTTATTTCTTTTGTTTTTCTCTTTTTCCCTTATTGTCTTTTACATTATTCAGTTTCTTGTCTCTATCTTTCTTCTATTTCTGTTCCCTGAATCCATGACATTATATACCTCTACACCTTCTAGCCAGGCTGTACTGCAACATCTGAGAGCGATTTCCCCAGACCTCATAGCTGCACCAGTGGGATCCCTGGGAACTTTGTGGTTCTTTAACCTTTCCGATTTTTATCTATTCATTCTTTTCTTCCTTTTTACCTTTCTGTTTTTCTCCATTTCATAGTCTCTCATCTCTCCACTCCAACGGCAATCTTCCCAGAACTCTTCTGTTTCTATGTTTTTGGCTCCTGGTCCTCTCTCCCATATCCATCTTAGCTCCACACATAACAATCTCCCTGCTACATCCTAAATACCTGCACCGTGTGCTTAACATCACACCAGCAAGCAGCACAGACACGGCCTACTGGAACCTGACCTGCATTGATTACCGACCCGCCTTGGTGGCTGTAGTAAGTGCCACAAACAACCAATCCCAGTAACTCCTCTTCAGCTAGACCTGCCCTACTGTACCATATCTGAGTGACCCTGCCAATTGGAGAAGGAGGCGAACTGTATTGTGCCCACAGACGACCCAACAGAGAACACACAGCCCACCTGCTCATAGTCATATCTTAAAAAAAAAAAAAGACGAAACAAAAAAATCTACAATCAATAAACAAGAAAAATAACTACTGAATTCCCTGAAGACAGGAGACAATATCAAAGCATTTATAAAAACAGGACAGGATGGTTCCAGTAGGCGTCCAAAATAAAACACTAGGTGACTTTCCGTGGAAGAAAAGGCACTTGAACTACCTGATAAGTAATTAAAATCTCTAATACTCAGAATTCTCCAAGAGCTGAGGCAAAAAGCTAACAAAAA
>NW_004443993.1:13352564-13393662 GCF_000243295.1 Trichechus manatus latirostris
AAAAAAAAAAAAAACCAAAAAAGCCACATAGTGGTCATCATCCTGGCTGTCAATTTGTTGCTTCTGCTGCAGAGACACCATTTTTTCCTGATCTGTGATGATGGAGTTCGGCTTTACATTACTCTTCTGCCAGTTATGGAGGACAATGAAGGACACTGCAGGAAGAAGGGACTAATCCAGGTGATACATTGCACATACTATCCTCACAAATGTGGAATGCCTATCAGGTGAGCTGCCAACCCAAAACCCTCCTCTGAAAACAGGCAATCAGAAGTGTTTTATTGCTCTGGAAATAGCCTCTCCAGATCCTAGCAGCAACTGGAATTAATTATACACTAGTGGTGGAACATGAAATCACACAGCCCCTTTCAAAAACAGATTGAAAGTTTCTAATAAAGGTAATCATATGCCTACTATGACACAACAATCCGACTCATACAGAGATGAGAAAAATGAAACTTTGTGTTCACATAAACCCACTGCATGAACGTTTTATAGCAGTTTTATTTAAAAAGTCAACAAAAAAGTGGAAACCCAAATACTCTTAACCTGATGAATGTACAAACTGTGGTAGGTCTATACAACATACTATACAGCAGTAAAAAGGAATAAACTGTCATTAAATTCATCAACATGCATCTAAATCTGAAATTCATTTACACTAAATAACAGGAACCATAATTGAAAAAATACATATAGCATAACATGTATATGGACAAGTGTCAGAGATTCAAGACTAAAAAGTGGCAGCACTAGGGAATTTTTTGGAGAAGGAGGTGTTTTATATTTTCATTGTGATACTGGTTCTGTGACTAAAGAAATTACTTAGTATCACCATTACGACAAATTTTACAAGCCGATTTGTCTGTATATATAAATTTTTTATAGAACGGCCACCATTATGTATATGCTTTTATATCCTGCACACCACATGTAAAACTATGATTGCTTTACCTCTTGTGAACTAAATTCTTCTGAAGAAATACATTTAGTATAGTACAACACTGTGACATGTAGCTAGGCAACTATCTAAAAACTCCCTTCCTGTTGGGCACTGAAACCACTTCTCCGCTTTCACTATTTCCATAATGTAGCACCACCATCAAGGTACACCAATACGGTGCGCAAGGAATTCCAAAGAATGATTCTGAAAGGGCAATTGGGCCTATGGGAGGCCTAATTTGAAGGCTTTTGCTACCTATAGCCATCATTTCCCAAGCCACTTACATGAGAAGTCAAGAAGATCCCAGTTCACCATGGGGCAGAGGAGCTCTGTATAAACCTCCAGGCCCTGTAGCAGGTGTGCACCCCAAGTACATAAGCAGCCACCAGTCCAGCAACTGCAGCCTCAACTCCTGGCCTAGTACACTCTCCTTGAATGACAAAATTACCAAAAGGACTGAACTTGCCAAAAGCTGCATTGCATTTAGATTAGGTTGCAGGTCTGTGCAAGTCCACCATTTCCATATATCCTCAATGTGAGCCCTCCTTTGATGAAAATCCTGCTTCTCACAGCACCATTTGAGAGGGACATTTTTAAGACATGGTGGGATGTGAGTTAAAATTTTCCGTACTGTTTTCCCATTCATAAATTAAGGATCAAAGCGGTTGTGGAAGATTTTAAAAAGCAATAGAAAAAAGTTCAGTACAACACTACACACGATGCATAATCCAGATTCTTTAGGAAATGACTGCTTTGTATACAAACCAAGCTAAAAGAAAACACACAAAATAAAGAGACTGGTAGAATTCTGAGTGATTTTTGCTTTTCCTCCCAAATTGCTGTTAAAATCCAATTTCTCTACATCAAGAACATACTGCTGTATAATGTGAAAAAATATAAATAAAAATATTAAAAAACATAGTAAAGTAAAAAGAAACCACAAAGATTAAGACAACACAGGTTGATAAGATTTTGTATTACAGGCAATTTTTATATAACAGAACCAAATTAACATTGTGATACCTATCCAAAGTCATGTGCTACAAACGAAGACATTCTTTGCTTCTAGTCCCAGAGTCTCTCCAGTGTGTGAGGTATTACACAGGTTCAAAGAAGGTACACACACTGAAAGCTTCCCTTGTCTTTGACACGCGTAGGACCTGTCATATGTGCAATATATATTTCTCCTCAGTGTATTTTTTCATGTTTTCAACTGGCTGAGACAGAACCGAAGATGTTCCCTCATTTCTTACATTCATAAGGCCTGTTTCCACTATGAGTTCTTATATAGTGAGTAAAATATGAGACGTGCCTAAGGACATTCCCACGTTGTTTACATTGATAAGGCCTTTTTACACTAAGCTCTTTTATGTGTAGTGAGAGATGAGTGGCTAAATGCTTTCCCTCATTCCTTACGTTCATAATGCTTCTCTCCACTGTGAGTTTTTATATGCCTAGTTAGGGCTGAGCGCAAACTAAAGGCTTTCCTACATTCTTTACACTCAAAAGGCCTCTCTCCTCTGTGAGTTCTTATATGTCTAGTGAGGTTTGAGACCCGGCTAAATGCTTTCCCACATTCCTTACATTCATAAGGTCGCTCTCCACTGTGAGTTCTTTTATGTTGAGTGAGAGATGAGGACTGTGTAAAGACTTTTCCGCATTCCGTACATTTATAAGGCCTCTCTCCACTATGGCTTCTTACATGTCTACAGAAGCTTGAGGAATTACAAAAAGATTTCCCACATTCCTTACAATTGTAAGACCACTCTCCACTGTGTGTTCTTATATGGTTAATCAGGTGTGAGGACTGACTAAAGGTTTTCCTACATTCTTTACATTCATAAGGCCTCTCTCCACTGTGAGTTCTTGTATGTGTAGTGAGAGATGAGGACTGGCTAAATGCTTTCCCACATTCCTTACATTCATAAGGTCTCTCTCCACTGTGAATTCTTATATGTGTAGTGAGAGCTGAAGACCGGGTAAATGCTTTCCCACACTCCTTACATTCATAAGGCCTTTCTCCACTGTGAGTTTTTATATGCCTACTGAGGGTTGAGGACTGGATAAATGCTTTCCCACATTCCTTACATTCATAAGGCCTCTCTCCACTGTGAATTCTTGTATGTGTAGTGAGGTCTGAGGACCGGGTAAATGCTTTTCCACATTCCTTACATTCATAAGGCCACTCTCCACTGTGAGTTTTTATATGGTTGATCAGGTTTGAGGACTCATTAAAGGTTTTCCCACACTCCTTACATTCATAAAGCCATTCTCCACTGTGAGTTCTTATATGATTCAATAGGTTTGAGAACTGGCTAAAGGCTTTTCCACAATGCTTACATTCATAAGGCCTCTCTCCACTGTGAGTTCTTGTATGTGTAATGAGGGATGAGGAACAACTAAAGGCTTTCCCACATTCTTTACATTTGTAAGGCCTCTCTCCACTGTGAGTTCTTAAAAAATGTGTAGTGAGGTGTGAAGCACAAATATAGGTTTTCCCACATTCCTTACATTCATAAGGCCTCTCTTGCCTGTGAGTTCTTTTATGTTTACTGAAAGATGAGGAATAACGTAAGGCTTTCCCACATTCCTTACATTTATAAGGCCTCTCACCACTGTGAATTCTTACATGTGCAGTGAGGTATGAAGCACAACTAAAGACTTTCCCACATTCCTTACATTCATAAGGCTGCACTCCACTGTGAGTTCTTAAATGGTTAGTCAGCTCTGAGGAGTTACTAAATGCTATCTCACATTCCTTATTTTCAGAAGGACTCACTCCATTATGAATACTAATATGCTTACTGAGGGATGAGGAAAAACTAAAGGTATTCACATAATCCTTATGATAATATTGCCTTCCACTTTGAATTTTTTTATGTTCAATGAGGGCTGAGAACTGACCAAAAGCTTTCTCGAACTCCTCACGTTCATTAAGCCTCTCTCTACTGTAAGTTCTTTCACGGGTATTGAAGGATGAGGAACAACTACAAGCGATACCGCATTCCTTACATTTATAAATATTCTTTACAGTGAGAGTTTTTACATGAGTGCTTAGGCAAGAGGAACTACAGGCCACTCCACATTCCTTACACTGATAGGTATTGCATCCAGTGCGAGATCTGATGTGACATTTAAATGAAGAATGATACTGGAAAGCTTTTCCACATTCACAGCATTTAGAAGGATTTTCTCTAGCAAGAGTTCTTTTGAGCCCGGTAAGACATGCAATCTTGCTGAAAAGTTTTACACACTGATTACCTTCTTTCTTTTCCTTTTCTTTCCATTCTTTACTTTCATGGAGACTCTCATCTGTATGCCATCTGTCAAAAAGGGACAGCACGTTGCTTGAATTGTTTGTTACCAGAAAATAATTATAGTACACAGTAAATATGTATGTTTTCTGCTCTGAGTCATCTCACGTTGAACAGATTGTCTACTAGAAGTCAATTCTATTATTGTTACATTCTAAATAATGGGGCGTTATAATACCTGCATATGAGTGAAAGGTTTCAAGTACTCAATATCTCATTCGTATTTATGAACATATAGTGTTGTGAAATTATATGAACACGAAATTTTAGTTCTGTACACACACACATCATGATACCTTATGACATTATGATAAGGTGCTGTTCACACTCATAGGAATGATACTCACCTTATATGCCTCCCTTGGTTGTTACACTGCTCTTCAAAGCCATGGAATTCACAAGTTTCTCCTAAAATGGTATACTGGAAGTTATTCTTCATGAATCGCATTATTAAATGTTCAGTGGACACCATTTGTTCTTTATCAACCTTTTGAGAAACTGATCCAATAATTTTAATTATAGTTTCACAATATGAAACAGAATGGTAAGGAGATTTTATAAGGAAGAAGGCACCTGTGAGCAAAGAATGACACTGAGGCATATGGATATTCTGGGATTTTCGCAATGGTCAAAACAGTAAGCAATTTACTAAGAAATTATTTCTTGATGATTGAAAGTAATGCTGTCATAAATAGGGTGTACAGGAAAGCACAGTAGAAAGGTACGGGAAACAATGCATGTGTGCAATGGTAATGTTAAAAGAGAAATAAGGGAGATCTGTTCCCTGAATATAGAAGGTGTAAGAATACTGATGGAAAGGGAAACAATAATAAGCTCAAGTATATGTGGAAGTTTAGCCTCCTCAAACCAAAACTTTTTCAAATTGATTTATTCAAATGTAATTCCCTCCATGCAGGGTTCATCCTTCAAAGGATTCTTGCCTTCCTAGTGCATCCTGACACGATGGCTCTGAATAAGGAAAGAGTAACTCAACTCTCCTTAGGTCTTTCCCCGGGAGAACAAGTGGGTGTGGGTGACATGGTTTTCATGGGGATTGGCAGATTTTGAAGACAGTATAAAGCAAAATTTCCCTGACATTGCATCCAGTGCGAGATCTGATGTGACAATACTTTGGCCACCAGAGTCTCTATAGATGGACTGTTATGAGTTTATTTACCACAAAATAATTCTATCAAATCTGTAATAAACACGGTAAAATTCTAGTGAGGTACCAATCCACAAATCTCTCCGTGTCCAAAGTGACCCCTCAAGCCAGTGCTCACAGACCTCCCAAGCCAGTGCTCACATTTCCAACACCTAAAGACCCTCAAAGATTTTAAAAAGAAGAGATACAAACTCAGTTTAATGTGCAGATTTTTGCATTCAGAGGAACGACTCCAGAGCTAAGCTCCATGAGGGCAGTGAACATTTGTCAGGTGTTCCAATGTATTCCCATTCCTCAACCCAAACCTTGAAACAAGGTCCATTAGTACAATATTTTCATTCACTAATGAAAAAGAAAACTGAAATCCTCCTTACCAACCGAGGCCAGGTTTCTGAAGGTTTCCATCATCACATCTCTGTAGAGTTTCCTCTGAGCAAAATTCAGCAAAGCCCACTCTTCCTCGGTAAAGTCCACGGCCACATCCTCAAACACCACTGAGTCCTAAAATAACCCACATACTCTGGATCAGCAAGGTATCATCTTCCACAATGTGTGTGAAAGCTCAAGTGAGATTATTAGTGCTGGGGAAAAGAAAATTCACAGAAAGGTCACAGAACTCTCTGTGTTCTCCTCTAGAGTTTGGCGACTAGGCTCTTCCTTTTGCTGTCTACATTGAAGTCCTCTTGGTATCCTATCTCATAGGATTAAAAATATATTTCTAAAACACTGAATTTTTCTGTCCACAGTTTGACACTGACCAATTCCGGCCTCATCTCTCTGTATATTTATGTTCCAGAAGAGCCAGAACTGAAGCAGAAAGGAGAAACCCTCTACAAATGAAAGGGTTATTTCCACATTCACATCATCATTTGTGGAAAAAAAAAAACAATTTTACTGCCTTCCGTAAGACCCACCAGAACAGTCAACAAAACAAGTAGGATATTAATATCTAGGAAACACTGATGGACTGGTGGTTTTTCCTTGTGTTCCTCAATAGCCATGACAGGCCTACCAAAACAACTGGTAACTCAGGTCAACAAAGGTAACAAGACCACCTGAGAAAAACTATTCTAAGAATTATAAATTTTTACATGTCTATTACCAATTTTTCAATACTTCAAAAGTTGCACTGTCATCCTCTCTCTTTCATGGAAATAGGCAAGGGGATTGAAAAGTTAACAGAGGGCAAGTGAGAAGACAGTGAACACGAAATTCTAGATCTTCACACAATTATCAAACTTTTAATCTGATTATAATTGACCACTCTACAGAACAAACGGACACCGAAAAACCCACATAAGCACACTCTAATGTATTATGACAAAAATCCCTGCGATGGATTAATTACTTTTGTGTGTGGCCTTTCTAGCCATGGTCTTGTAACTCCCACCCAGATGACTGAGTGATATGGTAATCATGGCCTACCAAAAGGATTGGTCAGTTTTGTATTAAAGAGAGCCAACTGAAGAGCAAAGAGAGGAACCCACCACCCCTAAGGAAGGGGACACCAGCAGGAGAAACCCAGCAGCAGGACACCATACGGTGGGCTTTCTGGCCACAGAGAGAGAAAGCTGAGTGCCGTTGGGCAGACACTGAGGGCCAGGGAGAGGTGTGCCTGTGAGCACAGCTGGGAGAGGCTATCCTGATGGAAGAACTGTACCCTGAGTGTTCTTCAGCCTGAACTGTAACTTACTCCCCTTACAACGAGCCCCATAATCGTGAGTACGGCCTTTGAGTTCTGTGTGGCCATCATGATGAATTATCAAACCCAGTAGACAGTGCTGTGGGAGGGATGATTGGTGTCAGAGTTGGTAAGGATGGCAGAGACGGGGGTTTGTCTGACCTCCACCTCATAGGAATCAGACTTGGGCTGTTGATCTTGGTTCTCCTTCTCCCTTGTGGGGTTGGAGATCAAATACTGCCCCAAAGCCAATTTTACAACCCTTATATCTACAAAGGGCTTAATAGCATGGTCTTGTATTTGCTGACCATGAAGAACACGTTAAGATTCCCATTTTAAAAGGAAGTTAATTGAAGTGTACAGGGTTTACCAGTTAAACTGCCCAAGAATCGTAACAAACTTACATACCTTCCAGGTAGAGATTCCACTTCAAAATTTTTTACATTGGCAGTCCACAAAAGGAACATGACCAAATGATTACTTGAAGCCTGATGTCTGCAACCACCTGAAGTGTAAGGATTAGACTCTGAGAAACATTCAACAGAATGGCTTCCACATGCGGTGAGGAGACAAAAGGCTGTTATATAACACTTCTGATGCTAACACTGGACTGAGCAGCTGAGCAGCTGTAGAACAGGAAGGCTCTTCTTGGAAGGGAAGTAGGTGATGTGAGTTGCCTAAATCATCTCCAATCATTCCTGGTATAATGGTGTAAAACAAGTTTCCATCAACAGACAAAACCCAAGTCTCCTCCATTACAGGTAACCAGGTTATGTGTTTTAAAGTCATGAAAAATCCCGACACATATTGTTATTGTTGTTGTTAACTGCCATCAGGTCGGTTCCAACTTACAGCAACTTCATGTACCACAGAATGAAACACTGCCCAGTCCTGTAGCATCCTCACAATCACTGTTATGCTCATGTCCATTGTTGCAGCCACTGTGTCACTCCATCTTACTTAAGGTCTTCCTCTTTTTTGCAGACCCTCTACTTTACCAAGCACGATGTCCTTCTCCAGGGACTGGTCCCTCCCGATAACATGTTCAAAGTATGTGAGATGAAGTCTCGCCATCCTTGCTTCGATGAGCATTCTCACTGTGCTTCCAATGAGCATTTTCGCTGTACTTCAGGACAGATTTGTTCATTCTTCTGGCAGTCCATGGTATATTCAATATTCTTTGCTAACACCATAATTCAAAGGCATCAATTCTTCTTAAGTTTTCCTTATTCATTGAACAGCATACACATGCATATAAAGCACTGAAAACACCAAGACTTTGGTCAGGTGCACCTTAGTCCTAAAGGTGACATCTTGTTTTTAGCACTTGAAAGAGATCTTTTGTAGCAGATTTGCCCAATGAAATGAGCCTTTTGATTTCTTGACTGCAGGTTCTGTATCGATTGTGAATACAAATAAAATGAAATTCTTGACTTCAGTCTTTTCTCCCTGTGATATTCCATCATTTTGTCATCTGATGTGATTTTCTTATGTGTTGTAAATCCTATCTCCATGCTGCTGATGAGATGGAATTTGTGGCACTTATGTTAATGAGATAGGACTCAATCTACAAGATTTGTTTGTATCTTGAGCTTGTCTCTTTTGAGATATAAAAGAAAGAAAAGAGCAGAGACATGGTGACCTCATACTACCAAGAAAACAGCTCCAGGAGCACAGCATGTCCTTTGGACCCAGGGTTTCTGTGTGGAGAAGCTCCTACACCAGGAGAAGATTGATGACAAGGACCTTCCTCCAGAGCCAAGAGAGAAAAAGCCTTCCCCTGGAGATGCCACCCTCAATTCAGACTTATAGCCCACTAGACTATGAGAGAATAAGTTTCTCTTTGTTAAAGCCATCCACTTGTGGGATTTCTGCTATACCAAGCAGCACTAGATGACTAAGACAATGCTATAGACAGAGGCACCATGCTGTCCCTCTGCAGCAAAGACTAGTAAAACAAACGTCAATCCTGGAACCCTAAGCATCAAATGAAGGAATAAAGAACTCGCTCAAGCAACAAATGGAATAAGAATCTGACAGAGAACAGAAAATGAGGAGAGCTATGGAGTGGAGGTCCCCTACCAGCTAATGAAGCACAGATATGCCATCTTGTACCGTAGCCATCAAGGAATGCAAACAGGGAATACAAGAAGGTAACTTCATGGAGTTCCCAATGAGAGACAGAACACCCAGTGACCAGGGATACACGCTTTCCCAATCCCTACGCTTCTGAGTATGTGGCCTCTGTTGCTTTCCAGTGGGCCACAGTTGCTCAGCCGGAGAGACGCCAGCTCACTGCCACCCTGATTCGCCATCTTGGACCTCAGTCTCCAAAGACTGCGGACAGGGAGTACGGGAAAGCAACTTCAAGGAGCTCTCAATAGGAGACAGAGCATCCAGTAACCAAGGATACACACTTTCCAAAACCCCACCTTTCTTCACTCTATGCAGCCTCCACTTCTTTCCAACAGGCCATGGTCACTTGGCCAGAGACACAAGCTCACTGCCACCTGGGTCCGCCTCGAACCCACTGGATGGCCCCTTCAGCACCACTTTTGTTGCTTTTCCCTTTCTCTCTTCCTTCCTTTCCTCCAGCCCAGCTACCCCATGTGCCATACCTTCTCCTTCTTGATGGAGTGTGCCACAGTACTTGGCTAGACTGTCACTGGTACACGGTCGCCTAAAGTAGGCACTGCCATGCCAGCTGTCTTAGTCATCTACTGCTGCTATAATAAAAATACTACAAACGGATGGCTTTAACAAGGAAGGTTTATTCTCTCACAGTCCAGTAGGCTAAAAGTCCAAATTCAGAGCATCAGCTCCAGGGGAACGCCTTCTCTGTCGGCTCTAAAGGAAGGATCATGTCATCAATCTTCCCTTGGTCTGGGAACTTCTCTGCCCAGGAACCTCAGGTCCAAAGGATGTGCTCTGCTCCCGGCACTGCTTTCTTGGTGATATGAGATTCCTGTGTGTCTCTGCTTGCTTCTATCTTTTATATCTAAAAAGAGATTGATATAAGACACTATCTGATCTTGAACACCTCATCAGTGTATAACTGCTGTTCATCCAGTGTAACTGCTGTTCATCCACCTTATAACATCGTAGTGACAGACTTTACAACACTTAAGGAAATCACATCAGATAACAAAACGATACACAATCGATTACACAATACTGGAAATCATGACCTGGCCAAGTTGACAGATACTTTCTGGGGACACAATTCAATCCACGACACCGGCAGACTACCCCCCCCACGATTTATTATTTTTATTTTCCAGCTTCTGCTTTCTCTCCCTTCTTTTTTTCTTTATCCAGCCCAAGAGCCCAATGACCTGCACCCACCCTTCTCAACGGGCAGTGTTACACTGCTCAGCTGGCCAGTCACTGGCATGGAGCCTCCCCAGGTGCACGCTGTTGTCATCGACCGGCTATCTCACTGCCATTTTATTTACTGTTTTTGTTGCTTTTTCTCCTCTTCCTTTCTTCTTTTCTTTTCTTCCACCCACCTAGCCTTGTGCACCAGTGTCCCTTCTTGGCTGGCTGTGCTGTACTGCTAGGCTGGAAAGATTGTGGCACATAGCCTCCCCAAGTCTGCGCTGCTCCCACAGGTAGGCTCCCTCAGCATATTTTTCATTTTTCTTTATATTTCCCTTCTCCCTTTTCCTTCCCCATCCAACCTAGGCCCTGCGCAGCCTCCGCCCCTACCTGACCGGCCGTGCCATACTGCCTGGCTAGAGAAACAACTAGCTGCCACTCCAATTCCAACTCACCCCCAACAACCCGTTCCCCCAGCTTGTTTTTTTCTTTGTTGGCTTTCTCTTTTTCCTCTCCATCCTCCCGTCCACCTAGCCCCATGCGCCACCCACGCCCCTTCTCAGCAGGTCAAGCTGCACCACTCAGCTACAGCCACTGGCACACAAACTCAATGGGTCTGCCCCACACCTGCAAATTCTAACATGTCACCATTTTGTTTACTTTCTTCTTTCGTTTAACTTTTTGCTTTTGTTTCTCTTGTTTCTTTTCTTTTACTCACCTACCGAGCTCTACACATCACATCCTATCCCTTCCTATCTGCACAGTGAATTGGGTCCACACCCAAGTGCACTGATGTGGTCCCCCGGACCCAGATCTGCACTGCTCTGGATCCTGCCCCACTGGCCCAATTCATGCCGCAAACTACCCATCCCCACCACTCCCCCTCTGTTGGACTCGTCCTGCTGAACCACAATTGAAGGACAGGACCTACCCACTTAGACAAGGTGGTGAAAAGTACTGTACCCACAGCAAGCAACAAAATATGCCCAGCCTGTCTACCCAGACATAACCAAATAAAAAAAGCAGCATAAATCAAACAAATCTACAATCAATAAATGAAGAAAATTCTTGAATGTCCCATACATAGCAAACGATATCAAAACATATAAAAAACACAATGGAAAAATACAAGAACAAAATGTCAAAATAAACAACTAAATATCACACAAAAACAGCAATTAGAAATCCAAAAGATACACAAGATTTCAGAAATAGACGGTGCAATAAAAGTTTTTTGAGCAAATTTGAAACAATGGAAGTCAGGATCAGTGAAATTGAAGACAAATATTTGGATACCACTTTGAGGAAAAATCAAAGAAAAGGATGAAGAAAACTGAAGAAACCCTGAGAATGATAAGGCATACAATCAAAGAAAAACTTCTACGTGCTCAGAATTCCAAAACGGGGAGAAAAAGGAAAATACAGAGAAGATTACTGAAGATTACTGATAGAAAACGTCCCTAATATCATGAAAGATGAAAAGATGACTTTTCAAGAAGCTCAATGAACCCCATATAGAATAGACTCCAAAAAAAAAAAAAATCACCAAGACATAATGACACCTGCTAAAACCACAAAGAATCCTGAGAGCAGCTCAAGAAAAAAAGTCACAAAGGGGAAACACCAACACTACACTCCGATTACTCAGCAGAAACCATGCAGGCAAAAGGGCAATGGGATGACATATACATAACCTTGAAAGAAAAAACTGCCAATCAAGAATAATAGTCTGCAAAACTCTCGCTCAAATAAGGACATTTCCAGATAAACAGAAATTAAGGGATTATGTAAAAACCAAACCAAACTTACAAGAATTACTAAAGGGAGTCCTTTGGTTAGAGAACCAACATCAGACAACAGCCTGAAACTAGGACACAGGACAGAATCAGCCAGATACCAACCTAAGAAATGAACTCTCCAGGATAAAACAAAACTAAAAAATTGACAACAGGGAACCAGAGAGGTCAAACTGTAAATGACAACAACATCAGAACAATGAAAAAGGGAATAAACAATGTAGATATAGAACTTTCAAACAGAAAGTCAAGACGATATCAAATAATAAAAGACTGGTTTAAACTTAGGAAGATAGGGGAAATTTCAAGACAACTACAAAGTTAAGACACTCATCAAAATAAAGGAAAAAGTCTTAGTAAATCCAAAATCTACAAAAACTAAATAAATGAAAAACATCCACAAACAAAAGGAATTCAGCACAGGAGACATACAGGAACAAACAAAACGTCAGCACCACAAAATGACAGCAATAATCTCACGCCTATCAATAATCACAATGAATGTAAATAGCTGAAATGCACCCATAAAAAGACAATAGATTTAAAAAAAAAAGTACCAATAAATATGCTGTCTACAACAAACACACCTTAAAAACAAATATATAAATATAAAAATCAAAGGATGAAAAAAAATTATACCAAGCAAACAGCAATCAAAAAATAGCAGGAGTGCAATACTAATCCCAGATAAACTCTAAAACAAAATCCACCGTAAAAGACAAGGAAAGACATTACATAATAACTAAAGTCACAATCCACCATGAAGACATAACCCTAATAAATATCTATGCATCCAATGATGGGACCCCAAAATACATAAAACAGACTCTAAGAACACTGAAAAGAAAAATTGACAGTTCCCCAACCAGAGTAGGAGACTTTAACATACCACTCTCGATAAACGACAGAACATCAAGAAAGAAACTCAACTAAGATACAGAAGATCTAAAGGCCACAATCAACGAACCTGACCTCGTGGACATATATAAAACACTCCACCCAACAGCAGCAAAGTACACATTCTTTTCCAATGCATATGGAACGCTCTCAGAGTAATCCACCTTTTAGGCCACAAAACAACCCTCAATAAAATCCAAAACACAGAGATAATACAAACCATCTTCTCTGATCACAACGCTATAGAAGTACAAATTAACAGGAAAAGCAAAGGAAAAAAGTTAAATACATGGAAACTGAATAACATCTTACTTAAAAACCATTGGATAACAAGAAATTCAAAATGGATCAAAGACCTAAATATAAAACCAAAAACTATGAAGATCATACAAGAAAAAATGGCGTCAACACTAAAGGCCCTAATACATGGCATAAACAGGATACAAACCATGAATAACAATACAAAATCACCAAAAGATAAGCTAGATAACTAAGATCTAAAAATTAAACTCTTATGCGCAACAAAAGACTTCACCAAAATAGTAAAAAGAGAGCCTACAAACTGGGAAAAAAGTTTTGGCTATGACAAATTCGACAAAGGACTGATCTCTAACATCTATAGGAACATCCAACACCTCTATGACAAAAACACAAATAATCCAATTAAAAAATAGGCAAAGCATACGAACAGACACTTCAACAAAGAAGACATTCAGGCGGCTAACAGACATATGAGGAAATGCTCATAATCCCTAGCCATCAGAGAAAGGCAAATCACAACCACAATGAGATACCATCTGATCCCAACATTATTGGCATGAATCGAAAAAACAGAAAATAACAGATGATGCAGAGGTTGCAAGGAGACTGGAGCTCTTGTGCATTGCTGGTGGGAATGCAAAATAGTACATTTTCAAAAATGTGGCACTTCCATAAAAAGCTAGGTATTTGCCAATACAATTCAAAGGCATCAATTCTTCTTTGGTCTTCCTTATATGCTGTCCAGTCTCCGCATGCATTTACGGGGATTGAAAACACCATGACTTAGGTCAGGCGCACCTTAGGCTTCAACATGACATCTTTCTTTTTAACACTTTAAGGAGGTCTTTTGCAGCAGATCTGCCCAATGCAATGTGTATTTTGATTTCTTCGCTACTGCTTCTATGGGTATTGATTGTGGATCAAATAAAATGAAATCCCTGACAACTTCAATCTTTTCTCTGTTTATCATGATGTTGCTTACTGGTCTAGGTGTGAGAAGTTTTGTTTTCTTTATGTTGAGGTGTAATCCATACTGAAGGCTGTGGTCTTTGATCATCAGTAAGTGCTTCAAATCCTCTCCACTTTCAGCAAGAAATGTTGTGTCATCTGCATAACGCAGACTGTTAATGAGTCTTCCTCCAAACCTGATGCCCCTTCTTCATATAGTCCAGCATTCGACTGGATCATAACAAATTATGGATAACATTGCAAAGAATGGGAATTCCCAAACACTTAACTGTGCTCACGTGGAACCTGTACACAGATCAAGAGGCAGTTGTTCAAAAAGAACAAGGGAATACTGCATAGTTTAAAGTTAGGAAAGGTGTGCATCAACACTGTATCCTTTCACCATACTTACTCAATATGTATGCTAAGCAAATAATTTGAGAAGCTGTACTATATGAAGAAAAATCTCTGTGGCATCAATGAGATGGATTGACACAGTGACTGCAACAATGGGTTCAAGCATAAGAATGACTGTGAGGATGGTGCAGGACCAGGCAGTGTTTCTTTCTGTTGTACACAGGGTCACTGACTCATAACCGACTCAACAGCACCTAACAACAAAATGTTGGTAAAGAAGAAGTAAAACTATCCCTACTTGCAGATGATATGAACTCAAAGTACTTCACAAGAAAACTACCTGAACTAATAGAAACCTTCAGAAGAATAGCAGGATATAAGATAAACAAAAATCAGCTGGATTCCTATACAGCAATAAGAGAACTACGAAAACAAAATCAGGAGAGCAATATCATTTATGATAGCCTCCAAAAAAATTAAAAAATTAGGAATAAATCTAAACAGGGATGTGAGAGACCCGTACAGAGAAAACCATAAAACACTACTGCAAGAAAACAAATGAGACCTACATAAATGGAAAAACATACCATGTTCATGGATAGGTAGATTCAACATTTTGAAAATGTCAATTCTTTCCAAAGTAATCCAGAAATACAATACAATCTCAATCCAAGTATCAACAGCATTCTTTGAAAAGATGGAAAAACTAATCACTAACTTTATATGGAAGGGAAAGAGGCCCCAGATAAGTAAAGAACTACTGAAAAAGAAAAGGTAGGAAAACTCGCACTATCTGATCTCAGTATTGACTATATAGTTATGGTAGTCAAAATAACCTGGTACTGGTATGATGAAGACACATTGATTGAAGGAACACAACTGAGAACCCAGACATAAATGCATCAACCTACGGTCACCTGATCGTTGACAAAGGACCAAAGTCCATCACATAGGGAAAAGACAGTCTTTTAACAAATGGTGCTGGCAAAACTGGATTCACCCTAACATTACTGGCACAAATCAAAAATATCAAATATAACAAATGCTGGAGAGGCTGTGGGGAGATTGGAACTTTCATGCATTGCTAGTGGGTATATAAAATGGTACAACTACTTTGGAAAATGATATGGCACCTCCTTAAAAAGCTAGAAATAGAAGTACCATACGATCCAACAATCACACTCCTGGGAATACATACTAGAGAAATAAGAGGTGACACACGAATAGACATATGCACACCCATGTTCACTGCAGCATTACTTACAATAGCAAAAAGATGGAAACCTAGGTGCTCATCAGCAGATGAATGGATAAACAAACTACGGTATATACACACAGTGGAATACTAGGCAACATTAGAAAACAATGATGAACCTGGAAACACCTCACAACATAGATGAATCTGGAGGGCGTTAAGCTGTGTGAAATAAGTCAATCACAAAAGATAAACACTGTATGAGACCACTATTACAAAAACTCATGAAAAGGTTTACAAACAGAAAACAACAATCTTTGATGGTTACTAGGGAGGGGAGGGATGAGGGAAAAAAACTAACTAGACACTAAAAACACTAAACACTAGATAAGTGGTAACTCTGGTGAAGGTTAGGACAGTACACAATACTGGGGAAGTCAGCACAACCTGACCAAGACAAGGTCATGGAAGCTTCATAGACACATCCAAACTCCCTGAGGGACCAAATTACTGGGCTGAGGGCTGGGGACCATGGTCTCAGGGGACATCTAGCTCTATTGGTATAACATAGTTTCTGAAGAAAGTGTTCTACATTCTACTTTGGTGAGGAGCATCTGGGGTCTTAAAAGCTTGTGAAAAACCATCTAAGATACTCCACTGGTCCCACTCAATCTGGAGCAAGGGAAAATGAAGAAAACTAAAGACACAAGGGAGAGATTAGTCCAAAGGACTAATGGACCACAACCACCAAAGCCTCCACCAGACTGAGTCCAGCACAACTATGAGATGGTTGCTAAACTACTCTCCTGCCCTCACCATACAGGCAGGCTACACTGGGGCTTCAAATCACAACTGTCTATGCTTAACCACTTCCCCACTCTGTACATTGTTTTAACTTCAAGGTTAATTCTGCAGGTAAAAGTCACAAACAAGTCCCAAGAAAAACCAGAGCCAGACTACCAGATATGTGGAGATGAATCAGAAAACTCATGTCAAGGAACCAAAACACTCAAGACAAGGACGAAAAATCACTGGACTTACGTCATCTGCGGTTAGCCGAGCCCATTTCAGAAAGGAAGAGCCCGTCACTTGCTTCCGTGCCAATTCCTACACCTACTTCACAATGAATAATCAGCAAAAATCATGAATACATATATCTTCCTAATTCTGCTTACTATGATCTCATAAAAGCTGATTCTCACTCAATTTCGGGGAGCTGCCTTGGCGACTGGAGTCCCGGCACGCTCGTTTACTTGGCCAACTAAATAAATGCTTTCACTTTGCTTTAATAGCTATGCTTGTTCCTCTATTCACACAGGCTGCACCGAGCGGGGACCTGGACCTGACCTGGTCTTGGTGCAGTTCGGGCGGTTACAGTTCTGGGGAGCCAGCCAGGAGGCTAAGCTGCTTGGAGTGCAGTTCAACCCATGGCCACTGTCGGAGAACATCCAGTACACACCGGAGATTTCTCCGAGGGACCTTCGCCCTGGCTCACAGATGAGTCATTCAGAAAACAATGACAGTCTTAAAGACAAGGTGAAAGTGGCTCTGTTAAGTGGCTCTGCTTATTATGTAAATTAGCTAGAAATAACCTCAGAATCTTAAGTTGCTTTGAGGACCTCGCTGGTCCGGTATCTGATCATCTTGCGAATTTTCATGTTAAATGCTGTGATAAACTGAGTTCTGCACTGGTATCTGTTTCTGCTCACTTTGTGTGAGGTCTGTTTCTACTCACTCTGTGAGATCTGATACCATGGTTTATAGCGTGCTCGACTGGTGATTGGTGAATTTACTATTTCTCTTTCTCTCTTTACTGTCTTTCACTTATTCCCTCTCTGAAAAAATGGCTCACTGGAGGATCAAATCCCATCCTTGGGTAGATGATCATCCGTGGAGGTTTCAAAACTGGTCTAGAGCCGTAGATTCATACCTAGAGACTGCGAAAAACTGTCACCTTGAGAGTTCATCTTTCATCACGAGAGTCCTTTGGGAGAGCGAAAGGAAGTGTCCAGCGCTCATCTTAGCAGAACATCAGCGGGCCTATCAGAAACTTAGCCCACGTATCAGTGGAAAAAAGAGTCTGTATTTAATCTGGGTGTGAGGGTGTGGGATCCACCCTTTGCTAGAACATCAGAATTGGCCACCTAGTAGTGGTAAATATTTAAAAACCATGGGCAATGAGGCCTTTGTCCTGCAGAACTCCCCCCTTGGGTTGCATTTTGAAACATTAGAGCAAATTTTCTGATGATCCTATGAAGAAAAAGAAGATTTTACTTTGTAATGTCGCCTAGCCCCAATATCATCTAGGCAATGGGGAAAGCAGGCCAAAAAATGGGTTACTCTGCTATATCACCATTTTACAAATAAATATATTTGATAACCAAGCAAGTGGGAAAAAAAAAAAACATTATATTGAATCTTTCATGAGTCTCGATCAAGACAAAAAGACTCAAGACGAACGTAGACTATGGGTACAAACGACCCTCTTCAGGGACAAGAGGCCAACCGCTCCTGTTCTGAAGGGAGACAATGAAGATGATCCTTTTAATCCCACTGGGCTTACCCGGCCCCCTCCTCCATATCCATCTGAACCTGATGCTGGACCAGGGGTCGATGCTGCTACTCCCCTCCCGGGACCTGGAATTGCAGCTGTCACCCAGGTCCCAGCCAAAGCACCATTGAGTACACCTCTTGTATCTGTTCCCCTGGCACTGGTGTTGTCCCCTCCCTATACTAGACGGGGATGCCCTACCAGGGACCTGATTCCACCAATACTGTTGGGGATGAATCTCTGTCTGGCCAGAACTAAGATTCAGGGATCATCTCAGGTCTATATCCTCTAAGGCAAGCCCCTGCTGGTAATCCGGTGTACCTAGCTGAGACTGTCCGGCTGCATGTTCCTTTTACCACTACTGATCTGTACAACTGTGATCTGTACAACTGGAGGCGTCAGAATCCGGTTTACCATGAGAATCCTATACAAATGTATGACTTGTTTACTCAGATTTTTCATTCTCATGATCCTTCTTGGGGAGATTGTAAGTCTCTCCTCAGCACTCTCCTGACCTCAGAAAAAAGACATATGGTCCTTGACAAAGCCCATGAAGAAGCCGACTGTCAACGTCAGGCACAGCCCACTAACCGAGTGCCGGCAGTTGCCGATCCTGATCGAGACCCAGGTTGTAACCTGAACGATCAACAATACAGAAGACTCACTGTTTATCATGACAGTCTGTTAGAAAGACTGAAGAGGGGAGCTCCAAAAGCTACCAGTTTTAATAAACTTTGAGATGAGGCAGAGACTAGACAAAGACCTAACTTTTTAGAAAGCATCTACTCCATTTTCAGGTAGTACACTGATTTGGATCTGCAACATCCTGAAAATCTCAAGAGGACAATGCTATTTTCATTGGACAAAGTGCCCCTGACATTAGAAAAAAGATACATAAAATAGAGAGCAGCACAGCTATGACTATTGGAAACCTGGTAGAGTTGACCTTCTGAGTCTACAATAGCAGAAAAAAGAGAAAAAGGCTAAAGAAGAGATTAAAGAGGACTCCTGAGACAAACGGCAAGCCACTCTCTTAGCGGCCGCCATAAGAAATAACCTAAAAGAAAAGGAGGGCCACCCTGTGAAGGAGCACAGCCTCTCCGACCACCACTGGAGAAGGACCAACGTGCCTACTGCAAAGAAAAAGTCATAAGAGTAGGTGCCCCAAGCGAAACAAGGTACAGTCCTGGCCAAGAAACAAAAATAAATTATCACACACAATATCTTGCCGTCAGCCTGGGCGGTGAAGACTCTGAGGAGGACTGGAGGCAGGACCCTCATCCAACCCTCTGGTTATAATGGAAGTAGAAGGAAAGCCTGTAGAGTTTTTGGTTGACACTGGTGCCACCCGTTCAGTCCCTACCCATAAAACAGGATCGCTCACTAAAGACCAAGTCTCTGTAGTCGGAGTGTCCAGAAAACTAGAGTCATGGGCCTTCTTCCACCTGCTTACCTGCAGAGTCCCTGGCAAAGTACAAACTTTAACACACTCCTTTCTATATATGGTGGAATGCCCGTTCCCGCTGTTGGGAAGAGATCTCCTCAGTAAACTGCAGGTAACCATACGTTTTGATGAAAAATGCATGCATGCTGATGTTCCAGCATCTCATGGGTGGAAAGCCTACCTCCTGTTCTGCAAATCAGAATATGACGCAGACTTGAAATGGCAAGCCATACCTTGCCAAACAAAAATATACAAAAGATGATAAGATCTGAGCTTGGGCCACAAAACAACCAGGAAAGACTAAATATGCAATCCCGATGGAAGTCCAGTTACTCCCCGTGATCACCCCACGATGTCTAAAATATCCTCTTCCACAGAAATCCCAAAATTCCATCCACCAATTAATTCCAGATTACTGCCAATATGGGCTACTGAAACCTTGCCAATCTGCCTTCAACACTTTCATCCTCCCAGTCAAAAAAAATGGCACCTATTGGTTTGTACAAGAATTACATGCCATTAATCAGGTCACCGTAACTGTACACCTGGTGGTGCCTAACTCCTATACTCTGCTTTCTACTCTATCCTGGAAATGGTTCTCTGTTCTAGATCTAAAAGATGCTTTCTTCTGTGTACCATTAGAAGAAACCAGGCAAAAAATTTTTGCCTTTCAATGGGAAGACCCTCTTCGGAAACACCCTTGCCCGGAATCTACAAAGATTAGTTTTTAAGAATGCTATTGTCTTGCAGTATACCAACGACTTCCTCATGGCAAGTGAGAATCAGCTGAGTGCACTGTTGCCATTATTGATACCCTGAACTTCCTCGCTGATGCTGGATACCAGGTCTCCAAACATAAAGTCGAGCTCATCAAAGAAAAGGTAATCTACTTAGGCTTTATCATCAGTCAGGGAAAACGCAAGCTACACTCTGAAAAAAGAGGCCATCTGCCAACTGGTGCCACCCAAGAACCGTAAGCAGTTGTGTGGATTCCTGGGGATGACAGGGTTTTGTCGAATCTGATAGCAAAGCCTCTGTACTCATTATTAGGAGAGAAAGACACTGACCCCTTCCTTAGACCAGCGTGGGCCAAAACGCTTTTGAAAAGCTAAAGAAAAAGCTCATGGAAGCCCCAGGCCTTGGGCTCCCAGATCTGCATAAGCCATTTGATCTTTTCGTCCATGAGCACTGCGGCACAGCAACAGGAGTTCTCACCCAGACTAGTGGGTCATGGAAAAGGCCTGTGGCATACTTTTCTCAGAAACTAGACCCAGTGACTCAAGGATGGCCGGCCAGCCTGTGCATGGTGTCAGCCACTGAGACTGTGCTCAAAGCTGCCAAAAAGCTCACTTTGGGACAATCCATCCCTGTTCATATGCCACACACTGTCCTTACAGTGTTAGAGCAAAGAGGCAACCACTGGGTTTCTCAGAACAGGCTAACTCAATACCAAGCCATCCTCATCGATAACCCCCATGTGCTTTTCCAGCCAGCCACTGCTATTAATCCTGCTGTTCTGCTATCAACCTTTCCACAGTCGGTACCACGGCATGACTGTCTACATACTGTTGACCTTGTCTACGCCAGCTGATCAAATGTGCAAGTTCAGCCTTTGTCCCATCCAGAGATAGAAGAGTACACCGATGGGAACAGCTTCATGGAGTCTAAGTGCAAAGCTGGCTACACAACTGTCAGTATTTCTGCTGTCCTGGTGGGGAACGCGCTCCCCAGTGGTACCTCTGCTCAAAAGGCTGAGCTCATAGCCATGATTCAGGCTCTGCAGTTGGCCGGGGGAAAGCGAGCAAACATTTTCACACATTCCAGGTATGTATTTAAGGTTTTACAAACACAGAGCATTGCAGAGACTAAAAGTGCTCCTTAACTCCGCTAGTAAAGAAATAAAGCACAGCCAACAAATTTTGCAACTGTTAAATGCTGTGTTACTGACCAAAGAACTGGCCTCGTTGTCCACTGTAGAGAACATCAACAAGGTTCCACCCTAGAAGCAAAGGGGAACCACAAAGCAGATTTAGAAGTAAAAAGAACGGCTCAAACACAGACACCGGTAAATACAGCAGCTCATTTCCCTTTTGTGACTTTGCCCACCTCTGCTTCTGAACCCAACTACAGGGCTGAGGATCTAAGGGTTGCAAGAGTCTGGGGTGGGGGAGAGACAAAAAGCGGCACTGCAATACAGATGGGAAGTTGTTTCTTCCTGCACAGATGGTTCCGATAATAATCCAAGCAATACATCAACCCACTGGGGGCAAGATGCCACCTATAAATGACTTAAAAGACATTTTTAAGTTCCAAAATTAAACAAGCCATCCAATCAGCCATCACCCATTGCTCCACCTGCCAACAGCAGAATCCTAAAAACTCCATGGCAGTGCCATCGGGGGTTCAATACCAAGGGACAATCTCAGGTGAAAACTGGCAAGCAGACTTCACAGAAACACCAAGAGCTCTTGAAAATTACAAATACCTGCTTGTCTTTATAGGTATCTCTTCTAGCTGGGTAGAAGCCTTTCCTTGTCAGTCAGAAAAGGCCACTGAAGTTGCCAAAAGGTTGTTAGAAAAAATCATTCCCCACTTTAGACTCCCTCAGTTGATCAGCAGTGACAATGGAACTTATTTCACCACAGCAATTACTCAGAAGGTTGCTTCCAAATTAGGGACTGATTCTTTCATTGTGCGTGGGGACCCCAATCAAGTGGCAAAGCAGAGAGAATAAACCCAACTCTGAAGAAACACATTGCCAAGCTCTGCCAAGAAACCAAGTTGACCTGGATTAAAGTGCTCCCCTTGGCTCTGTTCAGCGTGAGAGCAGCCTCAAGGACTAAGTTAAAACTTAGCCCATTTGAGCTAGTGTGTACAGATGGCCCCTCATAAAAAATGTCAGTATTACTGACCCTTGTGGTTCTAATTTTTCACCTAATCTAGGTGCTGACAACATCCACCAATTCGGGTCAGCAGCTGTTTGCCAGTGTCTATTCCAGACCGGCCTGTTCTTTGATTTCCTCCACAGGTCTGTTTCAGCAGTCGACCAAAACTGACTACAACCTGAGGTTCCCCTACATAAAGCTTCTCCTGAGACCTGAATTCTAGTCAAAGTGTGAGATGCAAGTTCCCTAAAGAAAAATGCAAAGATCTTATGAAGTACTTCTCTCCACCCCCACTGCAGTGAAAGTCACAGGACAAAAGTCATGGATCTACCATTCTACGTTTAAGAGTTCCTGCCCAAGAAAAAACCTCAGCACCCGAGTGGGAGTACTCCCGTCAATGTAGAACAAAGACCTACGGTATCTTTTTAAGAAACAACCTTTTGATTGCAGTAGGTAGTCTGATCAACTAGCCGTAAGATGTGGGGAAGTGTGCTACTTTTCCCTGCCGGCTTGAATTCCCTGTCCAGTGAGTGGAACTTTAAAACTTTTGTCCGTCTACACCAAGAGACTGCCAATCATATTAATTTCAAACATTGTTGGATCTGTTTCCATTCACCATACCATGGGGGTCAAGGGCTACCTATCATCCCAGTTCCCATACACAGCGCACACTGGGCCCTTGAAAACGGAACATATCTAACTGAAACAAGATTCTGCTTTCTGTACGATACAACCTCCTTCACCCCACTTGGGCTGCCCAGCGGTGTTTTTCCTGGACCTCTCCTCACAACCTTTCTTCAGTGAGAGTGTGGCCATTATGTAGTATCACCCTGCTATACTCTGATAGGTTCTAATCTTGTAAGAACGCTGATATAACTATTGGTTCTAATGCTAATGCTTCTACAATTTCTACCGAACTCCAAACAAGTTAACCGATCAAAATAACCTTAAGGCAATCTTACAGTTCTCCTCGACTTCCTATTCAGTCAGGCACAGAAGTCTATATTGGTTATGCCAAAAAAACCCTTATAAGACCTGGGCTTCAAATCACTCAGGTACCTGTACCCTAGGATGGTTATGGCTAGCAGGGACCCATCCACTGCCTAAGCTAGAAATTCTATACTCAACTCGAGGCCTCCATAGAAGCGAAAAGTCTAACTTTCCTGATATTTCCAAACCAGCTTGGGAAAAAGCCCAACGTATTCTCTTCCCAATGTTGGGCATTGGGAAAAATTATGACGATTTCTACACTCTCTTTGATTTTGTGAAAAATACTTCCATTGAACTTGAAAAGTTATCTAACTTCCTAATTCTGCTTACTATGACGACCTCATAAAAGCTGACCCCCACCCAGTTTTGGGGAGCTGCCTTGGAGACTGGAGTCCCAGCACATTCCTTTACTTGGCCAACTAAATAAATGGTTTCACCTTGCCTTAACAGCCGTGCCCGTTCCTCTCTTCAGACAGGCAGCGCCGAGCAGGAACCTGGACTTGACCTGGTCTTAGTCCAGTTTAGGCAGTTACAACTAGGTGGTGTCTGGCGATCACCACCGACTGCTC
Organism: Trichechus manatus latirostris; assembly: GCF_000243295.1. NCBI lineage: Eukaryota > Metazoa > Chordata > Mammalia > Sirenia > Trichechidae > Trichechus > Trichechus manatus. Next base: position 13,376,879 of record NW_004443993.1, read on the forward strand.
TGACAGGGAATCACAATAAAGCATTCCGGACAGAGGTGAGAAAAATGTAGGACAAAATTCTAACTCACCAAAGAAAAAGACCAAACCTACTGGTCTGACAGAGACTAAAGAAACCCCAAGAGTATGGCCCCCAGACACCCTTTTAACTCAGTAGTGAAGTCGCACTCCAGAGGTTCATCCTTCAGCCAAAGATTGGACAGGCACATAAAACAAAATGAGAAAATGAGCACATCAGCCCAGGGGCAAGGACGAGAAGGCAGGAAAGCTATTAATGAGGAACCCAAGGCGAGAAGGGGAGAATGTTGACATGTCATGGGGTTGGCAAACAATGTCATAAAACCAAATGTGTATTAATTGTATTACAGAGAAACTAATTTACTATGTAAGTCTTCATCTAAAGTACAATAAAAAAAAGAAATGTACAAGTTTTTCAAAGAAAGAAAATAGACGTATAGATGTATAAAAAGGAAGAAAGTTAGAAAAAGAAAAAATGAAGGTATAATAAAATCTTTTTCTTACTCATAATTCATCGAACAGACAACAGATTGTTAAAAATGGCAGTCACGATGGATACGGTGATTACAGCATAAGGACAAATGAAATGGACAGCAGTTTTACAAGGAACAGAAGAAAGGAATTGAAAATACTGACATGAGGTACTTTCACCTGTGAAGTGGTATAAGGTAATTTCTAAGTGAACTTGGATTGGTTATAAACATATAATGCATGCTCTAGGTTAACAAAATAAGTTTTTAAAAAAGCAAAAATATATATAATTGATATGCTACGTGTGGAGAGAAAACGGAATCGCATAAAATGCTATTTAAAACAAGTGAATACAGAAAACAGTGGTAGAAAAAATAACAAAGGCCAACAAATAGAAAACAGTAAAACTTAAGGTAGACAGAGAAACAACTATACCAATAATCACTTATTCTAAATTAAATGATTTAAACTAAATTAAAAATTACATAACTTTTGTAAAAACTCATGAAAAAGTTTACACCTGGAAAGACACAATCTTTGATGGTTACGAGGGAGGGGAAGGTTAGGGAGCGAAAAACACTAGACATCCAAACTCCCTGATGGCGAATTACTGGGCTGAGGGCTGGGGACTATGGTCTTGGGGGATATCTAGCTCAAGTGGCATAACACAGCTTATAAAGGATGTTCTGGTGTGTAGCGTCTGAGGTCTTAAAAGCTTGTGAACAGCCATCTAAGATACTCCACTGGTCCCACCCCATCTGGAACAAGGGAGAATGAAGAAGACCAAAGACACAGGGGAAAGATTACTAAGAGGTCATTAAAAAGACAGTAGAGAAAGAAAAGACAAAAAACGGTTGTCAGAAGAGACTCTGAAACTTGCTACTGAACGTTAAGTAGCTAAAGAAAAAGGAAGAAATGATGAAATAAAAAAACCGAATAGAAGATTTCAAAGGGCAACTCCAGAAGGCAAACTATCATAATGACACATGAAAAGAGCTGGCGACAGAAAACAAAACGGAAAGAACGCTTGGCATTTCTCAAGCGGAAAGAATTAAAGGAAAAATTCCAGCCTAAAAATGCAATGCCGAAGGATCCTACGGGGAAAATATAAAATGACACAAGAAACATCAAAATAGATGGAAGAAATTACACAGTCACTATACCAAAGAGAATTGCTTGATGTGCAACCACTTCAGGAGGTAGCATGTGATCAGGAACCAATGGTACTGAAGGTGTAAGTCCCAGCTGCACTGAAGGTACTGGTGAAAAACAAGCCTCCAGGAATTGGCGGAATGGAATACCAATTCAGATGCTTCAAAAAATGGATGCAGCACTGGAAGTGTTGACTCATATACACCAAGAAATTTGGAAAACAGCTACCTGGCCGACCGACTGTAAGAGATCCATATTTATGCCTATTCCCAAGAAAGGTGATCCAAATGAATGCGCCAAATACTGAACAATAACATTAATAATACGCACAGGTAACATTTTGCTGAAAATCATTCAAAAGTGGCTGCAGCAGTACCTCGACAGGGAACTGCCGGAAACTAGAAGCGAGATTCAAAAGATGATGCGGAACAAGGGATATCATTGCTGAAGTCAGATGGATCCTGGCTGAAAGCGAAGAATACAAAAGGTTTACCTTTGTTTTATTGACTATGCAAAGGCATTCGACTGTGTGGATTACAACAAATTACGGATAACATTGTAAAAATGGGAATTCCAGAACACTGAATTATCCTCTTGAGGAACCTGTCCACAGATCAAGAGGCAGTCATTCAAACAAAACAAGGGGATACTCACTACATGGTTTAAAGTCAGCAAAGGTGTGCGTCAGAGTTGTATCCTTTCACTGTACTCATTCTATCTGTATACGGAGCATATAATCCGAGAAGCTGGACTATATGAAAAACGGGGAATCAGAATTGGAGGAAGAGTCATTAACAACCTGCAATAAGCAGATGAAACAACCTTGCTTGCTGGAAGTGAAGAGGATTTGAAGCACTTACTGATGAAGATCACAGCCTTCAGTACGGATTACACCTTGACATAAAGGAAACAAAAACCCTCACAACTGGACCAACAAGCAACATCATGATAAACAGACAAAAGACTGAAGTTGTCAAGGATTTCATTTTACTTGGAGCCACAATCAATGCCCGTGGAGTCAGCAATCAAGAAATCAAAGTACACATTGCACTGGGCAAATCTGCTGCAAAAGACCTCTTTAAAGTGTTAAAAAGCAAAGATATCACTTTGAAGACTAAAATGTACCTGACCTAAGCCATGGTATTTTCAATAGCCTCAAAAGCACGTGAAAACTGGACAATAAATAAAGAAGACCGAAAAAGAATTGATGCCTTTGAATTATGGTGTTGGTAAAAAATACTGAATATACCATAAATTACCAAAAGAATGAATAAATCTGTCTCGGAAAAACTATAGCCATTAATTCTTAATATAAGCAAGGATGGCGAGACTTCAACTTACATACTTTAGGAATGTTATCAGGAGGAATCAGTCCCTGGAGAAGGACATCATACTTGGTAAAGCAGAGGATCAGCAAAAACGAGAAAGACCCTCAACAAAATGGATTGAAACAGTGGTTGCAATAACGGGCTGAAGTATAACTACAATTGTGAGGATGGCACAGGACCGGGCTGTGTTTCGTTCTATTATACATAAGAATTGCTATGCGCTGGAAATGACTCGATGGAACCTAACAACAACAACAAGTAGTGTAGATACAGAACTTTCAAATGGGAGGAAGTCATGGTGATATTAATAAAAAAAACTCTTTCAAACTTAGGAAAATAAGGGTCAACGTCAAGGGAACAATAAAGAAAATTAACAAGTCTACTCATCAAAATAAAAAAAGACACAGTAAACACAAAATCTTATATCAAAACAAAATACACAAGCAAAAACAACCCAGCATAGAAAAATAAAAGCAGAGAAAATATCAGCACTACAATAAAAAGCACAATGACAAAAAAGAACTTATATCTATAAATAAACTGAATGTAAATGACTTAAATACATCAGTAAAGAGACAGCGGCAGAATGTTTTCAAAAAAATGCTATCATTCAATATGCTGTCTACAAGAGACACACCTTAGCCACCAAGACGTACGTATATTAAAAATCAGAGGGTGGAAAAAATATTTCAAGCAAACACACATGGAACATTCTCCAGAATAGACCACATTTTAGGCCACAAAGCAACCTTCAATAAAGTCCAAAACACTGAAATAATACAGAGCATTTACTCTGATCACATGCCATAATAGTAGAAATCAATAACAAAATAAAAAAAAGATAAAAACTCAAATACATGGAAACTGAATACCATTTTGTTTAAAAACTGCGAAATAGAAGAAAACAAACAGAGAATCAAAAAATTCCTAGAATCACCTATGTACATCAATAAAGAGAACTAAGAAAAGGAAATCAGGAAAACAATACCATTTATAACAACCCATAAAAAAAATAAAATACTTAGGAATAAATCTAACCAGGGATGTGAAAGATCTATACAAAGAAAACTACAAAACACTACTGAAAGAAAACAAAACAGACCCACATAAATGGAAAAACATACCATGCTCATGGATAGGTAGACTCAACATTCTGAAAATATCAATTCTACCCAAAGCAATTTAAAAATACAATGCAATCCTGATCCAAATACCAACAGCATTCTTTAAAGAAATGGAAAAACTAATCAATAACTTAATACGGGAAGGAAAGAGGAACCAGATAAGTAAAGCACTACTGAAGAAGAAGAATAAAGTAGCAGGACTCACACTACCTGACCTCAGCACCTACTAAAAAGCTACAATCATGAAAATAGCCTGGTACTGGTACGAGAGACACACTGATCCATAGAACAGTACTGAAAACCCAGATGTAAAGCCATCAACCTATGGTCACCTGATCTTCAACAAAGGCCCAAAGTCCATCAAATGGGGAAAAGTCAGTCTTTTTAACAAATGGTGCTGGCAAAACTGGGTGTCCATCTGCAAAAAAATGAAACAGGACCCATACTCCACACCATATACAAAAACTAATACAAAATGGATCAAAGACCTAAATATAAAACCAAAAACTATAGAGATTATACATGAAAAACTACAGTCAACACTAGAGGCCCTAATACATGGCATTAACAGAATACAAACCATAACTAACAATACACAAACTCCAGAAGATAAGCTAGATAACTGAGATCTTCTAAAAATTAAACACTTACGCTCATCAAAAGGCTTCACCAAAACAGTAAAAAGAAAACCTACAGACTGGGAAAAAAATTTTGGCCATGACAAATCTGAAAAAGGCCTAATCTCTAAAATCTACAGGAAAATCCAACACCTCTACAACAAAAACACAAATAACCCAATTAAAAAATGGGCAAAGAATATGAACAGATCCTTCACCAAAGACACTTAGGCAGCTAACAGACACATAAGGAAATGCCCACGATCACTAGCCATTAGAGAAATGTAAATCAAAACTACAGTGACATACCATGTCACTCCAACATTACTGGCAAGTATCAAAAAAACCAAAAATAACAACTGTTGGAGAGGCTGTGGGGAGACCAGAACTCTTACGTACTGCTAGTGGGAATACAAAATGGTACACCCATTTTGGTAAACGATATGGTGACTCCTTAAAAAGCTAGAAATAGGAATACCACGTGATCCAGCAACCCACTCCTAGGAATATATCCTACAGAAATAAGAGCCATCACACGAACAAAAATATGCACGTCCATGTTCATTGCAGCATTATGCACAATAGCAAAAAGACGAAAACCTAAGTGCCCATCGAGAAACTATGACATACACACAAATGAATACGCAACGATAAACAGCAATATCAATCTGTGAAACACCTCAAAACATGGATGAATCTAGAGGGCGTTATGCTGAGTGAAACAAGTCAATCACAAAAGGACAAATATTCTATGACACCACTATTTTAAAAAATGATGAAAAGGTTTACACAAAAAAGAAACAATCTTTGCTCGTTATGAGGGAGGGAAAAAGTGGGGATGGAAAAACACTGAATAGACAACAGATAAGTGTTAACTTTGGTGAGGGGTAAGACAGTACACAATACTGGGAAAGCCAAAACAACTTGACCAAGGCAAGATCACGGAAGCTTCACAGACACATCCAAAGTCCCTGAGGTACTGAATTACTGGGCTGAGGGCTGGGGAACATGGTCTCAAGGGACATCTAGCTCAACTGGCATAACATAGTTTTATAAAGAAAATGTTCTACATCCTACATTGGTGAGTAATGTCTGGAGTCTTAAAAGCTTGTGAGCAGCCATCAAAAATAATCCACTAGTCTCACTCCATCTGGATCAAGGGAGAATGAAGAAAACTAAAGACAATGAAGAAAACTAAAGACACAAGGGAAAGATTAGTCCCTGGTTAGATTTATTCTTAAGTTTTTTATCATTTTTGGGACTGTTATAAATGGTAATGTTTTCCTGATTTCCTTTTCGTAGTTTTTTTGTTGGTGTACAGGAATCCAACTGATTTTTGTATGCTGACCTTGTGTCCTACTACTCTGCTGAATCTATTAGTCCCACTGGCCAAAGGACTAATGGACCACAACTACCACAGCCTCCACCAGACTGAGTACAGCACAACTAGTTGGTGCCCAGTGACCACCAACAACAACTCTGAGAGGGATCACACTAGAGGGTCCCAGAGATGGAGAAAAATGTAGAACAAAATTCAAACTCATGAAAAAAGACCAGACTTACTTGTCTGACAGAGACTGGAGAAACCCCAAGACTATGGCACCTGGACACCATTTTAACTCAGTACTGAAGTCACTCCTGAGGTTCATCCTTCAGTTAAACATTAGACATGCCCATAAAACAAAATGAGATTAAATGGGCACATCAACCTGCGGCAAGGACAAGAAGGTAGAAAGAACAGGAAAACTGGCACTGGGAAACCCAAGGTTGAAAAGGTGAGAGTGTTGACATATGTGGGGTTGGCAACAAAACTCATAAAACAATATATGTATTAGTTATTTCAATTAAAACCAATTGCTCCGTAACCTTAATCTAAAGCAAATAATAAAAAAATAAATTCCTGGAATCAAATGAGAATGAAAACACATCATACCAAGTCCTTTGAGACACAGCAAAGGCAGTGCTGAAGTTAATTTATACCAATAAATGCACACATCAAAAAAGGAAAAAAGGGCCTGAATCAAAATCTTTGCCCTACAACTGGAACAAATCCAAAAAAAAAAAACCAATCCAAACCCATTGCTGTCAAGTCGATTCCAACTCACAGTGATCCTACAGAATACAGTAGAGCTACCTCACAGGTTTTCCAAGGAGCACCTGGTAGATTTGAACTGCTGACCTTTTGGTTAGCAGCCACAGCTCTTAACCAGTATCCACCAGGGTTTCCACTTGAACAAAGTACAGAAAAAGAAACCCACAGGCACTAGAACAGAGGAAATAATAAAGACTAGAGTAGAAATCAATGAAACAAAGAAAACAAAAACATAGAAAAAATCAAGAAGACCAAAAGCTGAGTCTTTGAAAACATCAACAAGATCGAAAAACCACTGGCCAAATGACAACAGAAAAACAGGAGAACCAAATAATTCAAATAAGAAATGAGATGAAGAATGTTACAACAAATGAAACTGAAATAAAAAGGACCTCATTACAGAATACTATGAAAAACTCTACTCCAACAAATTTGAGAACCTAGAGGAAATGAACAAATTTCAAGAAACACACTATCCACCTAAAGAAATACAAACTCAGGTAGAAAATCTGAACAGACCTATAAGAAAAGAGATTGAAGAGTGTCTCAGTCACCTAGTGCTACTGTAACAAACACCACAAGTGGATGGCTTTAACAAAGAGAAGTTTATTCTCTCACAGTCCAGAAGGCTACAAGTCCAAATTCAGGGCGACAGCTCCAAGGGAATCCTTTGGATTCTCTGTCGACTCTGGAAGAAGGTCCCTGTCATCAATCTTCCCTTGGTCTGGGAGCTTCTCTGTGCAGGAACTTCAGGTCCAAAGGACATGCTCTGCTCCCGGCTCCGCTTTCTTGGTGGTACGAGGTTCCTGTGTGTCTCTGCTCACTTCTCTCTTTTATATCTAAAAACAGATTGGCTTAACACACTATCTAAACTTATAGACCTCACCAGTGTAACTGCCGCTAATCCATATTATTACATCATAGTGATAAAGTTTACAACACATTAGGAAATCACATCAAATTACAAAATGGTACACAATCATACAGTACTGGGAATTATGACCCGGCCAAGCTGACAGGTATTTTTGGGGGACACAATTCAATCCATGACAAAGAGGAAATAAAAAAAAGTCCAAACAAAAAATCCTTGGCCCTGACAACTTCACAGGAGAATTCTACCAAACATTTAGAGAAGAGCTCACACCAATACTACTGAAACTGTATCAGAGCATAAAAAAGGAAGGAATACTTTCCAACTCATTCTATGAAGCCAGCATTAACCCTGATACCAAAACTAGGCAAAGAAACTACAAAAAAAGAAAATTACACATCAATATCTCTCATGAATGTAGGTGGAAGTATTCTCAACAAAATTCTAGCCAACAGAATTCAGCATCATATCAAAAAAATAATATGCCATGACCAAGTGAGATTCATACCAGGTATGCATGGATGGCTCAAATTAGAAAAGCAATGCAATCCACCACATAAACAGAAGAATTATATAATTATCTCAGTCGACGCACAAAAGACATCTGATAAAGTCCAACACCCATTCTTGATACAAACCATCAATAAAATAAGAAGGGAAATTCCTCAACATAATAATGGGCATGTATACAAAACCAACAGCCAGCATCATTCTCAATGGAGAAAGGCTGTAATCATTCCCCTTAATAGGAAAAAAACAAGGATGTCCTTTATCATTGCTCCTGTTTAACACTCTGCTATAAGTTCTACCTAGAGCAATAAGGTAAGAAAAAGAACAAAAGGGCAAGCAATTTGGAAAGGAAAAATACTATGCTTATTTGCAGATGATATACTATATACACTATACACCAAATATTCCCCAAAAATCTACTGGAACCAATAGATACAGGAGAGTAGCAGGACACAAGGTCAGCATACAAATATCAGTTGGATTCCTGTACACCAGTAAAGAAAACTACGAAAAGGAAATCAGGAAAACATTACCATTTATAACAGTCCCAAAAAACGAAAAAAAACTTAGGAATAAATCTAACCAGGGACATAAAAGACCTATACAAAGAAAAGTACAAAACACTAGTGAAGGAAAGCAAGAGACTGACATAAAAGGAAAAACATATGATGCTCATGGATATGAAGACAATACTGTGAAAACATCAATTCTACCCAAAGTAATCTACAGAAGTAATGCAATCCCAATCTAAACATCAAGAGCATTTCTTTAACAAGATGAAAAATGAATGACCAACTTTATATGGAAAGGGAAAAGGTTCCAAATAAGCAAATCGTTAATGAAGAAAAATAACAAAGTAGGAGGTCTCACAATAACTAACTTAAAAACCTACTATACAGACACAGACGTCAAACAGCCTGGTACTGGTACAAGGACAGACACACAGGCCAATGGAACAGAATGCAGACCCAGACATAAATCCATCCACTTACAGTCACCTGAACTTCACAAAGGTCCAAAGTCCATTAAATGGGGAGAAGACGGTATTTAACAAATGGTGCCAGCAAAACTGGATGTCCATCTCTGAAAAAAAGAAACAGGGCCCATACCACACACCATACACAAAAACTAATGCAAAATAGATAAAAGACCAAAATACAAAACCTAAAACTATAAAGATCATGGAGGAAAATATAGGGATGATGCTAGGGGCCCTAAGTATGGCATAAATAGGATACAAAGCGTAACTAACAATGCACAAACACCAGAAGATAAACTAGATAACTGGGAGCTCCTGAAAATTAAACACTTACGCTCATCAAAAGATTCACCAAAAGAGTAGAAAGAGAACCTACAGATGGGAAAAAAATTGGGGGCTATGATATATCCAACAAGGGTCTAATCTCTAAAATCCATACAATATTGCAACACCTCAATAACAAAGAGACAAAAAACCCCAATAAAAAATAGATAAAGGATATGAACAGATACTTCACCAAAGAAGAAATTCAGGCAGCTAACAGACGCAAGAGGAAACGCTTGCGATAATTAGTCATTAGAGAAATGCAAATCAAAACTACACTGACGTACCATCTCACACCGGCAGTACTTCACTAATAAAAAAAAAAAAAATAACAAAACTTGGAGAGGTTGCAGGAAGACTGGAACACTTATGCACTGCTGGTGGGAATGTAAAATCACACAACCACTATGGGAAACAATATGGTGCCTCCTTAAATAGCAAGAATTAGAAATACAAAAACGAGAGCAATCCCACTCCTAGGAATATGCCCTAAATAAGAGCTGTCACATGAATCTATATTTGCACACCCATGTTCATTGCAGCATTATTCACAACAGCAAAAAGAGGAAAATACCTAAGTGACCATCAACAGATAGATGAACGAATAAACAAATTATGGTTGTTGTTGTCAGGTGTCAGTTGAGTCAACTGAGTTGGTTCCAACTCATAGTGACCCTAAGTAAAACAAGATGAAACTCTGCTGCGTCTTCTGCCATCCTCACAATCACTGTTACGCTTGAGCCCACTGCTGCAGCCACTGTGTCAATCCATCTCATTGAAGGTCTTCCTCTTTTTTACTGACCCTCTACTTTACCAAGCATGATGTCCTTCTCCAGGGACTGGTCCCTCCTAAAATCACATCTAAAGTATGTGAGAAGAGCTCTTGCCATCCTTGCTTCTAATGAGAATTCTGGCTGTACTGTTTCCAAAATACAGTTGTTCATTCTTTTGGAAGTCCATGGTATCTTCAATATTCTTCATCAACACCAGAATTCAAAGGCATCAATTCTTAAGTCTTCCCTACTCATTAACCAGCTTTCACATGCATATGAGGGGACTGAAAACACCGTGGCTTGGGTCAGGTGTACCTTAGTCCTCAAAGTGGCATCTTTGCTTTTGAAAACTTTAAAGAGATCTAGTGCAGCAGATTTGCCCAATGCTATGCGTCACTTGGGAAGAACATGCTCAGCATTTCTCAAAGTGAAAGAATGAAGAAAAAATTCAAGCCCCGAGTTGAAATACTAAAAGATTCTACGGAGAAAATATTAAACGACACAGGAAGCACCAAATAAGATGAAAGGAATACACAGAGTCCCTGTATCTAAAAGAATTGGTCAACGTTCAACCATTTCAGGAGGTAACATATGATCAGAAACCAATGGTACTGAAAGTCCAGTAAACGACTGAAAGGAAGTCCAAGCTGCACTAAAGGCACTGGCGAAAAACAAGGCTCTGGGAACGGACTGAATACCAATCGAGATGTTTCAACAAACCGATGCAGCGCTGTTAAGTGCTCACTCGCTAGCCAAGAAATTTTGAAGACAGCTACCTGGAAAACAGACTGGAAAAGATTCATATTTATGCCTATTCCCAAGAAAAGTGATCCAACCAAATGTGGAAATTATCAAACAATATCATTAATATCACATGCAAGCAAAATTTTGCTGAAGATCATTCAAAAGTGGCTACAACAGTATACCGACAGAAATTCAAGCTGGATTCAGAAGACGACGTGGAACCAGGGACACACTGCTGATGTCAGATGGATCCTGGCTGAAAGCAGAGAATACCAGAAAGATGTTTACCTGTGTTTTATTGACTATGCTAAGGCATTCGACTGTGTAGATCAAAACAAATTATGGACAACGTGGCGGAAAATAGGAATTCCGGAACACTTAACTGTCCTCACGAAGAATCTGTACATGGATCAAGAGGGAGTTGCTCGAACAGAACAAGGGGCTACTGCATGGTTTAAAATGAGGAAAGATGTGCATCAGGGTTGTATCCTTTCACCATACCTATTCAATCTGTATGCTGAGCAAATAATCTGAGAAGCTGAACTATACGAAAAAAAGGGCATCAGAATTGGAGGAAAACTGATTAACAACCTGCATAACGCAGATTACACAACCTTGCTTGCTGAAAGTGAAGAGGACTTGAAACACTGATGAAGACCAAAGACCACAGCCTTCAGTACACATTACACCCCAACACAAAGAAAACAAAAATCCTCACAACTGGTCCAATAAGTAACATTATCATAAACAGAGAAAAGACTGAAATTGTCAAGGATTTCATCTTACTTGGATCCACAATAAACACCCATGGAAGAAGCAGTCAAGAAATCAAAAGACGCATTGCATTGAGCAAATCTGCTGCAAAAGACCTCTTTCAAGTGTTAAAAAGCAAAAATGTCACCAAGAGGACTAACGTTAGCCTCACCCAAGCCATGGTGTTTTCAATTCCCTTATATGCATGTGAAAGCTGAACAATGAATAAGGAAGACCGAAGAAGAATTGACGCCTTTGAATTGTGGGCTTGGTGATACCATGCACTGTAAAAAGAACGAACAAATCTGTCCTGGAAGAAATATAACCAGAATGCTCCATAGGAGCAAGGATGGCTAGACTATGTCTCACAAACTTTGGACATGTTATCAGGAACGATCAGTCCCAGGACATCATGCTTGGTAAAGTAGAGGGTCAGCAAAAAGGAGGAAGACCCTCAGTGGGATGGATTGACACAGTGGCTGTAACAATGGGCTCAAGTATAACAATTGTGAGGATGGTACAGGACCAGTGTTTTGTGCTGCTGTGCATAAGGTAGCTATGAGTCCGAATCGACTCGACGGCACCTAACAAGAACATGCGTCGTTTGATTTCTTGACTGCTGCTTCCTGGCGCATTGATATGGATGCAAGTAAAATGAAATCCTTGGCAACTTCAATCTTTTCTCAGTTTATCACGACACTGCTTATCAGTCCAGATGGGAGTATTTTGTTTTATGTTATGATCCATACTGCAGGCTGTGGTCTTTGATACTCATCAGCAAGTTCTTCAAGTCCTCTTTCAGCAAACAAGGTTGTGTCATCTGCATATCGCAGGTTAAGGAGTCGACCTCCAATTCGGACGCAATGTTCTTCCTCACTGTCTTAGTTATCTAGTGTTGCTGTAACAGAAATACCACAAGTGGATGGTTTTAAAAAAGAGAAGTTTATTTCCTTACATTAAAGTAGGCTAAAAGTCCAAATTCAGGGTGTCAGCTCCAGGGGAAGGCTTTCTCTCTCTGTCAGCCTTCTCATCATTGTTCTCCCAGACTAGAAGCTTCTCCGCCCAGGGACAACGGGTCCAAAGGACATGCTCTGCTCCTGGCACTGCTTTCTTGATGTATGAGGTCCCCGTCTTACTGCTCACTTCTGTCTTTCATATCTCAAGAGACTGCCTCAGGACACAATTCAGTCTTGTAAATTGAGTCTTGCCTCACTAACACAACTGCCGCCCATCCTCCCTCATTAACATCATAGAGGCAGGATTTACCACACATGGGAAAATCACACAATACCGGGAATCATGGCCCAGCCAAATGATATACACATTTTTGGGGGGACTTAATTCAATCCATGACACTCATATAGTCCTGCTACTTGGATTACTTCCTCAGTATGCCGACTGAATAAGTATGGTGAAAGGATACAACCCTGACAAATACCTTTCTTGACTTTGAACCATGCAATACCCTGTTGTTCTCTTGGAACAATTGCCTCTTGGTCTAAGTACAGGTTCCTCATGAGCACAATTAAGTGTTCTGGAATTCATATTCTTCGCAATGGTTTCCATAATTTGTTTTGATCCACACAGTTGAATACCTTGCATACTCCATAAAACACATGTAAACGTCTTTCTAGTATTCTCTCTTTTCAGCCTTCATCCATCGGACATCTGCAACAATATCCCTTGTTTCACGTCCTCTTTTGAATTAGGATTGAATTTCTGCCAGTTCCCTGTTGATGTACTGCTGCAACCACTTTTGAATGATACTCAACAAAATATTACTTGTGTCATATTAACAATACGGTTCGATAATTTCCGCATTCTACCACACAATAATAAGGAACAATGATGAATCCGTGATATATGTTGCAACAGAGATGAATCTGGAGAGCATTATGCTGAGTGAAGTAAGTCAAACACAAAACGACCAATGCTTATGAGACCACTACTATGAAACTCAAGAAAACGTTTACACACTGAAAAAATCCATCTTTAATGGTTACAAGGGAAGAAAAATCTTAACCAGATAGGAGGTAAGCGCTAACACTGATGAAGACAAAGACAGTACACAATATAGGGTACAACTTGACGACAGCAAAGTGACAAAGCTTTATAAAAACGAAAACAAATCAGTTGCTGTTGAGTCAATTCCGACTCACAAGAACCCTAAAGAACAGAGTAGAACTGCCCCACTGCATTTCCAAGGAGCAGCAGGTAGATTCGAACTGCCTACATTTTGGTTAGAAGCTACAGCTCTCAACCACTACACCAAAAGGGTTTCCATAAGCTTCACAGATACATTCAACCACCCTGAGATACTGAGGCTAAAGGCTGGGGATCATGGTCGCAGAATCATCTAGGTCAACTGGCATAACATAGTTCACGAAGAAAATGTTCTACATCCAATTTGGTGAGTAGCATTTGGGGTCTTAAAAGCTTGTCAGTGGCCAGCTAAGATACATCTACTGGTCCTATCCCATCTGGAGCAAAGGAGAATGAAAAAAATCAAAGACAAAAAGCAAACATTAGTTCGAAGGACTAATGGACCACAAATACCACAGCATTCACCAGCCTGAGCCCAGAACAATTAGACGGTGCTTAGTTGCCACTGGCCACCAACACTGATCACAACAGAGGTTCACATACATTGCTGAAGAAAACTGTAGAACAAAATTCAAATTACCAAAACAATAAAAAATAAAAAAAGACCAGACCTACTGGTCTCCCAAAGACTGGTGGAACCCCCAAGACGATGGTCTCTGGACATCCTTTCAACTCAGAACTAAAGCCACTCCCAAAGTTCACCCTTCAGCCAAAGACTAGTCTATAAAACAAACCATAACACAACCTAGGAACTTGCTGCGAAGTTCAGTCATGACTCCAACACCAAAAGGGCAACACCTGCCAAAAGCAATGACAAAAAGGAAGGAAGGGACAGGAAAAATGGATGGATGGAAATGGAACACGGGGTAGGGAGGGGAGACTGGTGACACATCATGGGGATTGCAACCAATGTCACAAAAAAAATTTGTATATCAATTGTTGAATTAGAAACTAACTTGCTCCGTAGACTTTGACCTAATGCACAATTGAAAAGAAAAAACACAGAGCACCAAGGCCCAGAGTAGGGATGGTAACGTCCCACGGTTTCAACTTGGAAGTCAAGTACGGAAGGTGACCTAGTCATTCAAGGCTTAAAAACCACATATAATTAAGGAAAGGGCCCTGTGACAATGGTGCTTCTTAGGATTTAGCCCATGGTCTCTTCTACCACATTTTACATTCTACAACAAGCACAGAGCTGGAAGTACAAAGCTCGTTCTCCAACAAATCATATTTAGCCTCACCCCTTTATGCTAACAATTACCCAGTTCTCTGTGGTACTCACCATTTCCTGCCTCCAACCTCTCGAAGTCTATGTGAATGTCCTCTCTACAGCCCAAAAAGCCAGTTAAGGCAAGAGCAATGGGAGTGGAGGCAAGGCCACTAAGCAGTCTGGAAGCAGATGAACAATGTTTTGTCTACACAGTTAGAAGCTGGAATCCTTACTGGTGATCTACAGATGTATAAGATGGCAGCCCTTGGTCCCAGGCCGCCTAGACAGGACCAGATCTTCTCCAGTCACACTTCAGACCTGAAATAGAAGATGAGGGTGCATGTTGAGGGACACAGTGTTGAGTTATGTAGGGAGTGACAGGTTTTTGGCTTCAGCTCTTTCCCGGGGTAGGGCTTCCTCCCAGGCTCAAGGCATTGCTCAGCCTTGAGAGTATCTTCGGTCCTCATGCAGCTCTACAGTTTTCAACCTTATGGCAAGGAAATCACAGATGGAGCAATTTCCTCATGCCAGAGTATGGGAAGCATCCGTACCTGGCCAGGGTGGAAAATGTGAATCTGATTTCCACCTGATTTCAGACTGTGGCTTTATCTGGGTATCTCTGGTGCTTCTAAATCCACATAGACATTTATACTTGATATTAACATGGGTGAACTGTCAGGAAGAACATATTTTTCAAGTCTGGTCAAGAAAGCCACCCTGACTCCTTGATTTTTTATTATGTGCAGTTAACTGTCTTGATATTTAATTCTCATTTCATTTCTATCACTGTACAATGTGATCAGTATTTTTCCTCTGAATTTTGCAATTAGCATTTTTTTTCGCTTGGAGATCTTTTCATTTCCCTCTGTGTACAGACCGACACAGAATCCTGACTATGTAATACCTTCTTACCAACAATAAAATATATGGCTTTCATTCTACATAGAATTGTTATCTTCAGGGTGTGGGGAGGTATGGGGGCATTACAAAGATTAAATGCCAATACCAAGCAGTGATAACCTAAAGAAAGAAAATCAGATTTGAGAAAATGCAGTGAGGAAAAAAGGACTCTTTAAATAAATCCATCTGGAATAAGTGGTTATTAGTACTGAAACAAAATAACGAGACTGCTTCCATAATAGCAACTCCAGTGAATTATCATTCTAAATATTACAAACATAAATTACGTTAATGACTTTAGAATTAGCAATGTTTTCCCAAATAGAACAATTAAAACTACATATTTCAATTTTCAAATACCTGCAGCTCCTGCCTGATTATTATCTATATATTTACTCCTAACTTTTCCTCTATCTAAAACAGCAGCCTTTTGTTCCTCTTACCTTCAACAGATTGGATATACACACGTTATTTTCTTTCTACATTATAATATTTGCTTTAAACACAAATTTATTCTCTATATTACAAATGCTGTACACATTACTCATCAATTTGCCTTTCACTTCTCCATGTTCAAAGTTGTGTCCTATAAATCAACACTTTCCAACAGTTGCACTTTTCATATTTATCCAAATAAGAGCACTTTCTAAAATAATTTAAAAATGAGGCACACTTACCAACACGGTAGTGTGGCTCATCAGGATGTGTTGTAATATGTTGAATACTTCCATAACGCACGCCTCTCATTTTGCCCTCAGTGCCAATATTTGTTGCTCTAATACTGCAAATATGTCGGCTTTTTTACTGCAAGAAGC
>NW_004443993.1:13394574-13439797 GCF_000243295.1 Trichechus manatus latirostris
GGGAGGCCGCAGAGGCCAGGCCTGCGCAGCAGAGGGAGCAACGGCCTCGGAACCCCAGCGGGCCCTCCCTGGCCGGCGGGCTCTACCTGCTACCGGGCCAGGCCGGACGCCCAGGGCCGTGCAGACGTACCTCACGCCCCAGCCGGGTGACCGCCACTCACAGCTGCCGGCCGCGCACGCGCACTTCCGCTTCCTGCTCTGCTCCACTCGGCGGGAGGGGCGGGGTTCCGGCGCGGACGCCCAGGGCTCCGCCCAGTGGTGGACACGTTCAGGGTCTTGTCGAACTTGGATCTTCCTCGTCTTTATTTCCTGCATAAACAAACGATTTAAACCAAAAACCGGTTGGCAACTAGCCAATCCCGACTCATAGCGACCTAATAGGACAGGGTAGAACAGCCCCAAGGGTTTGAAGGCTGTAATCTTTACGGAAGCACACTACCACATATTTCGGAGAATGGCTGGTGGGATCCAACCGCTGACCTTTTGGTTAGCAGCCAACCGCTTAACCACTGCGAATACATAGGAATCAAATTGACTACATCTGTGGAAAGAAATGATGGAAAAGCTCAGTATCATCAGTCAGAATAAGGCCGGGGGCAGACTATAAAACAGACCACCAATTGGCCTATGCAAGTTCAAGTTAAAGGTGAAGAAGATTAGAACAAGTCCATGAGAGCCAAAGTATGACTTGAGTATATTCCATCTGAATGTAGAGACCACCTCAAAAGTAGATTTGACGCTTTAAACACTAATGACCAAAGACCAAATGAGTTGTGGGGTGACATCAACGAACTCCTACATGAAGAAGACAAAAGGTCACTAAAAAGACAGGAAAGAAAGAAAAAGACCAAAATAGATGTCAGAAGAGACTCTGAATTTTTCTCTTGAATGGAGACTAGCCAAAGAGAAAGGAAGAAATGATGAAATAAAACAGCCCAACAGAAGATTTCATTAAGCAGTTCGAGAAGACAAAGCAAAGTGGTATAATCAAATGTACAAAGACCTAGAGTTGGAAAACCAAAAGGCAAGAACATGCTTGGCATTTATCAAGCTGAAAGAACTGAAGAGAAAATTCAAGCCTCAAGTTAGAATATTAAAAGATTGTTGTTCTTATGTGCCATCGAGGCACTTATTACTTACAGTGAACCTAAGTACAACAGAAAGAAACAATGCACAGTCCTTCGCCATCCTCACAATCATTATTATACTTGAGCCCATTGTTGTGGCCGCTGTCTCAATCCATCTCGTTCCTCTTTTTCACTGATCCTCTATTTTACCACGCATCATGTCCTTCTCCATGGACTGGTCCCTCCTGATAACATGTCCAAAGAATGTGAGCGAAGTCACACCATCCTTGTTTCTATTGAAGAATGCTATGTGCAAAACATTGAAAAACACAGGAAGCATCAAAAGAAAATAGAAAGTATACACAGAGTTACCGTACCAAAAAGAATTGGTTGACGTACAAGCATTTCAGAAGGTAGCATATGATCAAGACCAACGGTACTGAAGGAAGGAGTCTAAGCTGCACTGACTGCATTGGTGAAAAACAACACTCCAAGAATTGACGGAATCCCAATTGAGATGGTTCAACAAACAGATATAGCTCTGGAAGCACTCACTTTTCTATGCCAAGGAATTTGGAAGACAGCTACCTGGCCAACCGAGTGGAAGAGATCCATATTTGTGCCTATTCCAAATAAAGGTGATGCAACAGAATGCAGAAATTATCAAACAATATCATTAACATAACACACAACTAAAATTTTGCTGAAGATCATTCAAAAGGGGTTGCAGGAGTACATTTACCGGGAAATGCCAAAAATTCAAGCCAGATTCAAAAGAGGACATGAAACAAGGGTATCATTGCTGATGTTAGATTTATCTTGGCTGAAACCACCGAATACCACAAAGAGGTTTACATGTGTTTTATTGATTATGGAAAGGCATTTGACTGTGTGGATTATAACAAATTATGGATAACATTGCAAAGAATGGGAATTCCAGAGCACTTAATTGTGCTCAGGTAGAACCTATACATAGACCAAGAGGCAGCCATTCTAAAAGAACAAGGGACTCCTGTGTGGTTATAAATCAGGAACGGTGTGCATCAGGGTTGTATCCTTTCACCATACTTAATCTGTATGATGAGCAAATAATTAGGCAGGCTGGACTGTATGAAGAAGAACACAGCATCACCTGTCATATACAGATGACATAGACTTTCTTGTTGAAAGTGAAGACGACTTAAAACACTTACTGATAAAGATCAAAGACTTCAGCCTTCAGTATGGATTATCCCTTGACATAAGGAAAACAAAAATACTGACAACAGGACCACTAAGCATGATAAACAGAGAAAAGATTGAAGTTGTCAAGCAGTTCATTTTATTGGATCCACAATCAATGCCCATGGAAACAGCAGTCAAAAAATCAAACTATGCATACATTGGGCAAATCTGTGGCAAAAGAGCTGTTTAAAGTGTTAAAAAAAAAAAAAAAAGATGACACCTTAAGGACTGACGTGCGCCTGACCCAAGCCATTGTGTTTTCAATCACCTCATATGCATGCAAAAGCTGGACAGTGAATAAAGAGGACTGAAGAATTGATGTCTTTGAATAATGGTGTTGGAAGAATATTGAATACATCATGGACTGACAGAAGAGCAAACAAATCTGTCTTGGAAGCAGTACAGCCAAAATGCCCAATAGAAGCAAGAATGGCAAGATTTCGTCTCACATACTTTGAACATGTTATCACGAGGGACCATTCCATGAAGAAAGATATCATGCTTGGTAAAGAAGAGAAAAAGAGGAAAACCCTCAAAGATGTGGATAGACACAGTGGCTGCAACAAAGGGCTCAGGCATAACAACGACTGTGAGGATGGTGCACAACCAGGCCATGTTTTGTTCTGTTGTACATAGAGCTACTATGAGTCAGAACCAACTCAACGGCACCTAACAAGGACAACATGGCAAAATATTGAACAAAACAAGAAGCATCAAAAGATGGAAGGAATATACAGAGTCATTGTACCAAAAAGAATTTGTCGATGTTCATTCATTTCAGGAGGTAGCATAAAATCAAGAACTGATGGTATCTATCTTTGATATCAAGTGCTGCTGTAACAGAAATACCACGAGTGGATGGTTTTAACAAAGAGAAATTTATTCTCTCATAGGAGGGATGGAAGTCCAAATTCAAGGTGCCAGTTCTAGGGGAAGGCTTTCTCTCTCTGTCAGCTCTGGGGAAAGGTCCTTGTCATCAATCTTCCCTTGGTCTAAGAGCTTCTCAGCACAAGCACCCCGAGTCCAAAGAATGCGCTCGGCTCCCTACACATCTTCTTGGTGGTAGGAGGTCCCTCTCTTCTCTGCTTGATTCTCTTTTTTATATCTCAAAACAGATTGACTCAAAATACAACCTAATCCTGTAGATTGAGTCCTGCCTCTGACGTAACTGCCTCTAATTCAGCCTCATTAACATCATGGAGGTTAGGATTTACAACACCAGCATAATCACAGCAGATCACAAAACGGAGGAAAACCACACAGTACTGGGAATCATGGTCTAGCCAAGGTGATGCACACTTTGGGGGACAGAACTCAATCTTAACATTCCACACATTGTCCCCAAAAATTCATGTCCTTGCCACATGTGAAATACATTCGCCCCATCATATCATCCCAAAAGACTTACATCAACTCCAACTTCAAATTCCATCCTGGGGCACAATTCCTCTTCATCTGCAAAATCTAGAATACAAGTTATCTGCTACAAAGCACAATGGTCTACTAGGCCCAAGGCAGGAATTTCCATTACAAATGTGAGAAACTGGAGGGAAAGAAGGGATAACAGGCTCCAAGCAAGTCAGCAGAACACATTACATTAGCGCTCAAGGCTTGAGAATATTTGTCTATTCTCAAAGACTACTTAGGCAATAGCCCTGCATTCCAGACTCTGGGTGTTGGTCACATTCTCCGAAATCTGGGTAGATTTCCATTGGCCCTGGACTTCTGCTCCACCTTCCAGACCCACTAGAATGGCAACTCTGCTCCCTTGGCTTTGGGCTGTCCCATTCTCCTAGTCCATCTGCGTGGCAACCCCACTCCCTTGGCCCTGGTAGGACCCGTTCTTCTGCCACTTGGATATGGCAGTCCTGCCCCCTCAAATTTGGGCAGCGGAGCCGGCCCCATCCCCCTGGCACTTGTGAAAGGCAGCCCCACACTGCAGAACCGAGTTGGTGAAGATCTGACTCTTTGAAACCTAGGAGGCTGTGCCCTATCCTTTGAGATTCAGCAGGCTGTGATTCCACACTTTGATAACCCAAAGGTCGTGGCCATACACTTTGTGACTGCGGCAGGTCTCCTTCTTGTGGTCCTTGTTTCTTCAGCCTCTGCTTCCTGGTTGCTTGGCTTCTTGACCTTTCAGGCCTCTTTGCCAACTCTTTAGCTCTACTGCTAAGTGCCTGAAGACACCTCACTCTGCCAGTAAAGCTTGGCTGGAAGGCACTCAGCTCTCTTGCTCTGTGGGTTGGCAAGCCTAGTGCTACCTATAACTGCCTTTAGGCACCCCACTCCACTAGGAAGCCTCCTGCCCAAAGGGACTCCGCTCTCTGACTCCATGGGTCAGCTCCCGTGCTGTCTCACACCGGTATCCTGGTTCTGCTGCTGCCACTTCTCTGATGCTGCTTCTAGGCGTCTGCGCTGTCTCCGCTGTTACAGCTCTCCTGACTTCCTTTTGAGACAGAACCAGAATTGTCTTTGATGTCCATAATTCCACCAACAGACTCTTCAAGGCAATCTAGGCTCTTTACATTGTTGTTAGGTGTTGCTGAGTCAGTTCTGACTCATAGCGACCCTATGTCCAACAGAACGGAACACTACCCAGTCAGCACTATTCTCCCAGTCGTTGCTATGTCTGAACCCACCGTTGCAGCCACTGTATAAATCTGTCTCTTCGAGTGTCTCCCTCTTTTTCGCTGACCCTCTACTTACCAAGCATGATGTCTTTCTCCAGGGACTGGTCCCTCCTGATGACAAGTCCAAAGTACGTAGGAAGAAGTCTTCCCATCCTCGCTTCAAAGGAGCACTCTGGTTGTAATTCTTCCAGGACAGACTTGTTAGTTCTTCTAGCACTCCATGATATATTCAATATTCTTCACCAACACCATAGTTCAAAGGCATCAATTTATTTTCAGTCTTCCTTATTCCATGTCCAGCTTTCATATGCATATGAGGTGATTGAAAATATCATGGCTTGGGTCATGCACACGTTAGTCCTCAAAGTCATTTTTGATTGTTAACTCTTTAAAAAGTTCTTTTGCAGCAGATTTTCCCAACGTAATACATCGTTCGATTTCTTGATTGCTGCTTCCATGGGTGTTGATTATTGATCCAAATAAAATGACATGCTTGACAACTTCAATATTGTCAACCTTTATCACGATGTTGCTTACTGGTCCAGTTGTGAAGATTTTTGTTTAATTTATGTTGATTTGTATTTAATACTTAAGGATGCAGTCTTTGATCCTCATCAGAAAATGCTTCAAGGCCACTTCACGTTCATTCAGCAAGGAAGGTTGTGTCGTCTGCATATCACACGTTAATGAGCCATCCTCAAGTCCTGATGCTCCATTCTTCTTCATATACTCCAGCTTTCCAGATTATTTGCTCAGGATACAGATTAAATAAATTTGCTCAGCATACAGATTAAATAAATTTGCTCAGCATACAGATTAAATAAATTTGCTCAGCATACAGATTAAATAAGTATGGTGAAAGGATATAACCCTGATACATACTTTTCCTGACTTTAAACCATGGAGTATCCCCTTGTTCTGTTCCACTGACTGTCTCTTGATCTATGTACAGGTTCCTCATGAACACAAGTAAGTGCTCCCATTCTTTGCAATGTTATCCCATAATTTGTTATGATCCACACAGTCGAATGACTTTACATAGTCAATATAACACAGGTAGACATCTTTCTGGTATTCTCTGCTTTCAGCCAGGATCCATCTGACATCAGTAATGATATCCCTGGTTCCACGTCATCTTCTGAATCCAGATTGAATTTCTGGCAGTTAACTGTCGATATAATGCTGCAGCCGCTTTGAATGATCTTCAGCAAAATTTTACTTGTGTGTGATATTAATGATATTGTTTGATAATTTCCACATTTGGTCGAATCATCTTTCTTGGGAATAGGCAGAAATATGGATCTCTTCCAATCGGTTGGCCAGGTAGCTGTCTTCCAAATTTCTTGGCATAAATCAGTGGGCACTTCCAGCGCTGCATCCGTTTGTTGAAACATCTTGTCTTCTGCCAATGCCTTCAGTGCAGCTTGGACTTCTTCCTTCAGTATATCAGACAATGTTCCTCTGCTATTCATAAGGTTTTCACTGCCTAATTCTTTTCAGAAGTAGACCGCCGGCTCCTTCTTCCTAGTCTGTCTTACTCTCGAAGCTCAGCTGAAACCTATCCGCCATGGGTGATTCTGCTGGTATTTGAATACCGGTGGCATAGCTTCCAGCATCACAGCAACACGCAAGCCCCACAGTACGACAAACTGACAGACACGTGGTGGTAGTTTTCGTTGCATCAAATCTATTCTTGAAATGGTCTCTAGATTCACGTGGGATATAATCAAGGCTTTACTTTGGCTCTCGTGGACTCGTTCTAATTTCTTCCGTTTCAGCTTGCATATGAGCAATTGATATTCTGTTCTGCACCTGGCCCCAGGTCTTTTTCTGCCTGATGATATTGAGCTATTCCATCATCTCTTTCCGCAGATGTAGTTGATTTGATTTCTGTGTTTTCCATCATGTAAACTCCACATGAATGGTCGCCGTTAATGTTGTTGAAAAAAGGTATTTGCACTGAAGAAGTTGTTGAACTTGCAAAATTCTATCATGCGATCTCCAGCATCGTGTCTATCACCAAGGCCATATTTTTCAACTACTGATCCTTTTTTTTTTCCCAACTTGCACATTCCAATCACCAGTAATTATCAATGCATCTTGATTGCATGTTTGGTCAATTTCAGACTGCAGAAGTAGGTAAAAACTTTAATTTCTTCATCTTTGACCTTACTGATTTTTACATAAATTTGAATAACAGTCGTATTAACTGTTCTTTCTACGCATATCATTATTATCCTATCACTGACGGCACTGTACTTCAGGATAGATCTTGAAGTGTTCCTTTGATGATGAATGTGACGCCATTCCTTTTCAATTTGTCATTCCTAGCATAATAGACCATATGATTATCGGTTTCAAAATGGCCAATACCAATCCATTTCAGCTCACAAATGCCTGGGATATCAGTCTTTAAGCATTCCATTTCATTTTTGATGACTTCCAATTTTCCTAGATTCATACTTCGTACATTCCACTTTTGGATTATTAATGGATGTTTGCAGCTGTTTCTTCTCATTTTGAGTCATGCCACATCATCAGATGAAGGTCCCAAAAGCTTGACTCCATCCACGTCATTAAGGACTCAAGATACAACCTAATTCTGTAGATTGAGTCCTGCCTTATTAACATACCTGTATCTAATTCTGTCTCATTAACATCAAGAGTTTAGGGTTTACAACTCATAGGATATTCACATCTGATCACAAAATGTACAACAACACGATACTGGGAATCATGGCATAGCCAAGTTGACACAAATTTTGGGGGGACACAATTCAATGCATAACAGTATTGATGGAAGTGGTCCAAGCTGCACTGAGGGGATTGGCAAAACACCAGGAAGTGATGAAATACCAATTGAGATGTTTCAACAAACGGATGCAGTGCTGAAGGTGCTAACTCGCCTATGTCAAGAAATTTGGAAGACAAGGACCAGGCCAACCAAATGGAAGAGATCCGTATTTGTGCCTATTCCAAAGAATGATAATCAAACAGAATGCCAAAATTGTCAAACAGTATCACGAATACCACACTCTAGTAAAATTTTGCTGAAGAGAATTCAAAAGTTGTTGCAGCAATACATCAACAATGAACTGCCAGAAATTCAAGCTGGATTCAGGAGAGGACATAGAATGAGGGATATCATTGCTGATGTCAGAGGGATCTTGGCTGAAAGCAGAGAATGTAAATGGGGCTAGTACATTTTCAGTTGTATGCATGTTAGCTGTATCATGTTAGGTGAAAGTTTGAGCTTGTAATTGTCTTCATTTAGAGATTTTGGATGGTTTAAGGAGATGTGTACATGTGCCTAGTTGACAAGGGGTGGACTGTGATGGTTAAGGTTGTGTATCAACTTGGGTGTACCAGAATTCTCAGTGGTTTGGCAGGTATTAATGATGTAATTTGGCAGTTCTGTATTGTTGTAGTCATCCTCTATGATGTAATCTGATGTAATCAGTATGTTAGTTGTAAAAGAAGTGTCCTCGAAGGTGTGACCTGCATTCAGTATAAATATGGATGTTCTGGTAATGCTCACTCACTTGCTCCTGATCCTGCATTCGCCTCATCATCATGTGAACTACTGTTCTTTGGACTTGAGTCAGCAGCCTGATGTATTGCTTGATGACCTTGGAATTCATCAGCCTGCACCAGCTGTGAGCTAGCGGCCTACCATCTTACCTGACGATCGTGGGATTTTTCATCCTCCACAGCCTGTGAGACAGCAGCCTGCCATTTTACTTGCCAATCTTGGATTCATCAGCCTCGGGAGCTCATGAGTCAGGTGCCTGACATCTGACCTGCTCATCCTGGGTTTATCAACCACTGCAGCTATAAGAGTCAGGAGAATCCTCCAGCCTGACGTGTGACCCAAGGCCTTGGGACTTGCCGGCCTCTACAACACATAGGATCCACTTTTGTGAGATAGATAATCACATGTATGTATATGTGTGTGTATATATGTCCTGCGCCATCCTCACTATCAGTTGTCATGCTTCAGCCCATTGTTACAGCCACTGTGTCAATCCATCTCGTTGAGGGTCTTTCTCTTTTTTGCTGACCCTCTACTTTAGCAAGCATGATGTCCTTCTCCAGGGACGGATTCCTCCTGATAACACGTCCAGAGTACGTGAGAGGGAGTCTCGAAATCCTTGCTTCTAAGGAGCATTCTGGCTATACTTCTTCCAAGACATATTTGTTCATTCTTTTGGCAGATCATGGAATATTCAATATTTTTTGCCAACACCATAATTCAAAGTCGTCAATTTTTCTTTGGTCTTCCTTATTCGTTGTCCAGCTTTCACATGTATATGAGGCAACTGAAAACACCTTGGCTTGGGTCAGGTGCACCTCAGTCTTAAAGGTGACATTTTTCTTTTTAACACTTTAAAGAGGTCTTTTGTAGCAGATTTGCCCACTGCAATGTGTAGTTTGATTTCTTGACTGCTGCTTCCATGGGCATTGATTGTGGATCCAAGTAAAATAAAATCCTTGACAACTTCAATCCTTCTCCCTTTCTCTGTTTATCATGATGTTGCTTATTGGTCCAGTTGTGAGGATTTTTGTTTTCTTTATGTTGAGGTGTAATCCATACTGAAGGCTGTAGTCTTTGATCTTCATTACTAAGTGCTTCAAGACCTCTTCAATTTCAGTAAGCAAGGTTGTGTCATCTGCATATCACAGGTTGTTAATGAGTTTTTTTCCAATTCTGATATCCCATTCTTCTTTATACAACCCAGCTTCTTGGATTATTTGCTCAGCACACAGATTGAATAAGTATGTTGAAAGGATAAAACCCTGAAGCACACCTTTCCTTACTTTAAACCACGTGGTATTCCCTAGCTCTGTTTGAACGACTGCCTCTTGATCTATGTAAAGGTTCCTTATGAGCACAATTTCATGTTCCGGAACTCCTATTCTTTGTAAGGTTATCCATAATCTTTTATGACCTGCACAGTTGAATACCTTTGCATAGTCAATAATACACAGGTAAACATCTTTCTGGTGTTCTCTGCTTTCAGCCTGGATCGATCTGAAAGCATGGATGATATTCCCTCATTTCACCTCCTGTCTCAGTCATCTAGTGCTGCTATAACAGAAATACCACAAGTAGATGGTTTTAACAAAGAAAAGTTTATTCTCTCACAGTGCAGTAGGCTACAAGTCCAAATTCAGGGCATCAGCTCTAGAAGGCTTTCTCTCTGTGTCGGCTCTGGAGAAAGGTCCTTGTGATGATCAGTCTTTCCTTGGTCTGGGAGCTTCTCTGCGCAGGAATGTCAGGTCCAAAGGACATGCTCTGCTCCCGGCACTGCTTTCTTGGTGGTATGAGGTTCCCGTGTGTCTCTGCTCACTTCTCTCTTTTATATCTCAAAAGAGATTACATTAAGACACTACTCTTGTCAACCTCATCAGTATAACTTCATCACAGTGATAGAATTTACAACACATAAGGAAATCACATATAATCTCATCATAGTGATAGAGTTTACAACACATAAGGAAATCACATCAGATTACACAATCATACTACAAGGGGAATCATGACCCAGATATTTTTGGAAGACACAACTCAATCCATGACAACTCCTCTTCTGAATCTGGCTTGAATTTCTTCTGGCAGTTCCTTGTCGATGTACTACTGCAACTGCTTTTGAATGATCTTCAGCAAAAATTTACTTGCTAATGATATTGTTCGATAATTTCCACATTCGGCTGGATCACATTTCTTTGGAAAAAGCATAAATATTTATCTCTTCCAGTCGATTTGTCAGGTAGCAGTCTTCCAAATTTCTTGGCATAGACAAGTGAGTACGCCCAGTGCTGCATCCTTTTGTTGAAACCTCTCAATTGGTATTAAATCAATTCTTGCAGCCTTGTTTTTCGCCAAGGCCTTCAGTGCAGCTTGGACTTCTTCCTTCAGTACCACTGGTTCTTCATCATATGCTACCTCCTGAAATGATTAGACATCGACCAATATTTTTTGGTACAATGGCTCTGTGTATTGCTTCCATCTTCTTTTGATGCTTCCTGTGTCATTCATTATTTTGCCCATAGAAACCTCCAATATTGCAACTCGAGGCTCGAATTTTTTCTTCAGTTCTTTCAGCTTCAGAAATGCCAAACGTGTTTTTCCTTTTTGGCTTTCTAACTGCAAGTCTTTGCACCATTACGATACTTAACTTTGTCTTCTTGAGCTGCCCTTTGAAATCTATGCAGTGCTTTAACTTCATCATTTCTTCCATTCTCTTTAGCTACTTGATGTTCAATAGCAAGTTTCAGAACATCCATTTTGGACTTCTCTTTCTTTCCTATCTTTTTAATGATCTCTTGCTTTTTCATGTATGATGTCTGTCTTAGTCATTTAGTGCTCTATAACAGAAATACCACAAGTGGATTTCTCTTTAATAAAGAGAAATTTATTTTCTCACAATCTAGTAGGCTAGAAGTCCAAATTCAGGACATCAGCTCCAGGGGTAGCCTTTCTCTCTCTGTCAGCTCTGGAGGAAGGTCCTTCTTATCAATTTTCCCATGGACTAGGAGCTTCTCCGCACGGGTACCCTCCGTCCAAAGGATGCACTCTGCTCCCAGTGCTTCTTTCTTGGTGGTATGAGGTCCCCCCTCTCTGCTTGCTTCCTTTTCCTTTTATCTCTTGTAAGATAAAAGCTCGTGCAGGTCACACTCCAGAGAAACTCCTTTTATATTGGATCAGGGATGTGACCTTAGTAAGGGTGTTACAATCCCACCTTAATCCTCTTTAACATAAAATTACAATCACAAAATAGAGGACAACCACACAATACTGGGAATCATGGCCTAACCAAGTTGACATATATTTTTGGAGGACATAATTCGATCCATGTCAATGTCCTCGATGTCATTCCACAACTCATCTGGTCTTCGGTCATTAGTGTTCAGTGTGTCAAATCTATTCTTGAGATGGTCTCTAAATTCAGGTAGGATATACTCAAGGTCATACTTTGGCTCTCGTGAGCTCGTTCTAATTTTCTTCTGCTGTTACCCGAACTTGCATATAAGCAATTGATGGTATGTTTCGCAGTCATCCCTGGTCTTGTTCTCACTGATGATATTGAGAGTCTTTTCATCTCTCCAGAGATGTAGCCTATTTGATTCCTGTGTATTTCATCCGATGAGATCCACATGTATAGTCGTCATTTACATTATTGGAAAAAGCTATTTGCAATGAAGAAGTCGTTAGTCTTGCAAAATTCTATCATGCAGTCTCCCTCATCGTTTCTATCACCAAGGCCATATTTTCCATCTAACATCCCTCTTCTTTCCACTTTTTGCATTCCAATCACCCGTAATTCTCAGTGCATCCTGATCGTATGTTTCATCAATTTCAAACGGCAGAAGTTGGTAAAAATCTTCAATTTCTTCACCTTTGGCCTTAGTGGTTGGTGCATAAATTTGAATAACAGTCATATTAACTGGTCTTCTTTGTAGGCATATAGATATTATCCAATCACTGATAGCGTTGTACTTCATGATGAATCTTGAAATGTTCTTTTTGACAATAAATGCAATGCCATTCCTCTACAATTTGTCACTTCTGGCATAGTACACCATATGAATGTCCAATTCGAAATGGCCAATACCACTCCATTTCAGTTCACTGATGTCTAGGATATCGATGTTTATGCCTTCCATTTCGTTTTTGACAATTTCCAATTTTCCTGGATTCATACTTCTTACATTCCACGATCTGATTATTAATGGATGTTTGCAGCTGTTTCTTCTCATTCTGAGTCGGGCCACATCAGCAAATGAAGGTCCTGAAAGCTTGACTCCGTCCATGTTATTAGGATCGACTCTAAGGAGGCAACTCTTCCTCAGTCGTCTTTTGAGTGCCTTCCAACCTGAGGGGCTCATCTTCCAGCACTATATCACACAATGTTCTGCTGCTACTCATAAGGATTTCAGTGGCTAATTCTCTTTAGAAGTAGACCGCCAGGTCCTTTTTCCTAGTCTGTCTTAGTCTGGAAGCTTAGCTGAAACCGGTCCACCATGGGTGACCTTGCTGGTAATTGATTACCAGTGGCATAGCTTCCAGCATCACAGCAACACGTAAGCCCCCACAGATCCTCAAACTGTCAGACGCTTGGGGATACATATATGTATATATATATATACATACACACATATATACATATATAGATATATATACATATATACATACGCTTTACTGCTTTTGCTTCTCTAGAGAACTCAGCCTAAGACGTTCAGTATCTGGAGTGGTCCTACAGAAACAAAATCTTGAGTTTTCTAAACTGGTTCTCAACTATGAGTAGTCTTAAAGTCACTGATGGCTCTGCCTCCAGCAGTAAAGAACGCACTGCTAATATACGACGTGAGGTGGCAATATTAATATGCGAATTATCACCATGAATAGATCAAGTATTCATGAGAAGTGAGGCTCTGGGTGATCACGTTTGATACTTTTCTACAATTTTGTCAGAATGAGAAATACAGGGAAATTGGTTAGTTTGTCCTACTTTCACTAGACTAAGTGATGAAAGAGGGAGGTGTGTTCAGAGCTTCGGTGTCACAGCTCAAGGGCTGAATAAAAGACCTCAAATTTGCCACTTGTGCATGAAGGAAAGCCTTACTTCTTGCAACTGAGATGATATTGTGGAAAACCAAACACAGAGAATTATCATAAGAGTGGCTGAATTAAAACACCAACTGAATTTCAAACCTCAAATGGTGTCTGAAGTTAAAGTGAGGGCATTGATTGGGAAGAAATGGGATCCTGAAACTTGGGATGTGGACATATGGGTAGACAGTCAGGAAGCTGGGGACATTCAGCCCCTAAATTCTGTTTAATCACTGCTGTCAACAGAACCAGCCCTCTTACTCCCATCTGAAGAGATTACTCCATCTGTGTCTGCTACGCCACCATTCCCAATGAAACCATTATTCCCTCCACCCCTATCTGATATTAACCCACTGTGTCTGAAAAGCCTTTATGTGAGATATCGCCTGGGTCAGCGTCTGAGTCATTGTCAGGAGTGGCATCTGAGTCATTCCCTGGGGCACCGCCTGGGGGAGATGCTTACAAGACATTGCTGAACCCTCCCAGGACCAACTCAACCACTCATTTTTGCTTCTAGACCTATAACTACACTTAAGTCCCAGCGAGATCCCAAAGGTGAAAAACAAAGTGTGACCCAGAAGGTACACTACAGTCAAAAAGAACTGCTTGACTTTTCTAATATGTACAAACGGAAACCTGGGGAATGTGTGTGGGAATGGCTATTAAGGGTGTGGGATAAAGGTGCTAGGAACATAAAGTTGGATCAGTCTGAGTTTATTGATATAGGCCCACTAACCACAGATTCTTCACTCAAAGTTTCAGCTTCAGAAGTTAGGAAATTTGGTTCGTTCACTGAAGCATGGATTACACAGTGGCCTACACTGAATCACACTGAAGTAGCAGACCTGACTTGGTATGTTGTAGAAGAAGGTATCCAAAGCTTAGGGAAATTGGACTGTTAGAGTGGATTTATCCAGTTAGCCTCAAGGCCCCATATATGGAGTACCCAGAGGACACATCTTTTCCCACAGTGGTGATGAACAAATTTGTGAAGGAAGCCAAAGCAACCTTAAAGACTGTTGTGGTTGCTTTTTTAAGTCAGATCTGACAGTGGGAATTGCTCTAACTGAATTAAGACACGTCACTACAATGGGGATGATTAGACCTCGTGGTGTAGGGGCCATGTGTCACCACTCAATAGAAAAAGACAAGGTGGACATGGTTACTGTAACAGAAATGAGAATCAAATCAGTAGTCAGAATAGTCAGGCTCATATGGAGTTACAGGGTGGGCTACATAGTCCTGATGTTCCCTAGAAGTGAAATACATGGGAAATTTACTAAATATTTACTTAATCTGTACAAGCAGATGAATTCTAAGTCAAGTGAATGGTAGTCTACCTTGAATCACCAAAATAGTCACGGCCCCACAAGCAATTCCCAGGCTTTAGCCAGTTTACACACCCAAATCCCTTGAATGAAGGCAAGGTCAGGTCCCCTTGAGGAAGAACCCCACTGCACTGCCAAAATTTTATATTGTTGATGTATCTCCTAGCCTTTACGTTTCAAAGAGTCAGATCTTCAATTCAGTTTGGATTGTAGGGCTGCTGTTCACCAGTGCCAGCCAGATGGGGCCGGATACAGTGGCCATGGCTGAGGAAGTGGGGCTGCCATGCCCATGAAGCAGAAGAATGGGACTTTTGGAATGATACGGGGTGAATGTGTTTTACATGTGGCAAGGTCATGAATTTTGGGGGGCCAAAGGGTGGAATGTTTGGGGTCATATTGTGTGGCAAAAACTGTGTATCAACTTGGCTAGATCATGATTCCCAGTACTGTCTGTGGCTCTCCACCATTTTGTGATCTGATGTGATTATCCTATGTGTTGTAAATCCTAACCTCTATGATGTTAATGGACACCCTAGTGGCATAGTGATTAAGAGCTACAGCTGCTAACAAAAAAGTTGGCAGTTCGAATCCACCAGGTGCCCCTTGGAAACTATGGGGGAGGTCTACGCTGTCCTATACTGTCACTATTAGTTGGAATCTACTAGGTGGCAAAGGGTTTGGTTTTTTGGTTTTTTATGATGTTAATGAGGCAGGATTAGAGGCAGTTATATTAATGAGGCAGGACTTAATCTACAGGATTTGGTTGAATCTTGAGTTAATCTCTTGAGATATAAAAGACAGAATCAAGCAGACAGGAGAGGGATTTTATTACAACCAAGCAGGAACAGTCAGGAGTGGATCGTGTCCTTTCGACCTGCAGTCTCTGCACGGAGAATCATCTAGATCAAGGGAAGATTAATCACAAGGACCTTCACCCAAAATTGGCACAGAGAAAGCCTTCCCCTGGAGTTGGCACTCTGAATTTGGATTTCTGGCTTCCTAAACTGTGAGAGAATAAATTTGTGTTTGTTAAAGCCATCCACTTCTGGCATTTCTGTTATAGCAGCACTAGATAACTAAAACACTCCCATAGCCAGGATTCACAGTTCCAGGATCAAGGGTTGGAAATGGAGTGAAATCATTGACTATTACCCCTAGTGACCCACTCACACATTTTTTGATACCCGTCCCAGTGACCCAAGCCCGCAAGAACCAAAAGGCCTAAATCCAAAAAAAAGAAATCCCCCAACCGGAAAAAAAAAAACGAATTCAATGAAACGGGAAGTAAAAAAGCCAACCGGCCAACCCAAGCCCCCCAAGCCCCCGAAACAAAAAGCAAAAAAAGGAAGTAACAAAAGGGCCGGGGCAAAGGAATTTGAACAACAAACAAAAATCAAAACTCGGGTTCAAAAAGGAAGGAAAAGAAAATAAGACCGGAAAAAAAGAAAACCCCTAAGGGAACCGGTAAGAACAACAAGCCCCGGGAATAAAGCAATGAAAAACTACAGCGACCCAATTGCAACATGACTACTAATGAAGGTTTGGTCATGCCACCAGGCAAAGAATCACGACCAGCTGAGGTGCTTGCTGAGGGTGAAGGGAATATGGGATAGGTGGTGGGACAATCTAGTTCTACATACCAGTTACAACTACTTGACCAGCTGTAGAAACGACGACTGTAATTGATATTAGTATTTCTTCCTTGTATGTTTGCATCAAATATTTTTATTTTCTTTACTTATACAATATAAGATGTAAATGGGGCTAGTGCAATTTCGGTTGTACCCATGTTAGTTGTATCATCCTAGGTGCAAGTGTGACTTTGTAATTGTCTTTATTTAGAGGTTGTGGATGGTTTAAGGAGGTTTATATAGGTGCCAAGTTGACATGAAGTGGTCTGTGATGGTTGTGTGTCAACTTGGCTGGGCCATGATTCTGTGTTTTCAAAGTTATGAAACGATGTTGTTTGGCAGTTATGTAATGATGTAATTTGGCAGTTATATACTGATGTAGTCATCCTCCATGATGTGATCTGATGTGAGTAGCCAATCAGTTGTAAGGGTAGTTTCCTGAAGGGAGTGTCCTGCATTCAATAAAAATACAGATGTTCTGGCAAAGCTCATTTGCTTGCTCTGGATCCTGCATCCGGCTCATCATCATGTGAACCCGGTTCTTGGGACTTGAGCCAGTGGCCTTCCAAATTGGCTGCCAATCTTTGGATTCATCAGATTCTGCAGCCTGTGAGCCAGCAGACTAACATCTTACCTGACGATCTTGAGATTCATCTGCCTCTGCAGCCTGTGAGCCAGCATCCTGTCACTGTACTGCCAATCTTGGATTTGTCAGCCTCTGCAGCCCGGGAGTCAGTAGCCTGCTGTCTGACTTGCTAATCTTGGGTTTATCAGCCCCTGCAGCTACGTGAGTCAGGAGAAATCTCCACCCTGATGCCTAAGCCATGGGCATGAGATCTGCCAGCCTCTACAACCACATAGGCCATTTCCTCGTGATAAATCTTTTATATATATATATATACACACATATATATATATATACACGTGATTCACCGCTTTTGCTTCTCTAGATAACCTAGTCTAAGACAGAGAGTTGTCCATTTAGCTATTATTGTAAGAGTCAAAATTTATGGGGGAGACTCCTTAAAATTCAGAGTCTCTTACATAATTGTTATGTGCCCATCACCGTCAGCTTGTCTAGTCAATTCTGTAGAAATAATCTTCGGATATCTTTATGACAGGTGGTAATTTTACAGTTTGGAACCCAACCTAGTTAGGATCTTACCCTCCCAAAGAAACTGAGACAAGGAGCTGTCTTCCTTACTGATTACACTTTAAACAGAAGGCTCCCAAGTACTTGAGGAAACATTCCTGGGCTGTAACAGTGCGAAGAAGTTTAGCCTTTCAAGAGGATTTCTCAAAAGAGGCCGAGAAAGAAATCACCTTTGCAAACTTCTATAGTAAATGCTTTACGAAAAAGGGAGGGGGAGTCTCTTTCCTTTTTTGCATCAGGGGAAATTAATTTTTTTATTCTTTTGTCAGAACAAACTAAAACCTGTTCCCAGAGCCTTGTGTAAGGGATAGCCGATGTTAAAACAGGTAAGTGTGTGCCCTTGCTTTGTGATTCCTTAGTAACTGACTAAACAGATTTTTGAAAATATCAACCAATCAGAGAATTTGTTAGGAAGTTCCTGAACTCTTTGTATATAGTCCCTTCTTCCCCTCCCTAATGCTGGAGGGCTTTGCAGACCTGCACATCACTACCCAACTCCAGCTGTATATTCCTCAATAAAACCCTTTGCTTTTTTCCCTGACCAAGTATCAGCGTTTTACTTTGACACTTTACAACACACATGTGCTTATTTCCATCAGATGCATGTGCTCCTGAACAATTCAAAAATGTTTGTTATCCCCAGAATATAAATAATCAGACCTCGATAATTGATATTCACACTGCAAGTAATTCCATACACTGGAATTTATTGGAACACGCCAGATTCACCACATCTGTGAGACGATGGCCCTTGGGCCCAGGTCTCTGTGACCCGAACTACAGAGAGGATTTTCATTCTGGAGAAAGGACACAAACGTTGCTTTGGGGACTTTAAAGTGTAGAGCACAGCAGATGAAAAGGACCCACCAAACGTGCCCGGACCCCACTTCCTGTCTGCCTCTTCCAGAAGGGACTGCCACTTCCGGTGACCTCTGCCCCGTCGGCCCAACTGGTGTGGACTGAACCGCCCAGGTTCTCGGAGCGGCTTAGACTGTGCACAGCCACTGAGCTGGGGATGTGCCTCTGACCTGCACTTGCCCCTTTGGACCCTCTGCTCCTGCACAAGCGGGATACCGAGATAGGCAAAAATTTACCTCTGAAGCTGAAGAAAACACCAGTTAGATGGCTGCTGGGCGTGCTTCCTAGTTTGAGGAGACCAGAGGGAAGCCTCCTCTTCCAGGTGGGATGTGAGGAGCTGCTAGCTTCTTCGGGAGAAGACTCAGTTGAGCACTGAGTCTAGAACAGAATGGCGGCAGCGATCACAGCCAAAGGCATGGCGGTGGCAAGACCAGATGCCGGTCGTCAGGCTCAGTGCGATGGCTGACCTTTCCCCAGACCGTTCCTCCATCCCGTTGTTAGTTGAGGTGTAGTCCACCACGACTTATGCAACCCCGTGTGTGCACAGTAGAACTGTACTCCATAGGGTTTTCAAGGCTGTGAACTTTTGGAAGTAGTAGTCAGGCCTTAATCTTAAGGTGCCTCTGGGCAGATTTTTACTACCAGCCTTTTGGTTGGTGGAGCCCAGGTGGTGCAGTGGTTAAAAGTACTCAGCTGCTGACAGGCTGGCTATTTAAACCTACTAGCTGCTCTAGGGGATAAAGACATGGCAGTCTGCTTTTGTAAGCCTTGGAAATCCTATGTGGCAGTTCTACTCTGTCCTACAGGGTCGTTAGGAGTTAAAATAACTCAACAGCAGTGGGGTTTTAGGTGCTTTTGGTTAGTAAGCCAGCATTTAAGTATTTGTACCAGTTATTTTTCGTATTTTCTATCGGCAGTCATGAGGACAAGAACTTGCCTTTTGGTCCTTTGACACCTAGAGACTAGAGCTCCAGGCACTTGAGAGATGCTCAAAAAACAGCACAAAGATAGGAGAGCATGGTCCACTGTAGGTCTTCGTTTGAACCCTGATATTGTCATTTACTCCCTTGAAACCTCTAGGACTTAATTTCGTTATAAAATGAGCCAGCAGAAGTGTTATATATACTTCTCTAATGCTCTCAAACCACATGTATAAGTCACTCAATATTATTTACATAAACTAAGAAGAAGTTTGGGCAAATATGCTGAAAAAGATCTCTTTAAAGTGTTCAACAACAAAGATGTTACTTTAAGGGCTAAGGTGCGCCTGACCCAAGCTATGATGTTTTCAATTGCCTCATATGCATGTGAAAGCTGAACAATGAATAAAGACCAAAGAATTGATGCCTTTGAATTATGGTGTTGGAAGAATATTGAATATGACATGGGCTGCCGGAAGAAGCAACAAATCTCTCTTGGACGTAGTCAGAATGCTCACTAGAAGGATGGGGAGAGTTCGCCTCACATACTTTGGACATGTTATCTGGAGGAACCAGTCCCTGGAGAAGGACATCATGCTTGGTAGAGGGTTGGCAAGAAACACCCTCAATGAGATGGACTGACACAGTGGCTGCAAGAATGGGCTCAAGCATAACAACCATTGTGATGATGGCGCGGTACCTGGCAGTGTTTCATTCTGTGGTACACAGGGTGGCTATGAATCGAAACCGACCTGATGGCATCTAACAACAACAGTAAGCAATATTTTTCACCTAAAGAAAGGGAAAGAGAAAACCAGTTATGTGGTGAATAATTACTTCACAAAAAAATTCCTGAATGACTGGAATATCTCTGAGGTTTAGAGAGGACATCATAGCACAACATATAGCAAATCCTCAAGAGGTGATTCAAGGGGTGGGGCTCAAAAGACTCACCATGTGATATCAGTACTACCTTTACCTGAACTCTTGAAAGAGGACTGTGCTATTAACTGAGTTGAAACATATGACTAATGATTCAATCAAGCCTACATAATGAAACCCTATAAAAACTCTGGACTTGAAGTTCAGGTGAACTTCCTGGTTGGTGATAGATATATATGCAAGCGTACTTTATCTTATTCCGCTTCACATATTTTTTTTTTAACAAATCCAAGGTTTTTTGCAATCCTGCATTGAGCAAGTCTATCAGCACAATTTTTCCAACAGCAATGTGCTCACTTTGTATCTCTGTGTCACAGTTTGGCCAGCAAGAAAGAGGAAGACCCGCAATGAGATGGACTGACACAGTGCTGCAACAATGGGCTCAATCGTAACAACGATTATGAGGATGACTCAGGACCGTGTAGTGTTTCCTTCTGTTGTACACAGGGTCACTATGAGTTGTAACCGACTGGATACCACTTAACAACAATGGCCTCTAAGTGTTCACGTGAGAGTTGCATGTCTCTCACTTTAAATCAAAAACTTAAAAGGATTAAGCTTAGGGAAGAACATGTCAAAAGCCAGGATAGACCAAAAGCAAGGCCTCTTGTGCCAAACAGCCAAATTGTGGATGCAAAGGAACAGTTCCTCAAATAAATTAAAAGTTCTACTCCAGTGAGCACATGAATGATAGGAAAGCAAAACTGCCTTATTGTTGATATGCAGAAAGTTTTAATGGTCTGGATAGAAGATCAAGCCAGCCACAACATTCCCCTAAGCCAAAGCCTAATCCAGAGCAAGACCCTAACGCTCTTGAATTCTACGAAAGCTGAGAGATGAGTTGACTGCACAAGAAAAGTCTGAAGCTAGCAGGGGTGGTTCATGAAGGAAAGAAGCCGTCTCCATAAAATAAAAGCGAAAGGTGAAGCAGCAAGTGCTGATGTAGGAGCTGCAGCAAGTTACCCAGAAGATCTAGCTAATTGTTTAGGTACACCAAACAACAGATTTTCAATGCAGAAAAAATGGTATATTGGAAGATGTCATCTAGGACTTTCATAGCTAGAGAGGAGAAGTCAATGCCTGGCTTCAAAGGACAGGCTCTCTTGTTAGGGGCTAATACAGCTGGAGACTTTAACTTGAAACCAATGCTTATTTACTACTCCAAAAATCCTAGGGCCCTTAAGAATTATGCTAAAGCTACTGTGCCTGTGCTCTATACATGGACAAAGCCTGGATGACGGCACGTTTGTTTACAATATGGTTTACTGAATATTTTGAGCCTGTTGCTGATACCTACTACGTAGAAAAGATTCTTTTCAAAATATTACCATTCACTGCCAACACACCTCATCACCCAAGAGGTCTGATGGAGTGGTACAAGGAGATTAATGTTGTTTTCATGCCTAACACAACATCCATTCTGCAGCCTGTAGACCAAGGAGTAGTTCTGACTTTCAAGTCTTATTAAGAAGTACATTTTGTAAGGTTATAGCTGCCACCGATAGTGATTGCTCTGTTGGATGTGGACAAAACTGAAAACCTTCGGAAAAGGATTCTCCATTCTAGATGCCATTAGGAACATTCCTGATTCATGGGTTGCTGTTAGGTGCCATCAAGTCAGTTCCGACTCATAGTGACCATATGCGCCACACAACGAAACACCGCCTGGTACTGCACGATTCTCACAATCATTATGCTTGAGCCTATTCTTGCAGCCACTGTGTCAATCCATCTCGTTGAGGGTCTTCCTCTTTTTCACTGACCCTGTACTTTACCAACCATAATGTCCTTCTCCAGGGATTGATCCCCCCTATTAACATGTCCAAAATATGTAAGATGTAATCTCGTCATCCTTCCAAGGAGCATTCTGGTTGTACTTCTTCCAAGGCAAACTTCATTGTTCTTTTGGCAGTCCATGGTATATTCAATATTCTTCACCAACACCACAATTCAAAGGCGTCGATTCTTCTTCGGTATTCCTTATTCATTGTCCAGCTTTCGTGTGCGTATGATGCGATTGAAAATAGTATGGCTTGGGTCAGGTGCACCTTAGTCTTCAAGATGACACCTTTGCTTTTCAACACTTTGAAAAGGTCTTTTGCAGTAGATTTGACCAACGCAATGCATCTTTTGATTTCCTGACAGCTGTTTCCATGGGTGTTGATTGTGGATCCAAGTAAAATTAAATCCTTGACAACTTCAATCATTTCTCCATTTATCATGATGGTGCTTATTCGTCCAGTTGTGAGGATTTTTGTTTTCTTTGTTGAGGTGTAATCCACACTGAAGGCTGTGGCCGTTGATTTTCACCAGTGCTTCAAGTCCTCCTCACTTTCAGCAAGGTTGTGTCATCTGCATATGGCAGGTTGTTAATGGGTCTTCCTCCAATCCTGATGCCCCTTTCTTCTTCATATAGTCCAGCTTATCGGATTATTTGATCAGCATATAGATTGCATACAGTGAAAAAATGCAACCCTGATGCACACCTTTCCTAACTTTATACCACGCAGCATCCTCTTGTTCTATATGAACAACTGCCTCTTGATCTGTTTACAGGTTCCTCATGAGCAGAACTAAGTGTTCTGGAATTCTCATTGTTTGCAATGTTATCCATAATTTGTTATGATCCATACAATCAAATGCCTTTGTATAGTCAATAAAACAGAGGTAAACATCTTTCTGATATTCTCTGCTTTCAGCCAGGATCCAACTGACATCGGCAATGATATCTCTGGTTCCATGTCCTCTTCTGAATTCAGCCTGAATTTCTGGAAGTTCCTTGTCAAGATACTGCTACAACCACTTTTGAACAATGTTTAGCAAAATTTTAGTTTTTTGTGATAGTAATGATATTGTTTGATAATTTTCACATTCGGTTGGATCACCTTTCTTGGGAATAGGCAGAAATATGGATCTCTAACAGTCGGTTGGCCAGGTAGCTGTCTTCCAAATTTCTTGGCATAGACAAGTGAGGACTTCCAGCACTGCATCCGTTTGTTAAAACATAGCAATTGATATTACGTCAATTCCTGGAACATGATTCATGGGAGAATATCAAATTATCAACAGTAACAAGAATTTAAAGTTGATTCCAACTGTCATAGATGACTTTGAGGAGTTCAAGACTTCAATTGAGGAAGTTACTGCACTTTTGGTGGAAACAGCAAGAGAACCGGAGTTAGAAGTGAAGCCTGAAGATGTGACTGAATTGCTGAAATATCATAAAACTTTAATGGATGAAGTCATTTCTTATGGATGAGCAAAGAAGTTACTTAAGGTGGATACTACTCCTGGTGAAGATGCTGTGAACATTGTTGAAATGACAACAAAGGATTCGGAATATTACATAAACTTAATCGATAAAGTAGCCGCAGGATTTGAGAGGACTAACCCCAATTCTGAAAGAAGTTCTACTGTGGGTAAAATGCTATCAAACAGCATCGCATTAAACAGAGAAATCTTTAGTGAAAGAAAAGAGTCAACCAATGCGGCAAACTTCATTATTGTCTTATGTAATTGCCATAGCCACCCTACCCTTCAGCAACCACTACCCTAATCATTCAGTAGCCATCAACACCAAGAGAAGAAACTATACCAGCAAAAAAAGGTTACAACTCTTGGAGGGCTCAGATGATAGTTAGCATTCATTAGCAATAAAGTATGGGTTAATTAAGGTATGTATTTTTTTTCTTAGACTTAATGTTATTGTACACTTTATAGACTACAATATAGTGTAAACAATCTTCATATACACTGGGAAACCAAAACATTTGTATGACTCACTTTATTACGATACTTGCTTTATTGCTGTGGTCTGGAACTGAACCCTCAATAATCTCTGAGGTATGCCTGTACAAGGGAGGATAGAAAAAGTAGGCATGTGCGAGACATTGGAACTCTGCATTTACATCCTGCCAAACTTCACACGTGGCTCTGCTTTATGCTGGTCCTGATTTGTATCCTTTCTGCTACATTAAAACTGTAAGTACAGCACTTCCTATGTTCTGCATCATTTCAGCACATTATTCAACTTGAGAGAGTAGTGGAAACAACCAATTTTAGCCAGTTAGTTGGACGTCTGGGTGACTTCAGGAGCCCCCAAATTTTTGGTTGATGTCTACAATCTTGGGCACACTTGGCATTCTAAAGCTGAGCCCTTTTACTTGTTAGATCAGACATTGCTCCGGTTGGTTGGAGTCAGAAGAGTTGCCTTTCCAGTAGGTTGGTGTCAGAGAAGATATTTATAGTAGGAAAGGCAGACAGGCACAGAGGCAGACACTTTAAGCTCCCATGGGAAAGGGAAACAGGTCTGGTACCAAGCCAAGCTTGATGTTGCTAGGAGCTGGTTTATCACTGATGAAAAACCAACAAAAAAAAGCCACATATTGGCCATCGTCCTGGTTGTCAATTTACTGCTTCTGCTGCAGATACACCATTTTTCCCTGATCTGTGATAATGGAGTTGGGCTTTACATTACAATTCTGCCAGTTATGAATGTATGGAGGACAATGAAGGACACTGCAGAAAGAAAGGACTAATCCATGTGCTACATTTCACATACTATTCTCACAAATATGGAATGCCTATCAGGTGAGCTGCCAACCCAAATCCCTCTTCTGAAAACAGAAGCAATCAGAAGTGTGTTTTATTGCTCTGGAAACAGCCTCTCCAAATGCTAGCAGCAACTGGAATTATACACCGCTGGTGGAATATGAAATAGCACAGCCCCTTCGAGAAACAGATTGGAAGTTTCTGATAAAGGTAATCATACACCTACCATGACACACCAATCCCACTCACAGAGATACAGATTAAAAAAATGAAACCTTATGTTCACATAAACCCATTGCATGAACGTTTACAGCAATTTTATTTAAAAAGTCAAAGAACAAAATAGTGCAAATTCATATACTCAACCTGACGAATATACAAACTGTGCTAAGTCTACAATATACTGTACAGCAATAAAAAAGAATAAACTGTCAATACATTTATTAACCTGCATAAATCTGAAACTCATTTACGCTAAATAACAGTAGCCACAATCCAAAAAATACATACAGCATGACGTATATGGACAAGTGCCAGAGATTCATGACTAAAAAGTGTCAGTACTAGTGAATTTTTTGTAGAGGGAGCTGTTTTATATTTTCATTTTGGTACTGGTTTTATGACAAAAGAAATTACTTAGTCCCACCCTTAAGACAAATTTCCACAAGCTGATTTGTCCATATACATAAGTATTTTATAAAACGGCCACCACTATGTAAATGCTTTTATACCCTGTGCATCACAAGTAAAACTTATGATTGTTTTACCTCCTGTGGACTAAATTTTTCTAAAGAAACACATTTAATAGTAGTACAACACTGTGACATGTAGCTAAACAATTATCTAAAAACTCCCTGTTGAACACTGACACCATTTCTCTTCTTTCACTATTTCCACAATGTAGCACTATTACCAAGGTACACAAACAACGGTGCCCAAGGAAGTCCAAAAAATGATTCTGAAAGGGCAATTCGGCCAATGGGAGGCCTACTTTGAAGATTTTTGCTACCTACTACCACCATTTCCCAAGCCACTTACATGAGAAGTCAAGAAAAAGATCCTAGGTCACCACGGGGCAGAGCAGCTCTCTATAAACCTACAGGCCTTGTAGCAGGTATATACCCCAGGTACATAAGCAGCCACCAATCCAGCCCAGTCCAGCAACTGCAGCCTCAACTCCTGGCCTAGTGTACTCTCCTTGAATGACAAAATTACCAAAAGGACTGAGCTGGCCACAAGTTCCATTGAATTTAGATCAGGTTGTGTGTCTGTGCAGGTCCACCATTTCCACGTAACCTCAATGTGAGCCCTCCTTCAATGAAAATCCTGCTTCTCACAGCACCATTTGAGAGGGACATTTTTATGAAATGGTGGGATGTGAGTTAAAATTTTCTGTGCAGTTTTCCCATTCATAAAGTAAGAAACATAGTAGTTCTGGAAAATTTTAAAAGACAATGAAAAAATTTCCAATGTAACACTACACACGATGTACAATTCAGATTTTTTAGGAAGTGACTACTTTGCACACACAGCAGACTAAAAAAAAACACAAAATAATAAGATTGGTAGAATTCTGAGTGATTTTTGCTTTTCCTCCCAAATTCCTGTTAAAATCCAATTTCTGTATATCAAGAACATACTGCTTTATAATAAGAAAAAATATAAATAAAAATCTTAAAAAACAATAGAGTAAAAAGAAACCATAAAAGTTAAGACTCCACGGGTTGATGAGAGTTTGTATTACAGGCCATTTTTATACAACAGAACCAAATTAACATTGTGATACTTATCCAAAGTCATGTGCTACAAACGAAAACATTCTTTGCTTCTAGTCCAACTCTCTCCAGTATGTAAGGTATTATACAGGTCCAAAAGAAGTACGCACCCTGAAGACTTCCCTAGTCTTTGACATGTGTAGGACCTGTCATATGTGCAATATATACTTCTCCTCAGTGTATTCTTCCACATTTTCAAGTGGCCGAGAGAGAACTGAAGATGTTCCCTCATTTCGTACATTCATAAGGCCTGTTTTCACTGTTCTTATATAGTGAGTGAAAGCTGAGGCGTACCTCTTTCCCACATTCCTTACACTGATAAGGCCTTTTCCCACTCCAAGTTCCTGTATGTCAGACAGAGATGAGGACTGGCTAAACGCTCTCCCTCATTCCTTACATTCATAAAGCCTCTCTCCACTGTGAATTGTCATATGTGTATTGAGAGCTGAGGACCGAATAAATGCTTTCCCACATTCCTTACATTTGTAAGGCCTCACTCCACTATGAGTTTTTATATGCCTAGTAAGGGCTGAGCGCAAACTAAAGGCTTTCCTACATTCTTTACACTCAAAAGGCCTCTCTCCTCTGTGAGTTCTTATATGTCTAGTGAGGTTTGAGACCCGGCTAAATGCTTTCCCACATTCCTTACATTCATAAGGTCGCTCTCCACTGTGAGTTCTTTTATGTTGAGTGAGAGATGAGGACTGTGTAAAGACTTTTCCGCATTCCGTACATTTATAAGGCCTCTCTCCACTATGGCTTCTTACATGTCTACAGAAGCTTGAGGAATTACAAAAAGATTTCCCACATTCCTTACAATTGTAAGACCACTCTCCACTGTGTGTTCTTATATGGTTAATCAGGTGTGAGGA
The DNA here is from genome assembly GCF_000243295.1 of Trichechus manatus latirostris. Classification (NCBI taxonomy): domain Eukaryota; kingdom Metazoa; phylum Chordata; class Mammalia; order Sirenia; family Trichechidae; genus Trichechus; species Trichechus manatus. Next base: position 13,422,140 of record NW_004443993.1, read on the forward strand.
CTGACTAAAGGTTTTCCTACATTCTTTACATTCATAAGGCCTCTCTCCACTGTGAGTTCTTGTATGTGTAGTGAGAGATGAGGACTGGCTAAATGCTTTCCCACATTCCTTACATTCATAAGGTCTCTCTCCACTGTGAATTCTTATATGTGTAGTGAGAGCTGAAGACCGGGTAAATGCTTTCCCACACTCCTTACATTCATAAGGCCTTTCTCCACTGTGAGTTTTTATATGCCTACTGAGGGTTGAGGACTGGATAAATGCTTTCCCACATTCCTTACATTCATAAGGCCTCTCTCCACTGTGAATTCTTGTATGTGTAGTGAGGTCTGAGGACCGGGTAAATGCTTTTCCACATTCCTTACATTCATAAGGCCACTCTCCACTGTGAGTTTTTATATGGTTGATCAGGTTTGAGGACTCATTAAAGGTTTTCCCACACTCCTTACATTCATAAAGCCATTCTCCACTGTGAGTTCTTATATGATTCAATAGGTTTGAGAACTGGCTAAAGGCTTTTCCACAATGCTTACATTCATAAGGCCTCTCTCCACTGTGAGTTCTTGTATGTGTAATGAGGGATGAGGAACAACTAAAGGCTTTCCCACATTCTTTACATTTGTAAGGCCTCTCTCCACTGTGAGTTCTTAAAAAATGTGTAGTGAGGTGTGAAGCACAAATATAGGTTTTCCCACATTCCTTACATTCATAAGGCCTCTCTTGCCTGTGAGTTCTTTTATGTTTACTGAAAGATGAGGAATAACGTAAGGCTTTCCCACATTCCTTACATTTATAAGGCCTCTCACCACTGTGAATTCTTACATGTGCAGTGAGGTATGAAGCACAACTAAAGACTTTCCCACATTCCTTACATTCATAAGGCTGCACTCCACTGTGAGTTCTTAAATGGTTAGTCAGCTCTGAGGAGTTACTAAATGCTATCTCACATTCCTTATTTTCAGAAGGACTCACTCCATTATGAATACTAATATGCTTACTGAGGGATGAGGAAAAACTAAAGGTATTCACATAATCCTTATGATAATATTGCCTTCCACTTTGAATTTTTTTATGTTCAATGAGGGCTGAGAACTGACCAAAAGCTTTCTCGAACTCCTCACGTTCATTAAGCCTCTCTCTACTGTAAGTTCTTTCACGGGTATTGAAGGATGAGGAACAACTACAAGCGATACCGCATTCCTTACATTTATAAATATTCTTTACAGTGAGAGTTTTTACATGAGTGCTTAGGCAAGAGGAACTACAGGCCACTCCACATTCCTTACACTGATAGGTATTGCATCCAGTGCGAGATCTGATGTGACATTTAAATGAAGAATGATACTGGAAAGCTTTTCCACATTCACAGCATTTAGAAGGATTTTCTCTAGCAAGAGTTCTTTTGAGCCCGGTAAGACATGCAATCTTGCTGAAAAGTTTTACACACTGATTACCTTCTTTCTTTTCCTTTTCTTTCCATTCTTTACTTTCATGGAGACTCTCATCTGTATGCCATCTGTCAAAAAGGGACAGCACGTTGCTTGAATTGTTTGTTACCAGAAAATAATTATAGTACACAGTAAATATGTATGTTTTCTGCTCTGAGTCATCTCACGTTGAACAGATTGTCTACTAGAAGTCAATTCTATTATTGTTACATTCTAAATAATGGGGCGTTATAATACCTGCATATGAGTGAAAGGTTTCAAGTACTCAATATCTCATTCGTATTTATGAACATATAGTGTTGTGAAATTATATGAACACGAAATTTTAGTTCTGTACACACACACATCATGATACCTTATGACATTATGATAAGGTGCTGTTCACACTCATAGGAATGATACTCACCTTATATGCCTCCCTTGGTTGTTACACTGCTCTTCAAAGCCATGGAATTCACAAGTTTCTCCTAAAATGGTATACTGGAAGTTATTCTTCATGAATCGCATTATTAAATGTTCAGTGGACACCATTTGTTCTTTATCAACCTTTTGAGAAACTGATCCAATAATTTTAATTATAGTTTCACAATATGAAACAGAATGGTAAGGAGATTTTATAAGGAAGAAGGCACCTGTGAGCAAAGAATGACACTGAGGCATATGGATATTCTGGGATTTTCGCAATGGTCAAAACAGTAAGCAATTTACTAAGAAATTATTTCTTGATGATTGAAAGTAATGCTGTCATAAATAGGGTGTACAGGAAAGCACAGTAGAAAGGTACGGGAAACAATGCATGTGTGCAATGGTAATGTTAAAAGAGAAATAAGGGAGATCTGTTCCCTGAATATAGAAGGTGTAAGAATACTGATGGAAAGGGAAACAATAATAAGCTCAAGTATATGTGGAAGTTTAGCCTCCTCAAACCAAAACTTTTTCAAATTGATTTATTCAAATGTAATTCCCTCCATGCAGGGTTCATCCTTCAAAGGATTCTTGCCTTCCTAGTGCATCCTGACACGATGGCTCTGAATAAGGAAAGAGTAACTCAACTCTCCTTAGGTCTTTCCCCGGGAGAACAAGTGGGTGTGGGTGACATGGTTTTCATGGGGATTGGCAGATTTTGAAGACAGTATAAAGCAAAATTTCCCTGACATTGCATCCAGTGCGAGATCTGATGTGACAATACTTTGGCCACCAGAGTCTCTATAGATGGACTGTTATGAGTTTATTTACCACAAAATAATTCTATCAAATCTGTAATAAACACGGTAAAATTCTAGTGAGGTACCAATCCACAAATCTCTCCGTGTCCAAAGTGACCCCTCAAGCCAGTGCTCACAGACCTCCCAAGCCAGTGCTCACATTTCCAACACCTAAAGACCCTCAAAGATTTTAAAAAGAAGAGATACAAACTCAGTTTAATGTGCAGATTTTTGCATTCAGAGGAACGACTCCAGAGCTAAGCTCCATGAGGGCAGTGAACATTTGTCAGGTGTTCCAATGTATTCCCATTCCTCAACCCAAACCTTGAAACAAGGTCCATTAGTACAATATTTTCATTCACTAATGAAAAAGAAAACTGAAATCCTCCTTACCAACCGAGGCCAGGTTTCTGAAGGTTTCCATCATCACATCTCTGTAGAGTTTCCTCTGAGCAAAATTCAGCAAAGCCCACTCTTCCTCGGTAAAGTCCACGGCCACATCCTCAAACACCACTGAGTCCTAAAATAACCCACATACTCTGGATCAGCAAGGTATCATCTTCCACAATGTGTGTGAAAGCTCAAGTGAGATTATTAGTGCAGGGAACCAGAGAATTCACAGAAAAGTCACAAAACTCTCTGTGTTCTACTCTAGAGTTTGGCCATTAGGCTCTTCCTTTTGCTGTCTACATTTACGTCTTGACTCTTGGCATCCTATCTCATAAGTTTAACAATATGTTTCTAAAACACTGAATTTTTCTGTCCACAGTTTGACACTGACCAATTCCGGCCTCATCTCTCTGTATATTTATGTTCCAGAAGAACCAGAACTAAAGCAGAAAGGAGAAACCCTCTACAAATGAAAGGGCTATTTCCACATTCACATCATCATTTGCGGAAAAAAAAAAAAACAATTTTACTGCCTTCCATAAGACCCACCAGAACAGTCAACAAAACAAGTAGGATATTAATATCTAGGAAACACTGACGGACTGGTGGTTTTTCCTTGTGTCCCTCAATAGCCATGACAGGCCTACCAAAACAACTGGTAACTCAGGTCAACAAAGGTGACAAGACCACCTGAGAAAAACTATTCTAAGAATTATAAATTTTTACATGTCTATTACCAATTTTTCAATACTTCAAAAGTTGCACTGTCATCCTCTCTCTTTCATGGAAATAGGCAAGGGGATTGAAAAGTTAACAGAGGGCAGGTGAGAAGACAGTGAACACGAAATTCTAGATCTTCACACAACTATCAAACTTTTAATCTGATTATAATTGACCACTCTACAGAACAAACGGACACCGAGAAACCCACATAAGCACACTCTAATGTATTAAGATGACAAAAACCCCTGCGATGGATTAATTACTTTTGTGTGTGGCCTTTCTAGCCATGGTCTTGTAACTCCCACCCAGACGACTGAGTGATACGGTAATCACGGCCTACCAAAAGGATTGGTCAGTTTTGTATTAAAGACAGCCAACTGAAGAGCAAAGAGAGGAGCCCACCACCCCTAAGGAAGGGGACACCAGCAGGAGAAACCCAGCAGCAGGACACCATACGGTGGGCTTTCTGGCCACAGAGAGAGAAAGCTGAGTGCCGTTGGGCAGACACTGAGGGCCAGGGAGAGGTGTGCCTGTGAGCACAGCTGGGAGAGGCTATCCTGATGGAAGAACTGTACCCTGAGTGTTCTTCAGCCTGAACTGTAACTTACTCCCCTTACAACGAGCCCCATAATCGTGAGTACGGCCTTTGAGTTCTGTGTGGCCATCATGATGAATTATCAAACCCAGTAGACAGTGCTGTGGGAGGGATGATTGGTGTCAGAGTTGGTAAGGATGGCAGAGACGGGGGTTTGTCTGACCTCCACCTCATAGGAATCAGCCTTGGGCTGTTGATCTTGGTTCTCCTTCGCCCTTGTGGGGTTGGAGGAGGTCAAATACTGCCCCAAAGCCAATTTTACAACCTTTATATCTGCAAAGGGCTTAACAGCATGGTCTTGTATTTGCTGACCATGAAGAACAGGTTAAGATTCCCATTTTGTAAGGAAGTTAATTGAAGCGTACAGGGTTTACCCATTAAATCGCCCAAAACTCCTAACAAACTTACACACCTGCCAGGTGGAGATTCTACTTCAAAATTTTTTATGTTGGCAGTCCATAAAAGCCACGTGACCAAATGATTACTTCAAGCCTGATGTCTGCAACCACCTGAAGTGTAAGGATGAGACTCTGAGAAACAGATTCAACAGACTGGCTTCCACATGCGGTGAGGAGACAAAAGGCTGCTATATAACACTTCCAATGCTAACACTACACTGAACAGCTGAGCAGCTGTAAAACAGGAAGGCTCCTCTTGGAATGGAAGTAGGTGATGTAAGCTGTCTACGTCATCCCCAATCATTCCTGGTACAATGATGTTAAAACAAGTTTCCATCGACAAAACCCCAAAATCTCCTCCATTACAGGTAACCCGGTTATGTATTTTAAAGTCATGAAAAATCCTAACACATACTGCTATTGTTGTTAGGTGCCGTCGAGTCAGTTGCAACTCACAGTGACTTCATGTACCACAGAATGAAACAATGCCCAGTCATGAAGTATCCTCACAATCGTTATGGTTCAGCCCACTGTTGCAGCCACTGTGTCAATCCATCTCAGTAAAGGTCTTCCTCTTTTTTGCAGACCCTCTACTTTACCAAGCATGTCCTTCTCCGGGAACTGGTCCCTCCCGATGACATGTCCAAAGTATGTGAGACAAAGTCTCGACATCTTTGCTTCCAATGAGCATTCTCACTGTACTTCCAAGACAGATTTGTTCATTCTTCTGGCAGTCCATGTTATGTTCAATATTCTTTGCTAACACCATAATTCAAAGGTATCAGTTCTTAGATCTTCCTTATTCATTGAGCAGCATACACATGCATATAAGGCCACTGAAAACACCATGGCTTCGGTCAGGTGCACCTTAGTCCTCAAGGTGATATCTTTGGTTTTTAACACATGGAAGAGGTCTTTTGTAGCAGATTTACCCAGTGAAATGAAATATTTTATTTCTGGACTGCAGCTTCCATGAGCATTGATTGTGAATACGAATAAAATGAAATTCTTGACAACTTCTTTGCTCTGTTTATCATACTGTTGCTTATTGATCCAGTTGTGAGGATTTTTGTTTTATGTTGAGGTGTAATCCATACTGAAGGCTGTCGTCTTTGATCACATTATTGAACCCACTGTTCCAGTCCATCTCGTTGAGGATGTTCCTCTTTTTCACAGACACACATGATCACATATTACTACAATATATATTAACAACAAAATGTTGAATTTATTAAGTACAATACAGAAAATACTTTTCAAAAACCGTAACACACCACATATGATGACAGTACTAAACACACATTATTTGAAATATGTTTATAGCTACCTGAGGAAAATAAAGAAAGAACCATAAGCTCAAAGTTGCCCAATTAGAATCTGGACAAGCTAGGATCAGAATGCAGGGCTCATTTGTATTTGATACCTAATTCCTTACAACTCTGCTTCTGTGTATATGCATACACTTTTTTGCTCTTCTGGCTGTTCTTCCACAATAACAATATAAATACCCTACAGCCCGACTATACACTATTCCAAGGAGAGAAAGGAAACATCATATTCAATTCAGACAACCTTGAGATATTCCTCCCATAAAAGTTCTGTTTCTCAGGCATAAATCTTGCTCTAAAGTACTTATCACCAGCTACTTCAGCCAATTAAAGTGATTTAGGTAAAATTTACACAGAACCTACTTCATGCAGGCACAGCAGATACAGCAGTGAAGAAAATAGAAATATGTGAATGCTCACACTCCTAAATAGTATGGGTGTAGACAGTAAATAAACAATAAAGATTTCAGATGCTTGTCCGCTTCAACAAGTCCCAATGTAGAGACAGGATCCAAAGGGCTCCAATGGCCTTCATGCCCAGCAGAAGGAAGAAACATAGCTCAATCCAAGAAAACAAAAAAGGCTGATTAGCAATAAGCTAAATGTAAATTGGGACACTGGAAAATTAAAAGCAGCATAAAGGAAGAGTATAAAGAGAGAAACATGAAAATAAAAGACATACTGATGACAGAAAAAAGCAGACTACACATTTATTATGGTCTGGCATGCAGCTTGGAAGTCATTACTATTGTCCACTATAAGAAAAAAACTAAACAAACTGAAAATCAACAATTCTTCTTAGATCTATCAGAGAATTGAAGTCATAGAGCAAAATGCTTCCCCTGAAATTGAACACACAGGCAAATACAGAGAACGACATTTTACACAAGAAAAAGCTACGTATGAGAAGCTGCTGCTGATACCAGTACTCGGGCAGAAAAACTTAAAGATGAATAGCACGAAATCCACTCGAGGGCCGAGTCAGGGAGGCCCCCTCACTTTCCTGAGTTTTAGCTCCAGGAGCCCTACTAAGTGCTCATTGTGATGACTGGAGAAAAATCCCCTTGTGCTGCCAGTAGGGGAGGGAAAAGTAGCCATTTTAAAATACACTCAAAGCATTCTGTTCTCCTTGAAAAAAGTCCTCAAAGGGAACTATTTCAACAGATCTTTAACCAACTGGGATTTTAAAGAGTCTAAATGACATGGGGAAAGGGAAGGACTCAATTGCAATCCCATCTAGGATTTTGGTCTCACCTAAAGAAGGAGGAGAAGAGCTGTGAAATATCTGTGAAGGTGCCAATTGAGAAGATCAGGCTCACTAGAACACTAAAATCCAATCATACGACTATATGCTGCTTCCTTTCTCTACACCCATGTATGACTGCATCAATAGTGCTCCTGTATAACCAAAGGGGATTAAAACCAAAACAACTTTAGGTTAAGATCTTCTTTAAAACAATCTCTTGCGAGGAGTTCCGGCAAAATGGCGCTCTAGGCAGAAGCACCACGCCGTCCCTCCACAACAAAGATCTGAAAAACTAAGCCGAACAGAGAATACAACAATCCTGAAACCGTAAAACATCAAATGAAAAGATTAAGAACTCAACCAAGCACCAAATGGAGTGAGAAAACTGACAGAGAACAGAGACCGGGGAGAGATTCATGCAGAGGTCCCCTACCAGCTAATGCAGCGCGGATCCGCCATCTTGAACTCCTATCGGAGACCAGCAAACGGGGTACGAGAAAGCAGCCTCACAGAGATTCCAGCGGGAGACAAAACAACCGGAAATTGGTGATATACGCTTTCCCACCCCCAACCCTTCTTCAGCCTGACTCTGCCTCCTCTGCTTCCCGCAGCCACAGTCTCTTGACCAGGAAACAGTGGCTGCTTGGATTCCACACACCCGAACGGGTGGCTGTCTGAGTGCCATTTGTTGGCTGCTGGTGTTGCTTTTTTTCCACTTCTTATTTCTTCCTTACCTCTCCCCACCTCCCCCTCCTTTAGCTCAAGTACCTCGCTCCATGCACCATCTTTGCTTCTTCCTGAGGGGCTGTGGAGCTCCGTTCGAGTGTGGAGCTGCTTCCGTGTTTGGGCTGCCATGCTGGTGGGATCCCAGGGCTTTTGTTCGTTTGTTTTGAATTGTTTGCTTTCTTTTCCTTCTCTTGAGTTGGGAGCCCGTTCTGGCCAGGCTGAGCTGTGTGGCAGGGAGACGCCCCTTCAGCTTCCACAAACGTGTAGAGGGATCCCTGAGGGCATTCTTTTTATGTTGGTTTTTTTTTGTTGTTGTTGTTTGTTTCTTTGGGGTCCTTTTTTTTTTTTTTTAATGTTTTGTTTTCTTTTTCTTCTTTTCCCCTTTTTTCTTTCTTCATTGCTCAGTTTCTCATCTCTCTGTATCTTCCTTCTCTTTGTTCCGTGAATACCTGGCGTTGCATACCTCTACGCCTTCTAGCCAGGTTGTACTGCAACACCTGAGAGCAACTCCCCAGAGCTCATAGCTGCACCGGTAGGATCCCTAGGAACTTTGCGGTTCTTTAATCTTTCCGATTCTTATTTATTCATTCTTTTCTTTTCTTTCGCCTCCCCTTTCTGTTTTTCTCCATTTCATAGTCTCTCATCTCTCCACTCCAACACCAAGCTCCCCTAGCATTCTTTATTGTTTGTATGTTTTTGGCTCCTGTTCCTCTCTCCTCTCTCCCATATCCATCTTAGCTCCACACATAACAATCTCCCCACTGCATCCTGCCTACCTGCACCATAAGCTTGACATCACAACACCAAGCAGCACAGGCACGGCCTACAGGAACCTGCCCTGCACTGATTACTGACCAGCTCTGGTGGCTGTAGTAAGTGCCACAATCCGTCCCAGTAACTCCTCTTCAGCTAGACATGCCCTGTTGTACGATATCTGAGTAACTGACCCTGCCAGTTGAAGAAGGAGGCGAAAAGTATTGTGCCCAAAGACGAGTAAACAACATAGAACACAGTCTGCCTGCTCAAACATAGTCAAATTTTTTTTAAAGAAAAGGACAAAACAAACACATCTACAATCAATAAACGAGAAAAACAAGTACTGAATGCCCCGAAGACAGCAAACAATAACAAAACATTTACAAAAACAGGACAGGTTGGTTCCAGTAGATGTCCAAAACACCAGAAGATTCTTCTCTGGAAGAAAATACACTAGAACTACCTAATAGGGAATTCAAATCTCTAATACTCAGAATTCTCCAAGAACTGAGGCAAAAAACTGACAAACATGAGGAAAAAATAGACAAGGTAAGAAAAAGAAGTAAAGGGCAATCAATTTGGAAAGGAAGAATACTATGCTTATTTGCAGATGATATGATACTACATACACTATACGCCAAATATTCCACAAAAAAACTACTGGAACTAATAGATACAGCACAGTAGCAGGACACAAGGTCAGCATACAAAAATCAGTTGGATTCCTGTACACCAGTAAAGAAAACTACGAAAAGGAAATCAGGAAAACGTTACCATTTATAACACTCCCAAAAATGATAAAAAACTTAGGAATAAATCTAACCAGGGACATAAAAGACCTATACAAAGAAAAGTACAAAACACTAATGAAGGAAACCAAGAGACCCACATAAAAAGAAAAACATATGATGCTCATGGATATGAAGACAATACTGTGAAAATGTCAATTCTACCCAAAGTAATCTACAGAAATAATGCAATCCCAATCTAAACATCAACAGCATTCTTTAACAAGATGGAAAAATGAATGACCAACTTTATATAGAAAGAGAAAAGGTTCCAAATAAGCAAATCGTTAATGAAGAAAAATAACAAAGTAGGAGGTCTCACAGTAACTAACTTAAAAACCTACTATACAGCCACAGAAGTCAAACAGCCTGGTACTGGTACAAGGACAGACACACAGGCCAATGGAACAGAATGCAGACCCAGACATAAATCCATCCACTTACAGTCACCTGAACTTCACAAAGGTCCAAAGTCCATTAAATGGGGAGAAGACGGTATTTAACAAATGGTGCCAGCAAAACTGGATGTCCATCTCTGAAAAAAAGAAACAGGGCCCATACCACACACCATACACAAAAACTAATGCAAAATAGATAAAAGACCAAAATACAAAACCTAAAACTATAAAGATCATGGAAGAAAATATAGGGATGATGCTAAGGGCCCTAAGTATGGCATAAATAGGATACAAAGCATAACTAACAATGCACAAACACCAGAAGATAAACTAGATAACTGGAAGCTCCTGAAAATTAAACACTTATGCTCATCAAAAGATTCACCAAAAGAGTAGAAAGAGAACCTACAGATGGGAAAAAAATTGGGGGCTACGATATATCCAACAAGGGTCTAATCTCTAAAACCCATACAATACTGCAACACCTCAATAACAAAGGGACAAAAAATCCCAATAAAAAATAGGTACAGGATATGAACAGATACTTCACCAAAGAAGAAATTCAGGCAGCTAACAGACGCAAGAGGAAATGCTCACGATAATTAGTCATTAGAGAAATGCAAATCAAAACTACACTGACGTACCATCTCACACCGGCAGTACTTCAATAATTAAAAAAAAACAAAAATAACAAAAGTTGGAGAGGTTGCAGAAAGACTGGAACACTTATGCACTGCTGGTGGGAATGTAAAATCATACAACCACTATGGGAAACAATATGGAGCCTCCTTAAAAAGAACTAGAAATACAAAACGAGAGCAATCCCACTCCTAGGAATATGCCCTATAGACATAGGAGCTGTCACATGAATCTGTATTTGCACACCCATGTTCATTGCAGCATTATTCACAACAGCAAAAAGAGGAAACAACCCAAGTGACCATCAACAGATAGATGAACGCATAAACAAATTATGGTTGTTGTCAGGTGTCAATTTAGTTCCAACTCATAGTGACCCTAAAAGAGGATGAAACTCTGCTTGTCTTCTGCCATCCTCACAATCATTGTTATGCTTGAGCCCACTGTTGCAGCCACTGTGTCAATCCATCTCGATGAAGGTCTTCCTCATTTTCACTGACCCTCTACTTTACCAACCATGATGTCCTTCTCCAGGGACTGGTCCCTTCTAATAACACATGCAAAGTATGTAAGATGAACTCTTGCCATCCTTGCTTCTAACAAGAATTCTTGCTGTACTGCTTCTAAAACAGAGCTGTTCATTCTTTTGGCAGTCCATATCTTCAACATTCTTCCTCAACACCATAATTCAAAGGCATCAATTCTTCTTCAGTCTTCCCTATTCATTATCCAGCTTTCACATGCATATGAGACAACTGAAAACACCATGGCTTGGGTCAGGTGTACCTTAGTCCTTAAAGTGGCATCTTTGCTTTTGAAAACTTTAAAGAGGTCTAGTGCAGATTTGCCCAATGCTATGCGTCACTTGGGAAGAACATGCTCAGCATTTCTCAAAGTGAAAGAAACAAAGAAAAAATTAAAACCTCGAGTTAAAATCCTAAAAGATTCTACGGATAAAATATAAACGACACAGGAAGCACCAAATAAGATGAAAGGAATACACAAATTCTCTGTATGTAAAAGAACTGGTCGACATTCAACCATTTCAGGAAGTAACATTATGATCAGGAACTGATGGTAACGAAAGTCCAGTAATGGACTGAAAGGAAGTCCAAGCTGCCCTGAAGGCATTGGCAAAAAACGAGGCTCTGGGAATGGACTGAATACCAACTGAGATGTTTCAACAAACCGATGCAGCGCTTTAAGTGCTCACTCGCTAGCCAAGAAATTTTGAACACACCTACCTGGAATACAGACTGGAAGAAATCCATATGTACACCTATTCCCAAGAAAGGCGATCCAATCAAATTTGGAAATTATCAAACAATATCATTAATATCACATGCAAGCAAAATTTTGCTGAAGATCATTCAAAAGTGGCCGCAACTGTATATCGAGAGGGAACTGCCAGAAATTCAAGCCGGATTCAGAAGACGACTTGGAACCAGGGACGTCATTGCTGATGTCAGATGGATCCTGTCTGAAAGCAGAGAATACCAGAAAGATGTTTACCTGTGTTTTATTGGCTACGCTAAGGCATTCGACTGTGTAGATCAAAACAAATTAAGGACAACATGGCGGAAAATGGGAATTCCGGAACACTTAACTGTGCTCATGAGGAATCTGTACATGGATCAAGAGGCAGTTGCTCGAACAGAACAAGGGGCTACTTCATGGTTTAAAGTGAGGAAAGATGTGCATCAGGGCTGTATCCTTTCACCATACCTATCCAATCTGTATGCTGAGCAAATAATCCGAGACGCTGGACTATATGAAAAAAAGGGACAGCAGTATCGGAGGAACATGCATTAAAAACCTGCATTATGCAGATGACACAACCTTGCTTGCTGAAAGTGAAGAGGACTTGAAACACTTACTGATGAAGATCGAAGACCACTGCCTTCAGTACGGATTACACCCCAACATAAAACAAAAATCCTCACACTGGTCTAGTAACTAACATTATGATAAAAAGAAAAAAGATTGAGGTTGTCAAAGATTTCATTTTACTTGGAGCCACAATAAACACCCACGGAAGCAGCAGTCAAGAAATCAAAAGATGTACTGCATTGAGCAAATCCGCTGCAAAAGAGTGCTTTCAAGTGTTAAAAAGCAAAAATGTCACCCTGAGGACTGAGGTGAGCCTGACCCAAGCCATGGTGTTTTCAATTCCCTTATATGCATGCGAAAGCTGGACAGTGAATAAGGAAGACCGAAGAAGAATTGACGCCTTTGAATTGTGGGGTTGGCGAAAAATATTGAATATACCATGGACTGTCAAAAGAATGAACAATCTGTCCTGGAAGAAGTATAGCCAAAATGCTCCTCAGAAGCAAGGATGGCTAGACTATGTCTCACATACTTTGGACATGTTATCAGGAAGGATCAGTCCCAGGAAGACATCATGCTTGGTAAAGTAGAGGGTCAGCAAAAAGGAGGCAGACCCTCAGTGAGATGGACTGACACAGTGGTTGTAACAATGGGCTCAAGTATAGCAACAATTGTGAGGATGGTATAGGAGTGGGTAGTGTTTCGTTCTGCTGTGCATAAGGTCACTATGAGTCAGAATTGACTCAATGGCACCTAACAACAACAACATGCGTCGTTTGATTTCTTGACTGCTGCTTCCAGGCGCATTGATTATGGATGCAAGTAAAATGAAATCCTTGACAACTTCAATCTTTTCTCACTTTATCAGGACGCTACTTATCAGTCCAGATGGGAGTACTTTTGTTTTATGTTGAGTTGTGATCCGTACTGCAGGCTGTGGTCTTTGAGCTTCATGAGCAAGTTCTTCAAGTCCTCTTTCAGCAAGCAAGGTTGTGTCATCTGCATATCTCAGGTTAATGAGTCCTCCTCCAATTCTGATGCAACGTTCTTCCTCATATACTCCTGCTACTTGGATTATTTCTTCAGTATGCAGATTAAGTATGGCAAAAGGATACAATCCTGACAAACACCTCTCTTGACTTTAAACCATGTGATATCCCCTTGTTCTCTTCAAACGATTGCCTCTTGGTCTCAGTACAGATTCCTCATGAGGACAATTAAGTGTTCCGGAATTCACATTCTTCACAATGGTTTCCATAATTTGTTGTGATCTGCACCGTCAAACACCTTTGCATAGTCCATAAAACACACGTAAACGTCTTTCTGGTATTTTCTCTTTTCAGCCTTCATCCATCGGACATCAGCAACGATATCCCTTGTTTCATGTCCTCTTTTGAATCAGGGTTGAATTTCTGCCAGTTCCCTGTTGATGTACTGCTGCAACCACTTTTGAATAACATTCAGCAAAAAACATTACTTATGTGTGATATTAACGATACTGTTCGATAGTTTCCGAATTCCACTACACAACAGTAAGGAACAATGATGAATCCGTGATATATCTTGCAACAGAGATGAATCTGGGGAGCATTATGCTGAGTGAAATAAAGTCAAACACAGAAGGACAAATGCTTATGAGACCACTACTATAAAACTCAAGTAAACATGTACACACTGAAAAAATCAACCTTTGATGGTTACAAGGGAAGGGAAATGCTAACTAGATAGTAGGTGAGCGCTAACATTGATGAAGAGAAAGACAGTACACAATATAAGATACAACTTGACAAAGGCAAAATCATAGAAGCTTTATAAAAATGGAAACAAATCAGTTGCTGTTGAGTCAATTCCGACGCACAACGACCCTAAAGAACAGAGCAGAACTGCCCCATTGAGTTTCCAAGGAGCGTCAGGTGGATTCGAACTGCCTACATTTTGGTTAGAAGCCGGAGCTCTCAACCACTACACCAAAAGGGTTTCCAGAAGCTTCACAGATACATTCATCCAGCCTGAGATACTGAGTTACTGAGGCTAAAGGCTGGGGATCATGGTTGCAGAATCATCTAGGTCAACTGGCATAACATAGTTCACGAAGAAAATGTTCTACATCCAATTTGGTGAGTAGCATCTGAGGTCTTAAGAGCTTGCCAGCGGCCAGCTAACGTACAGCTACTGGTCCTATCCCATCTGGAGCAAAGGAGAATGAAGAAAATCAAAGACAAAAAGCAAACATTAATTCAAAGGACTAATGGACCACAAATACCACAGCATTCACCAGCCTGAGCCCAGAACAAGTAGACGGTGCTTGATTGCCACTGGCCACCAACAGTAATTACAACAGAGGTTCACAGACACTGCCGGAGAAAACTATAAAACAAAATTCAAACTCACAAAAAAAAAAAAGACCAGACTTACTGGTCTCCCAAAGACTGGTGGAACCTCCAAGACTATGGTCTCTGGACATCCTTTCAACTCAGGACTGAAGCCACTCCCAAAGTTCACCCTTCAGCCAAAGACTAGTCTATAAAACAAACCATAACACAACCTAGGAACTTGCTGCGAAGTTCAGTCATGACTCCAACACCAAAAGGGCAACACCTGCCCAAAAGCAATGACAAAAAGGAAGGAAGGGACAGGAAAAATGAATGGATGGAAACAGGGAACCCAGGGTAGGGAAAGGGAGACTGTTGACACATCATGGGGATTGCAACCAATGTCACAAAAAAATCTGTGTACCAATTGTTGAATGAGAAACTAATTTGCTCTGTAGACTTTGACCTAACGCACAATCGAAAAAAAAAGAAAAAACACACAACACCAAGGCCGAGAGTGGGGGTGGTCATGTCCCATGGTGTCAACTTAGAAGTAAGAAAGGTGACCTAGGCATTCAAAGCTTAAAAACCACACATATGTAGAGGAAGAGCCCCGTGACAATGTTGCTTCTTAGGATTTAGACCTTGGTCTCTTCTACATTTTACATCGTACAAGCACAGAGCTGGAAGTACAAAGCTTGTTCCCCAACAAATCATATTTAGCCTCACCCCTTTATGCTAACAATTACCCAGTTCTCTGTGGTACTCACCATTTCCTGCCTCCAACCTCTCGAAGTCTAAGTGAATGTCCTCTCTACAGCCCAAAAAGCCAGTTAAGGCAAGAGCAATGGGAGTGGAGGCAAGGCCACTTAGCAGTCTGGAAGCAGATGAATAATGTTTTGTCTACACAGGCAGTTAGCAATTGGAATCCTTACTGGTGATTTACAGATGTATAAGATGGCAGCTCTTGGTCCCAGGCCGCCCAGACAGGACCAATTCTTCCCGAGTCACACTTGAGACCTGAAATGGAAGATGAGGGTGCAGGTTGAGGGACACAGTGTTGAGTTATGTAGGGAGTGACAGGTTTTTGGCTTCAGCTCTTTCCCGGGGTAGGGCTTCCCCCCAGGCTCAAGGCATTGCTCAGCCTTGAGAGTATCTTCAGTCCTCATGCAGTTCTACAGTTTTCAACCTTATGGCAAGGAAATCACAGATGGAGCAATTTCCTCATGCCAGAGTATGGGAAGCATCTGTACCTGGCCAGGGCAGAAAATGTGAACCTGACTTCCACCTGATCTCTGACTGTGGCTTTATCTGGGTATCTCTGCTTCATCTAAATCCATACAGACATTTATATTTGATATTAACATGGGTGAATTGTCAGGGAGAACAAATTTTTCAAGTCTGGTCAAGAAAGCCACCATGACTCGATTTTTTATTATGTGCAGTTAACTGTCTTGATATTTAATTCTCATTTCATTTATATCACTGTCGAACGTGATCAGTATTTTTCCTCTGAATTTTTCAATTAGCATTTTTTTTCCCTTGGAGATCATTTTTTTTCCCTCTGTGTACAGACCGACACAGAATCCTGACTATGCAATACCTTCTTACCAAAAGTAAAATATATGGCTTTCATTCTACGTGGGATTGTTATCTTCGGGGGGCGGGGAGATATGTGGGCATTACAAAGATTAAATGCCAATCCCAAGCAGTGATAACCTGAAGAAAGAAAATCAGATTTGAGAAAATGCAGTGAGGAAAAACAGACTGTTTAAATAAATCGATCTGGAGTAAGTGGTTATTAGTACTGAAAGAAAATAACAAGACTGCTTCCATAATAGCAACTCCAGTGAATTACCATTCTAATTATTACAAACATAAATTACGTTAATGACTTTAGAGTTAGCAATGTTTTCCCAAATAGGACAATGAAAACTACACATTTCAATTTTCAAATACCTGCAGCTCCTGCCTGATTATTACCTATATATTTACTCCTATCTTTTCCTCTATGTAAAACAGCAGCCTTTTGTTCCTCTTACCTTCAATAGATTAGATATACACATATTATTTTCTTTCTACATTATAACATTTGCTTTAAACACAAATTTATTCTGTTTATATTACAAATGCTATACACATTACTCATCAATTTGCCTTTCACTTCTCCATGTTCAAAGTTGTGTCCTATAAATCAACACTTTCCAACAGTTGCACTTTTCATATTTATCCAAATAAGAGCACTTTCTAAAATAATTTAAAAATGAGGCACACTTACCAACACGGTAGTGTGGCTCATCAGGATGTGTTGTAATATGTTGAATACTTCCATAACGCACGCCTCTCATTTTGCCCTCAGTGCCAATATTTGTTGCTCTAATACTGCAAATATGTCGGCTTTTTTACTGCAAGAAGCCCCTAACCTATTCAGTGTGGCTATTTGGTAGCAGATATTACGGTTGCCTCATTAGCATCTAATCCAACACAGCTCCTGTCTCTATCCACGCTTAGGATCCTGGAGAAACACAGGGTGTGTGATCTCTGTAAACTGCTTGTCTCCTATGTTAACTTTGTTCAGCCATATCAGGTTGGCCATATTGTCTTTGGCACAATTGTGAAGGAAATTTCCGCCTTAGAGTGGAAATTCAGTTTCTTACTACTTCATCTCTGTCAAAGCCATATAACAATTAAACTAAAAACTAAACCCCTGTCGTGCAGTCAATCCCGACTCAGAGCAACCCTACTGCTTAGGATATAATTGCCCCACTGGGTTTCCAAGGCTGTAATCCTGACAGAAGCAGATTGCCACATCTTTCTCCCACTCCGAGGACGGTGGTTTCTAACCCCCGCCCTTTCCGTGAGCAGCCGAGCGCTTA
>NW_004443993.1:13439897-13533991 GCF_000243295.1 Trichechus manatus latirostris
TAAAAAAAAAAAAAAATTGATAAGGAAATGAATGAAAAGTAGATTGGAGGATTGGGGAAAAGAGGAAAAGTAGACTAAAATTTACTGAGGAAATACTCCTAAGAAGAGGGACAATTCACCTGAGTCTAAGAAGTAAAATACTAGGGGTTCCCAATGTGGGAAACCGATACAAAGAAACTGCAAAGTAGGCAGATATTGCTTTTGCTTATGGCTTTGGTGATTCATTGACTGGGTCTAAAGGTAAAACAAAAGTTGTGTTGATAAATGGTCCCACATTTCTGACTGGGTGGCATACAACTTCTTTTATCTGATCACTTTGTGACTATAAACTGTTGGTGCCATGAATAAAACAGAAACAAGAAAATTTTGTTGTGAAAAATTCCTTCCCCCCCCCCTTACTCTTTGCTAAATACTACTACTTCTCCACACTCCCCTACCCTGGGTAATTTCTGTTCTAATTTGATTACGAGTTTCTCCTCTTGGTACCTTATGATAAAATTGCACAGAATGAAGGGTAGTGTTTTCCTTAGGACATGGAAGCTCAGCGTGGGGGACCAACACAGACCTTTCCCTATGTTGTCTCTTTATTTGTATCCTTTTTCGTATATTAAAGATGTTATCATAAGTATAGCCTTTTTGTGAATTCTGTGAGTCGTTCCAGCAAATTAATTAACCCAAGGACAGTTTCCTTTTAAACTTGTGAAGTGTGCCTTAGTTCCTTGTGGGTAAGGTCAGAGTAGTGCTGTATGGCCAGCTGGTATGAAGTACAGTGTCCTTCTAACTTGTGAGCTCTGACCTAGATCTAAGTGGCTAAGGGCAGAGAAAGAGTGCTATGTGAACTGCTGGCAATAAGAAAGGAAAAGTGGGAAGGTGAGGGCTGGATCACATCCAAGATGTTTTTTGGGTATTGGTTTCATATTGATCCCCTGCAACCTCTGTCACCAGGATGGAGAACCATTACTCTATGGTTACTTGTTTGACGTGGGATAAAAACATTTACGTATATCATACCAGTAGTAAATGCTTAAATCGCATTCCTGACTAGCAATGCACCAAAATCCTGCTTTGTTATACATTAATTTTACTAGCTGTTGTGATATCTTTATTGCTTGTGCTTTCAAACAATCGCCTGCATTATTTTGAAGTTCATTACCAAGTCTTTCCCAATCCAAGTCTATGAAGTAGATTAAATCTGGCTTTAAAAATATAAATTCTTAGCTAAGAGGTTTTGTTGCAAGGCCTAATGAATTTCTTCTGGGATTTAGTCAATCTCACATTTGCGTAATAATGTAGGCCTGTCATGGATTCAATTATGACCCCCAAAAATATGTGTATCAATTTGGCTAGGCCATGATTCCCAGTATTGTGTGATTGTCCACCATTTTGTCATCTGATGTGATTTTCCTATGTGTTGTAAATCCTATCTGTATGATGTTAATGAGATGGGATTAGTAGCAGTTATGTTAATCAGGCAAGATTAGATTGTGTTTTAAGCCAATCTATTTTGAGATTTAAAAGAGAGAAGTGAGCAGAGAGACATGGGGACCTCATACCACCAAGAAAACAGGACCGGGAGCAGAGCCTGTCCTTCAGACCTGGAGTTCCTGTGCGGAGACTCTCCTAGACCAACAGAAGATTGATGACAAGGACTTTCCTACAGAGCCAACAGAGAGAAAAAGCCTTCCCCGTGAGCTGGCACCCTGAATTCAGACTTTAACCTACTAAACTGTGAGAGAATAAACTTTTGTTTGATCAGGTCATCCACTTGTGGTATTTCTGTTACAGCAGCACTACATAACTAAGAAAAAGCCCTTTAGTAATAATTCCATCTTCTCAAATAAATATTTCCCAGAGTCAAAACACAAAGACACTCATGCTATTATCTAGTTTCAGTCTTGTTTTGAGGTACTGGTTCAAGAGAACAGATTGAACTTCCAGAGTTTAGCACACATGGTTCTAATTCACTAAGTATATGAATGGTAGTGGACTGATGAGGCAGATTTGCTAGATTAGTGTCACTCAGCCAATCTGGATCAACACAGTGGCCCAACACTATGTCCACTGCCTAATTCAATGACATTAATTCTTCTTCGGTCTTCCTTATTCATTGTCCAGCTTTCATATTCTTATGAGATTGAAAATATCATGGCTCAGGTCAGGCACATCTTAGTCCTCAAAGTGACTTTGTTCCTTTTTACACTTTAAAGAGGTATTTTACAGCAGATTTGCCCAGTGCAATAGGTCGTTTGATTACTTGACTACTGCTTCCGGGGGTGTTGGTTGTAAATCCAAATAAAACAAAATCTTTCACAGCTTCAATCTTTTCCCTGTTAATCATGATGTTGCTTATGGGTCCAGTTGTGAGGATATTTATTTTCTTTAAGTTGAGGTGTAATCCATACACTGAATGCTGTAGTCTTTGATATTCATCAGTAAGTGATTCAAATCATCTTTGCTTTCAGCAAGCAAGGTTGTGTCATCTGTATGTATCAGGTTGATCCAATCCTAATGCTGCTTTCTTCTTCATATAGTCCATCTTCTCGGGTAGTTTGCTCAGCATACAGATTGGATAAGTATGTGAAAGGATACAACCTCGATACACGTCTTTCCTGGTTTTAAACCATGCGGTATCCTGTTGTTCTGTTTGAACAACTGCCTCTTGGTCTGTGCACAGGATCAGCATGAGCACAGTTAAGTGTTCCAGCATTCCCATTCTTTGCAAGGTTAACTGTAATCTGTTATGATTCAAGCAGTCAAATGCCTTTGCATAGTCAATAAAACACAGGTAAATATCTTTCTGGTATTCTCTGCTTTCAGCCAAGATACATCTGACATCAGCTATGATGTCTCTCTTTCCATATCCTCTTCTGAATCTGGTTTCAATTTCTGGCAGTTCCCTGAAGATATACTGCTGAAATCATTTTTGAATTATCTTCAGCAAAGTTCTACTTGTGGCATGATATTAATGATATTGTTGGATAACTTCAGCATAGTGTTGGATCACTTTTCTTTGAAATGGGCACAAATATTCATCTCTTCCAGTAGGTTGGCCAGGTATCTTCCAAATTTCTTAGCATAGACAAGCGAGCACTTCCAGAGCTGCATTCATTTGTTGAAACATCTCAATTAGTATTCTGTCAATTCATGGAGCCTTGTTTTTCACCAAGGCCTTCAGTGCAGCCTTCAATAGTATCAGTTCTTGATCATATGCTACCTCCAGAAATTATTGAACATCAGCCAATTCTTTTTTATACAGTGACTCTGTATTCCTTCCATCTTCTTTTGATACTTCCTGCATCGTTCAATATTTTGCCTATAGAATCCTTCAATATTGCAACTCGATGCTTGAATTTTTTTTCTGTTCTTTCAGCTTAAGCGTGTTCTTCCCTTTTGGTTTCCTAACTCCAGGTCTTTGCACGCTTCATTATAATACTTTACTTCGTCTTCTTGATCCCCCCTTTGAAATCTTCGCTTCAGCTCTTTTACTTCATCATTTCTTCCATTCGTTTTAGCTATTCAATGTACTACAGCAAGTTTCAGAGTCTTTTCTGACATCATTTTGGTCTTTTCTTTCTTTCCAGTCTTTTCAATGACCTTTTGCTTTCTTAATGTATGGTGTCACTGATGTCATTCCATAACTCGTCTGATCTTCTGTCATTAGTTTTCATTGCGTCAAATCTATTCTTGAGATGGTCTCTAAATTCAGGTAGGATATAATCAAGGCTTTACTTTGGCTCTCGTGGACTTACTCTAATTTTCTTCAGTTTCAACTTGAACTTGCATATAAACAATTGATATTCTGTTCTGTAGTCGGCCTCAGACCTTGTTTTGACTGATGATATTAAGCTTTTCCATCATCTATTTCCACAGATGCAGTCGATTTGATTTCTGTGTTTTCCACCAGGTGAGCTCCACGTGAATGGTCACCGTTTATGTTGTTGAAAAAAGGCATTTGCACTGAAGAAGTCGTTGATCTTGCAAAATACTATCATGCGATCTCCAGTATAGCTTCTACCACCATGGCCTTGTTTTCCGACTACTGATCCTTCTTTGCACGTTCCAATCACCAGTAATTATCTTGACTGCACGTTTGATCAATTTCAGACTGCAGAAGTAGGTAAAAATCTTCAATTTCTTCATCTTTGGCCTCAGTGGTTGGTGCATAAATTTGAGTAATAGTCACATTAACTGGTCTTCCTTGTAGGCTTACGGATATTATCCTATCACTGACAGCATAGTACTTCAGGATAGATCTTGAAGTGTTCTTTTCACAATTAATGGGACGCCATTCCTTTTCAATTTGTCATTCCCAGCATAATAGAACATATGATTGTCTGATTCAAAATGGCCAATACCAGTCCATTTCAGCTCCCTAATGCCTAGGACATCAATCTTTGTGTGTTCCACTTCATTTTTGACCATTTCTAATTTTCCTATATTCATACTTCATACATTCCATGTTCCAATTATTAATGGATGTTTGTAGCTGTTTCTTCTCATGTTGAGTCATGCCATATAAGCAAATGAAGGTCCCAAAAGGTCGACCCTATTTTGAGGAGGCAGCTCTTCCCCAATCGTCTTTTGAGTGTCTTCCAATCTGAGGGGCTCATCTTCCATCACTATATCAAACAATGTTCCGTTGGTATTAATAATGTTTCACTGGCCAATTTTTTCAGAAGTAGACTGTCAGGTCCTTCCTACTCTTTCTTAGTCTGGAAGCTCCACTGAAACCTGTTCACCCAGGGTGACCCTGCTGGTATTTGCAATACAATTGGCATAGCTTGCAGCATAACAGCAACAAGTAAGCCACCACAGTACAAGAAACTGACAGACGCATGGTGGCTTGCATGTTGCTGTGATGTTGGAAGTTATGTCGCTGGTATTTAAGTGCCTAAAAGTCTTTTACTATTGGACACTTTAAAACTCTTCTACTCTCTGTCCATTCACAGTTTCAAAACCACTTCCACATTTTAGGTATGTGTTAGAGCAGCACCCCACTCTCAGTACCAAATTCTGTCTTAGTTATCTAGTGCTGCTGTAACAGAAATACCACAAGTAATTATCTTTAATAACAAACAGAAATTTATTCTCTCATTATTTAGGAGGGTAGGAAGTCCAAATTTGTTGTGCCAGCTCTAGAAGAAGGCTTTCTCTCTCTGTCAGCTCTAGGGGAAGGTCCTTGTCATCAATCTTCCCCTGGTCTATGAACTTCTCAGTGAGGGACCAGGTCCAAAGTCTGTGCTCTGAAGCCAGCTTATCTTTCTTGATGGTAGGAAGTCTCTCTCTTCTCTGCTTGATTCTCTCTTTTATGTCCCAAGAGAATTGACTCAAGATACAGTCCAATTCTGTAGCTTGAGTCTTGCCTTATTAACATAACTACGTCTAATTCTGCCTCATTAACATCATAAAGTTTAGGGTTTACAACACATAGGATATTCACATCAGATTACAAAATAGTGGACAGCCACACAATACTGGGAATCATGGAATAGCCAAGTTGATGTACATTTTTAGGGGACACAATTCAATGCATAACAGAATTGAAGGAAGTAGTCCAAGCTGCACTGAGGGCGTTGGCAAAAAACAAAGCACCAGGAATTGATGTAATACCAATTGAGATGTTTCAACAAATGGACTCAGTGCTGGAGGTACCAACTCATCTATACCAAGCAATTTGGAAAACAGCTACCTGGCTAACCAAATGGGAGCTGTCCATATTTGTGTCCATTCCAAAGAAAAGTGACCCAGCAGAATGCCAATATTATCGAACAATATGTTTAATATCATATGCAAGTAAAATTTTGCTGAAGATAATTCAAAAATCGTTGCAGTAGTACATCAACAATGAACTGCCAGACATTTAAGCTGGATTCAGGAGAGGATGTAGAATGAGGGATATCACTGCTGATGTCAGATGGATCCTGGCTGAAAGCAGAGAATACCAGAAAGATGTGTATTTGCATTTTATTGACTATGCAAAGGCACTGGACTTGTGCATCATAACAAATTTTGGGTAACACTGTGAAGAATGGGAATGCCACAACACTTAATTGTGCACATGCAGAATCTGTACATAGTCCAAGAGGCAGTCGTTCAAACACTACAAAGGGATATTGCACGGTTTAAAGTCAGGAAATGTGTCCATCAATTGATTATTGTCAGTATAAAATATTCTTTGTGTGCTCCTGTGTTTGGGGTACCAAAGACCACTCTCAGGCTTAATAATTCATCAGAAGAACTCATGGGACTCAGAAATAATAGTGAGTATAATACTACTTACAGTTATGGTTTGCAAAAAGATACAGAGTAAATATAACAAATGGGAAAAAACACATGGGGTAGAATCTGGGTGAAACCAGGTACAGGTTTTCAGGTGTCCTCTCCCAGTGGAGTGACAACTACTAGCTCAATTTTCCCAACAACACTGTGTGACAACACTTGCAAAGTGTTGCCAACAAGGAAGCATGCACAAGCCTTAGTGTTCAGGGTTTTGGTAAGAGCTCAGTCACATAGGCATGCAGGGCACATGTGACAAATCTCAGCTACCAAGACTCTAGTCCTCCAGAGAAAAAGTAGGCCTTCACCAGAAATAATATTGCTTGTATAAACTATCTGGTCACACTGGTACAAAATAACCCAAGGAGTCAGGCATACATAAATAGGCATTTGTCATAAATCACATTGTTAAACTGTCTGCTCGAACTGATACTGCATGGCCCAAAGCCCCGGGCATACAAAAATAGTCTTATGAGGAAGACTATTCCAAAGGCTCACAGGTCATTTATCTCCAGGCACTGGCCAAGGGCCAGTCCTGACAACAGGCCATTCATGAGAATGTGCAGAGTAGGAGCAACCCAGGCCTACTAAGTTAACTTTTTCCTGCAAAGCTCTCAAGGAGTAAGCAGTGTGACAGGACGGAGGGAAGAACAGCAAACAAAGTGGATTCAGTGCTTGCCTATAGATATTATAGTGTAGTTAGAAGACAATTTCAAATGAATTATGAAATTCCTGGACATTTGACAGCTTGTTATAAGGGGGCCTAACCTGAGGGACAGATTAGACTGCTTGAAAGTCAAGATAGTTAAGATTCAACGATTTGGTACAGTTTAGCTACTTACATGTTTGGGCAAGATGGATGGTGTGGGGTTGGGTTAGAGAGAGTATTTCAGGAGGGGAAACAGTGTGTAAATACCTGAGTCAGCAGATAAACCAGTGTCAGTTATGATCTGATGAAACTGGTGGCTGAAGCAGACAAAACAAAGGTGAGTGGTGGACTCCAGACTGGAGGGGTGGTGGGAGTAGGCCATTTAGAGGAATGCTAATTACTGTTTTTTCCCTAAGGACATGGGGAAGCCACTGAAAGTTTTTAAGTATGGATGGGAGGTTATATTTGCGATTTAAGGTAGAACATTCCAGGTCTTGTAGTGCAAACAGATCTTAGCAATGTAAATGTATGAAGTCAAGGCTGGAGCTTATTATGAACAATTTCATGAAGAAACTAATGATGGCCTAGACTTGGATAATAGTTTTGAAACAGAAAGGAAGTGAAATGATATGAGATACATGTAGATGGTATAAAGACGATAAATTGGTAGAATATCCATTCTTTGGGTTACCACATTTTTTATAGCGATGTTCACAAGTTTTAATGTGCATATTAATCTTTCAGAAAGTTTCAAAAAATATGGTTTGTGATTCAGCAGGTTTAGGGTGGGGTCTGAGATCTTGCAATTCTAACAAGTCTCCATTTGATAAAGATATGGCTGCTCGGGGGAGCACACTTTCAGTAGCATTGATGTAGACCAGCAACTGTGTCACAAGAAACCATAAAGTACCTTGTAATTGTGTGCCATCGAGCTGATTCAGATTCATAGCTACCCTATATTACAAAGCAGAAGTCCTCCGTAGGTTTTCCTAGATGCAAACTTAATGGACTCAGGTAAATCTCTATAGACCTTCTATTTTGGAGGGGGATAGTCAGTATCCACTAAACACACCAATAAAAAAATAGAAATTGATAAGGAAATGAATGAAAAGTAGATTGCAGGATTACAGAAAATAAGAAAAGTACTTACTGAAGAAATACCCTTGTTATGCATTGAATTGTGTTCCCCCAAAACGTGTGTCAACTTGGCTAGGCCATAATTCACAGTATTGTGTGATTGTCCACCATTTTGTCATCTGATGTGATTTTCCCATATGTTGTAACTCCTATGCCTATGATGTTAATCGGAAACCCTGGTGGCATAGTGGTTAAGAGCTACATCTGCTAAAGAAAAGGTCAGCAGTTCAATTCCACCAGGCATTCCTTGGAAACACTATGGGGCAGTTCTACTCTGTCCTATAGAGTCACTATGAGTCAGAATTGACTTGATGGCAATGGGTTTGGTTTTTTTAATGATGTTAATGAGGTGGGATTAGTGGCAGTTATGTTAATGGGGCAGGACTCAATCTACAAGTTTAGGTTGTGTCTTAAATCAATCTCTTTTGAGATATAAAAGAGAGAAGTGAGCAGAGAGTCAGGGGGACCTCATACTACCAAGAAACAAGAGCCAGGAGAATAGCACGTCCTTTGGACCCAGGATCCCTGCGCTGAGAAGCTCCTTGACCAGGGAAGATTGATGACAAGGACTTTTCCCAGAGTCAACAGAGAGAGAAATCCTTCCCCTGGAGCTGGCACCATGAATTTGGACTTACAGCCTTCTAAACTGTGAGAGAATAAATTTCTCCTTCTTAAAGCTAGCCACTTATGGTATTTCTGTTATAACAGCACTAGATGACTTTGACAACCCCTAAGAAGACAGACATTTCACCTAAGTCTAAGAATTAAAACGTTAGGAGTGCTCTATGTGGGAAATGGATAGAAAGAAATTAGAACGAGGGCAGAAATTACTTTTGCTTACTGATTTTGTGATTGATTGACTGGGTCTAAAGGTAAAAGAGAAAGTTGCATTGAGAAATGCTCCCAGATTTCTCTCTTGTATACAACTTCCTTTTGACTGATCACTTTATAAACTGTTGGTGCCATGAACAGACATTGAAACAAGAAAATTCAGGAAAGAAAAGAAATACTTATTGTGAAAAATTTCTTTCCCCCTTCTCTCTTTGCTCAACACTACCACTTCTCCATCCTCCCTTACACTGGGTAGTTTTTGTACTAATTTGGTTGCTCGTTTCACCTCTCGGTGTACCGCTATTTGTGTCTTATAATAAAATTGTGCAGAAGGAAAGGTAGTGCATCCCTTAAGACATGGAAACTCACTGTGAGGGACCCACATAAACCTTGCCCTATGTTGTCTTTTATTTATATCCTTTTTGTTATATTAAAGCTGTTATCCTAAATATAATCCTTTTTGTGAATTCTGTGAGTCATTCTAGGGAATTAGCAAACCCAAGGACAGTGTCCTCTTAAGCTTCTAAAGTCTGCCTCAGCTTCTTCTGGGTAAGGTCAGAAAGTGCTGTATGGGCACGGGTCTGAAGCACGGTGACTTTCTAACTTGTGAGCTATGACTCAGCTCTGGGTGGCTAGGGGAAGCGAGAGTTCTGTGTGGATGACAGCCAATAAGGATGAAGAAGTGGCAACATGAGGACTGGATTAAACTCACATCTTGGGGATTGGCTTCATATTTTTCCTTACCCCGCAACTGGCAATGGAGGTGGAATTTGTCACATACCTAACTAGCTCTATCTGTATTAAAGTAGTCAACAGACCCTGTTGGGTCTGGCTACAATCCCTTTCCCGGTGCTGACTCCTACCATTATTCAGTATTATATGTTGAGTCGGCCTGACGCTCACACAGCAGTAAAGCTTGATTATCATTCCTCGCTGATTACCATCCTTTGCCTTCTTCCTAACTTACTTACTCTAGTTAATAATTCCATCTTTGTCTGCAAAGCCACACTCCCCAGCAAAATCATAATTTCCTACACCATCATGAGCTGTGCCTGAAGAGCTTTTCTCTGAGTCATCCCCTGGGGCATGGTCTGAGTCATTGCCTGGAGTGTCGCTTGGGTTAGATTTCTTAAAAGACATTGATGAATGTTCTCAGAACTCAGCCTCATCACCCATTTTTGCTTTCATACGTATAAATAGAATTAAGTCCCAGTGAGCCCCAAAAGGTGAGGTACAAAGTATGAGCCAGGAGGAGGTATGCTATACTACAAAAGAAAGGCTTGACTTTTCTAATATGTACAAACAAACCTGGGGAATAAGTGTGCAAATGGCTAGTGAGGGTGTGAGATAATGGTGCAAGGATCATAAAGTTGGGTCAATTTGAATCTGTTGACATAGGCCCACTAAAGAAAGATTCTTCCCTCAGTGTTTCAGATTGAGAGGTTAAGAAGGATCTAACACTTTATTTGGTTTGTTTGTGGAAGCACTGATTATGGAGTGTTGTTGTTGTTGTTATTAGGTGCTGTAAGTCAGTTCCGACTCATAGGGAGTGTATGCACCACAGAACAAAACACTGCCCGGTCCTGCGCCATGCTCACAATCGTTATGCTTGAGCACACTGTTACAGCCACTGTGTCAATCCCATCTCGTTGAGGGTCTTCCTCTTTTTCGCTGACCCTCTACTTTACCAAGCTTGATGTCCTTCTCCAGGGACTGATCCCTCCTGACGACATGTCCAAATAGGTAAGACGTAGTCTTGCCATACTTGCTTCTAAGGAGCATTCTTGGTGTACTTCTTCCAAGACAGATTTGTTCATTCTTTTGGCAGTCCATGGTATATTCAATATTCTTGCCAACACCACAATTCAAAGGTGTCAATTCTTCTTAGGTCTTCCTTACGTTCATTGTCCAGCTTTAACATGCATATGATATGACTGAAAATAGTATGGCTTGGGTCAGGTGCACCTTAGTCTTCAAGGTGACATCTTTGCTTTTCAATGTTTTAAAGAGGTCTTTTGCAGCAGATTTGCCCAATGCAATGCGTCTTTTGATTTCATGACTGCTGCTTCCACGGGTGTTGATCGTGGATGCAAGTAAAATGAAATCCTTGATAACTTCAATATTTTCTCCGTTTATCATGATGTTGCTTATTGGTCCAGTTGTGAAGATTTTTGTTTTCTTTATGTTGAGGTGTAATCCATACTGAAGGCTGTGGTCTTTGATCTTCATCAGTAAGTACTTCAAGTCCTCTTCACTTTCAGCAAGCAAGGTTGTGTCATCTGTATATCAAAGGTTGTTAATGAGTCTTCCTCCAATCCTGATGCCCCTTTCTTCTTCATATAGTCCGGCTTCTCGTCTTATTTGCTCAGTATACAGACTGAATACATATGGTGAAAGAATGCACCCCTGACACACACCTTTCCTGACTTTAAACCATGCAGTATCCCTTGTTTTTCCGAACAACTGCCTCTTGATTTGTGTACAGGTTCCTCATGAGCACAATTAAGTGTTCTAGAATTCCCATTCTTTGCAATGTTATCCATAATTTCTTACGGAGTGGCCTACATTAAAGCAAGTTGAAGTACAAGACCTGCCTTCATATACTGTAGAAGAAGGTATGCAAAGGC
The DNA here is from genome assembly GCF_000243295.1 of Trichechus manatus latirostris. Taxonomy (NCBI): domain Eukaryota; kingdom Metazoa; phylum Chordata; class Mammalia; order Sirenia; family Trichechidae; genus Trichechus; species Trichechus manatus. Next base: position 13,451,418 of record NW_004443993.1, read on the forward strand.
TTAATTCTTGGGCTACCCTTTGAAATCTTCTGTCCAGCTCTTTTACTTCAACATAGTTTTCAATCCCTTTAGTTACTCAAAGTTCAAGACTAAGTTTCAGAGTCTCTTCTGACGTCCATTTTGGCCCTTTCTTTCTTCCTTGTCTTTTTAATGACCTCTTGCTTTCTTCATGTATGATGTCCTTGATGTCATTCCACAGCTCAGCCTGTCTTTGGTCATTAGTGTTCAATGTGTCAAATCTATTCTTGAGACAATAGGTAAGTGGTAACTTTGGTGAAGGGTAAGACAGTACACAATACTGGGGAAGCCAGCAAGACTTATACAAGAAAAGGTCACGGAAGCTCCATAGACACATCCAAACTCCCTGAGGGACTGAATTGCTGGGCAGAGAGCTGTGGGGACCATGGTCATCGGGAACATATAGCTCAATTGGCATAATATAGTTTATAAAGAAAATGTTCTACATTCTACCTTGGTGAGTAGCGTCTGGGGTCTTAAAAGCCTGTGAGCAGCCATTTAAGATACTCCACTGGTCTCACGCCTTCTGGAGCAAGGGAGACTGAAGAAAACAAGATACAAGGAAAAGATTAGTCCAAAGGACTAACGGACCACAACTTCCACGGCCTCCACCAGACTGAGTCCAGTACAACTAGATGGTGCCAGGCTACCACCACTGACTGCTCGGACAGACATCACAACAGAGGGTCCCAGACAGAGCTGGAGAAAAATGTAGAGCAAAATTTTAACTCACAAAAAAGACCCGACTTGCTGGCCTGACTGAGACTGGAGAAACTCCGAGAGTATGGCCCCCGGACACCCTTTAAGCTCCGTAATGAAGTCACTCCTGGGCTCACTGTTCAGCCAAAGATTAGACAGCCCCATAAAACAAAACGAGCCTAATGGGGCACAACAGTCCAGGGACAAGAACTAAAGGCAGGAGGGGACAGGAAAGCAGGTAATAGGGGACCCAAGGTTGAGAAGTGACAGTGTTGACATGTCGTGGAGTTGTTAAACATTGTCATAAAACAATATGTGCACTAACTGTTTAATTAGAAACTATTCTGCAAACTTTCATCTAAAGTACAATAAAAAAGTAAAAAAAAATCTATTCTTGAGATAGTCTTTAAATTCAGGTCTCTTAATACAACTGAATTAAGATACCTAAGTACAATGGTGAAGAAATGATGAAGTAAAAGAACTGAACAGAATATTTCAAAGGGCAGCTCGAGAAAACCAAGTAAAGTATTATAATGTTATGTGCAAAGACCTTGAGATAGAAAATCAAAAGGGAAAACATACTTGGCATTTCTCAAGCTGAAAGAGCTGAAGAAAAAATTCAAGCCTCAAATTGCAATATTGAAAGATTCTATGCACAAAATATTAAATGACTCAGGAAGCATCAAAGAATGGGATACTGAGTGGTTTAAAATCAGGAAAGGTGCGCGTCAGGGTTGTATCGTTTCACCATACTTAATCTGTATGCTGAGGAAATAAATTGAGAAGCTGGATTATATTAAGAAGAATGAAGCATCAGGGTTGGAGGAAGACTCATTAACAACCTGTGATATGCAGATGACACAACCTTGCTTTCTGAAAGTGAAGAGGACTTGAAGCACTTACTGATGAAGATCAAAGACCACAGCCTTCAGTATGGATTACATCTCAACATAAAGAAAACAAAAATCTTCACAACTGGACCAATAAGCAACATCATGATAAACGGAGAAAATATTGAAGTTATCAAGGACTTCATTTTACTTGGATCCACAATCAACACCCATGGAAGCAGCAGTTAAGAAATCAAAAGACACAATGCATTGGGCAAATCTGCTGCAAAAGACCTCTTTAAAGTGTTGAAAAGCAAAGATGTCACCTATCATGGATTGAGTTATATCTGTCAACTTGGCTGGGTTATGATTCCCACTATTGTATGATTGATTGTGTACCATTTTATAATATGATGTGATTTCCTTATGTGTTGTAAACTCTATCACTATGATGTAATAAAATGGATTAGCAGCAGTTATACTGATGAGGTCTACAAGTTTAGATAGTGTCTTAAGCCAATCTCTTTTTAGATATAAAAGAGAGAAGTGAGCAGAGACACAAGGGAACCTCATACCACCAAGAAAGCAGTGCCGGGAGCAGAGGGTGACCTTTGGACCTGAGGTTCCTGCGCAGAGAAGCTCCTAGACCAAGGGAAGATTGATGACACGGATCTTCCTCCAGAGCCGACAGAGAAAGCCTTCCCCCGGAGCTGACACCCTGAATTTGGACTTGTAGCCTACTAGACTGTGAAAGAATAAATTTCTCTTGGTTAAAGCCATCCACTTGTGGCATTTCTGTTATAGCAGCACTAGATGACTAAGACATCACCTTGAAGACTAAGGTGCACCTGACCCAAACCATCATGTTTTCAATCGACACATGCATGCAAAAGCTGAACGATGAATAAGGAAGACCGAAGTATTGATGCCTCTGAATTATGGTGTTGGCAAAGAATACTGAATACACCACGGACTGCCAAAAGAATGAACAAATCTGTCTTGGAAGAAGTACAACCAGAATTCTCCTTAGAAGCAAGGAGGATGAGACTTCGTCTCATATACTTTGGACATGTTGTAAGGAGGGATCAGTCCCTGGAGAAAGATATCATGCTTGGTAAAGTAAAGGGTCAGTGAAGAAGAGGAAGACCCTTAACTAGATGGATTGACACAGTGGCTGCAACAATGGGCTCAAGCATAACAATGATTGTGAGCATGGCGCAGGTACGGGCCATGTTCGTTCTGTTGTACATAGGGTCGCTATGAGTTGGAACTGACTCAACGACACCTAACAACAACAAATACAATGGGGCTGATTCTACCCTGTGGTGGTAGGGGTCATGTGGTGGCACTCAGTCGACAAAGACAAGGTGGGCGTGCCTACTGTAATGGATAGCAGATTCGAAGAAGTAATCAGAATAGTCTGAATTATGGATTTATGGCGTTAGCTATTTAGTTACGGTGTCTCTTGGAGTGAAATAGATGGGAAATCTACTATTTACTTGATCTGTAAAAGCAGAAGAATTCTAGGTCAAGTGAATGTCAGTCTGTCTTGAATCACCTGAATATAGAATCATGTCCCTCAGTCAGTTCCTACACTTGAACCAGTTTACAAACCTACAACCCCTTGAATGAAGGGGCAGCTGGGTCCTCTTGAGGAATAACCCCATTGCACTGCCAAAATATCATACTGTTGATGTTTCTCCCAGCCTTCCCTAAGGAATCTATGGCCTTTTATGAGAGTGACTGCTTACTGGGGAAAAGGAAATAATCAGACTTTTCAGAGATTACTGGACACTGGCTCTGAACTGACATGAACTCTAGAAGATACAACAGACCACCGTGGCCCCCAGTAACATTGGGGGCAAATGGAGGTCGGGTTATTAATTTAGTCTTAGCTGAGGTCTGTCTCAGAGTGGACCCAATGGGCCCCTGAACCCATTCTGTAGTGATTTTCCCAGTTGCAGAATGCATAATTGAAATAGACATACTCAGCAACTGGCAGAACCTCCATATTGGATCTCTGACATGTGGAGGAGGGGCTATTATGGAAGTAAAGGCCAAGTGGAAGCCATTAGAACTGCCTCTACGTAGGGAAATAGTAAACCAAAAGCAATTATCACATTCCTGGAAGGATTGCTGAGATTACTGCAAACATCAAGGACTTGAAGGATGCAGTGCTGGTGATTCCCACCACATCCCCATTCAACTCGCCTATTTTGCCTGTGCAAAAAACAGATGAATCTTGGAGAATCATGGTGGATTATTGTAAAATTAACTAGGTGGTGACTCTAATTGCAACTGCTATTCCAGACGTGATTACATTGCTTGAGCAAATTAATACATTTCCTGGTACCTGTTGTACAACTATTGATCTGACCAATGCTTTTTTCTCAATTTCTATTTTCACTGCATACCAGAAGCAGTTTGCCTTTAGCCGGTAAGATCAGCAATACATCCTCACCGTCCTCCCTCATGGGTATATCAACTCTCAAGCCCTACGTCATAGTTCAGTCTGCAGGGAACTTGATCATCTTTCTCGTCCACAAAATGTCACACTGGTTGATTACATTGATGGCATTATGCTGATTGGACCTAGTAAAGCAGTGTCAATGACTCTAGAACTATTGCTAAAACATTTGAGTGCTTGTTAATATTAGGTGCCATCAAATCGGTTCCAACTCATATTGACCCTACGTACAACAGAATGAAACACTGCCTGGTCCTGTGCTATCCTCACAATTGTTGCTATTTTTAAGCCCTTTGTTGTAGTCACTGTGTCAATCCGTCTCTTTGAGGGTCTTCTTCTTTTTCATGGACCCTCTACCTTATCAAGTATGATGTCCTTCTCCAGGGACTGGTCCCTCCTGATAACATGTCCAAAGTACGTGAGATGAAGTCTCACCATCCTCACTTCCAAAGAGGACTCTGACGGTACTTTTTCCAAGACAGACTCGTTCCTTCTTTTGGTAGTCCATGGTATATTCAATATTCATCTGCAACACCATAATTCAAAGACTTCAATTCTTCTTTGGTCTTCCTTATTCATTTTCCAACCAGTAAAGATTTTTGTTATACTTATGTTGAGGTGTAATTCATACTGAAGGCTGTAGTTTTTTATCTTCATCAGTAAGTGCTTTAAGTCTTCTTCCTTACAGCAATCAAGGTTGTGTCATCTGCATATCACAGGTTGTTAATGAGTCTTACACCCATCCTGATGCCACGTTCTTCTTCATATAGTCCAGCCCTTGGATTATTTGCTCAGCATACAGATTGAATAAGTATGGTTAAAGGACACAATCTTGATGCACATCTTTTTCATAACCTTTTGCTTTCTTTATGTATGATGTCCTTGGTGTCAACCCACAAGCTTTCAGGAATTAAGTGTTGAAAATGGGAGTGGCACTAGTGACTAATACCCCTAGTGATCCATTCACAAAGTTTTTGCTACCTGTCCCTGCAACTCTATTTTCTGTGGGTTTAGAGGTCTTAGTTCTAAAAGGAGGAATTGTCCCACCTGGAGACACCACATTTATTCCATTGAGTTAAGAATGCCACTTGGCTACTTTGGGCTCCTTGTGTCTCTGGATCAACAGGCAAAGAAGGGAGTTACCATATTGGCTGGTGTGACTGATTCTGACTACCAAGGGCAAATTGGATTGGTGTTGCATAATGGCGGTAAAGCAGATTATGTCTGGAATACAGGAGATCTCTTAGGGCATCTCTTAGTACTACCATGCCCTGTGATTAGTGTCAACAGAAAACTACAGCAACCCAATTCCAACATTACTACTAATGGCCCAGACCCTTCAGGATTGAAGGTTTGGGTCACCTCACCAAGCAAAGAACAACAACCAGCTGAGGTCCTTAAAGGGAATATGGAATGGATGATGGAGGTAGTTCTATATACCAGTCATGACCACATGACCAGTGGTAATTGTTATCAGTATTTCTTCATTGTATGTGTGCATCAAGTATTTTTGTTTTCTTTACTTATAAAATATAGGATGTAAATGGGGTCAGTGTGTTTTCAGTTGTATGCATGTTTGTTGTATCATGTTAGGTGAAAGTATGACTTTGTAATTGTCTTTATTTAGATATTGTGGATGGTTTAAAGAGATGTGTACAGGTGCCAAGTTGACAAGCGGTGGACTATGATGGTTAAGGTTGTGTGTCAACTTGGCTGTGCCATGATTCTTGGCTGCGCAGTGGTTTGGCAGTTAGCAATGATGTAATTTGGCAGTTATGTATTGATGTAGTCATCTTCTATGATGTGATCTGATATGATCAGGCAATCAGTTGTAAGAGAGAGAATGTTCCTCTGGAGTGTGGCCTGGATCTAACATGTATATGGATGTTCTGGCAAAGCTCGCTACCTTCCTCCTGATTCTGCACGTGGGTCATCATCATGTGAACTCTGGTTCTTCAGACTTGAGCCAGCTTCCTGCTGTATTGCCTGCCAGTCTTGGGATTCATCACACTCCACAGCCTGTGAGCTATCAGTCTACCGTCTTACTTGACAATCTTGGGATTTGTCGGCCTCCACAGCATGTAAGCCAGCAGCCTGTTATCTTACCTGCTGATCTTGGATTCACCAGCCTCTGCAGCCTCTGAGCCAGTGGTCTGACGTCTGACCTACTGATCTTGGGTTCATCAACCCCTGCAGCTATGTGAATCAGAAGCCTCCAGCCAGATGCTGACCCATGGACTTGGGACTTGCCAGTCTCTACAACTGTAGGATCTATTTCCTTGATATATATATCTCTAGAGAATACAGTTTTCTCTATTTTGCTTCTCTAGAGAACCCAGCCTAATACATTTGGTACCAAGAGTGGTTCTAGAAAAACAAAATTGCAAGGATGTTTTCTAAATTGGTTCTTAAATCTGAGTAGTCTTAAAGGCACTGATGACTCTCCCTCCTGTAGTAAAGAGGGCACTGCTAACACAGGGTGTGACGTGCCAATATTAATATGTTAACTATCGTCAAGAATAGATCAAGTATTGATGAAAAACAATGCTCTAGATGATCACATTTTTGATACTTGCTACAATTTTCTCAGAATGAGAAGTACAGGAAGCTGGTTGGTTCGTCCTATTTTTGCTAGACAAAGTGGTGAAAGGGTTGAGTTTAGGGCTTCAGAGCCACAGCTCAAGTGCCGAATAAAATCCCACAAGAAGTATCTCCTCTATAGCAGAGGATTAATGGTGTTAATAGTAATTGAGTTAATTCATGTAAAACACTGCCTGATACATGTCGTTGTAGTTGTCCTTAAGTTGGCTCTGACTCACGGTGACCTTTTGTATAATAGAACAAAATGCTGCAGTCCTATGACATAGTCATGATTGTTGGTATGTTTGAATCCATTGTGGTTATTGTGTCACTACATTTCACTGAAGGTTTCTGAAGGGGAAAACAGGATTTGCAAGGCTGAACATGGCTGCCCTCATGCTTTCTTTTAGTTCACTGTCGTATTCCAAGCCCTGATTCTGTGACCTTGCTGAGGCAGTTTTATGTAACCCTCTGGCGTGGAGCTATCTTTGTCCTTGACCACTATAAAACTTTGGCCCACCCTGCTGCTAGGTGAGAGAACTGCTTTGGTCCTGCAGCTGCCCAAGACTATTTGCCTTGGTATGTAAATCTCCCTAATAAAAACTCCTTCGCCACCACACTAGTGTTGCCTGCCTTTCTTTGATCTCTTGGCACCTCCAATTTTGAGGCAAATTTCAAGTTACTGGCCCATGCCTGGACAATTTCCCTTGTTTATGATGACCCACTACCAAACATGATGTCCTTTTCTAGCAAGTGGCTTTTACTGATGCATAGTAAACCATATTTTACGCCTTAAAAAAGCAAAAGAGAAAAGCAGTCTTGTGTGGTGAAAAATTACTTTATACAAAGAATTTACTAAATGATTGCAATGACACTGATGTCTAGAGAGGACATCAGAGCACACTGTATAGCATATCCTAAAGATGTGATTCAAGGGTTCAAAAGATCTACCATGTGATATCAGCACTTCCTCCACCTGAACACCTGGGCTGGAGACCAAATTCAAACATATGATCAATGATTCAATCATGCCTATGTAGAGACCCCAATAAAAACTCTGCACACTGAACGGTTAAACTCGCTGGTTGGTGATAGACACATATGGATGGGAGAAGGGAAGGATTAATGTATGCTTGAGACTTGGGAACTCCACATTTGACACCCTGCCAAACCTCATCATGTGTGGCTTTGCTATATGCTGGTCCTGATCTGCATCCTTTTTGCTATCTTAGAACTGTAAGTAGAACACTTCCTAAGTTCTGTATTATTCTAGCAAATTATTGACCCTGAGGGGCTAGTGGGAACAACTGAATTTTAGCCAGTTAGTTGGATATCTGAGTGATTCCAGAAATCCCCAAATTTATGGTTGGTGTCTTGGCATTCTAGAGCTGTGCCCTTTCACTTGTTAGATCAGATTTTGCTCCGGTTGGTTAGTCAGAAGAGTTGCATTAGCAGTTGGCTGGTGTCAGAGAAGATATTTAGAGTTGGTAGGATAGGCAGAGAGGGCAGGCACTTTAAGCTCCTACAAGGAGGAGCAGCAGCTTGGGCATCAAGATCTAAGCTTTGGCATCGCTGAGATGGCTTATCAGTGATGGAAAACCCACAAAATAAACAGCCACACTTTTGACTATTGTCCTGGTTATCAATTTATTGCTTCTGCTGCAGATACCCCATTTTTGCCTGATCTGTGGTAACGGAGATATGCGTTACATTTCTCCTGTTCCAATTATCAGTCTGTGGAGGGCTTCCTAGTTCCAACGTGATCATCTTCCAGACTCCTGGAGAGGTATTTTTGTCCCTACTTTGCTCCATGTGGGTTGTCCAGTGGAGGATTCTTGCAGCCACAGCATTCTGACAGTACAACTTTCCTCCAGCTTTCTATTTGGGCAGTAGTGGCATAGCCTGAGCTCCATACACTTGGGCCTGGGAACTAATCCAGATGCTACATTCCACACATTGTCCTCGCAAATGCAGGGATGCCTATCAGGTGAGTTGCCACCTCAAATCCCTCCCCTAATGTCAGAGGCAAACAGAAGTGTGTTCTATTCTTCTAGAAAGCTTCCTCTCCAGATTCCAGCAGCAACTGGAAATATACACTCTTGGTGCAATATAAAATGACCCAGTCCCTTAGAGAAATAGATGGAAAGTTTCTTATAGAGATAATCATACACCTACCATGACACATCAATCCCACTCATAGGGATATAGAGAAAAATGAAACTTATGTTCACATAAACCCACTGCATGAATGTTTATAGCAGTTTTATTTAAAAAGACAAAAAACTGGAAACTCAAATATTCTTAACCTGATAATTACACAAACTGTGGTACGTCTATAAAACAACATATCACACAGCAACAAAAAGGAACTACCGGTACATTCACCAAACTCAAATTCTTTACAGTAAATGACAGGAACCAGGATCTAAAAGCTACATACAGCATGACATGTATGTGGACAGGTACCAGAGATTCATGACTAAAAGAATTTTTAAAGGAAAGAGCTGTTTTGTATTTTCATTGTGGTACTGGTTATATGACTTGATGTATTTGTCAAAACTCATACTGTACGTTCCAAAAGCAAATTAATATTTTTAAAATTAAAATTGTATAAGTAATGAACAAACTGCAGAAGTCTGAAGTTAGGGAGAACAGAGTAATCACTTAGTCTCGCCTTTGGGACAGATCTCTACAGACTGATTTTGTCTGTATACACTTTTTTATAAAACTGTCATCATTATGTACCCACTATTTTATACCTGTCCTATCACACATTAAACTATGATTGCTTCACCTGTGGACTAGATTTTTCTGAATAAATTCATTTAGGGGCAGTACAACACTGTGATGTGTAGCCAGGTATTTATCTGAAAACTCTCTTCCTGTTGGACACTGACATCATTTCCCCTTTCACTATTTCCACAATCTAGCAGTTATCAAGGTATACCATTACGGTGCCTAAGGATTTGCATAAGATGATCCTGAAAGAATTGCTGGGTCAATTTGAGGACTAATTTGAAGGCTTTTACTACCTGTAGTCACTATTTCCCACACCCCTTACATGAGAAGTCAAGGAAGATGGTCCCAGTTCACTGTGGGGCTGAGTAGCTCTGTATAAACCTCCAGGCCCTGTAGCAGGTGTGCACCCCAGGAGAAGCAGCAGTCACCAGTACAGCCCAGTACCGCAAATGCAGCCTCAATTCCTGGCCTAGTGCATTCTCCCTGAACCACATTAACAGAAGTAGGACTTTTTCAAAATAAGGTTCTGTGCCTGTGCTGGACAGAAGCTCCACTGCATCTAGGTCAGGCTGTGGGTCTGTCAGGCTCACCATCTCTATGTATCCCCAACATGGGCCCTCCTTCAACGAAAATCCTGCTTCTCACAGCACCATTTAACACAGACATTTTTGAGAAATGGTAAGATGTGGGTTAAAATTTTCTATGCAGTTTCCTCATTAGTAGAATAGGGATCACTGTAGTTGTGGAAGATATTAAAATCAGTTGAAAAAATGTTCTGTACAACACTACACACAGTGTATAATCCGGATTCTTTCAGAAACAATGCTTTGCATACGAAGGCCAGGACAAAATAAAATACCCAAACTAACTACAGTGGTGGAATTGAGTGATTTTTGCTTTTCCTTATAATTTTCAATTAAAATAAAAATTTCTACAGAGAACATACTGCTTTACAATGTGAAAAATAAAAACTTTAAAAACATATTTGATGAAAACAAAACCACACAGTTTATAACACAAAGGGTTGATCAGATTTTTTAATGAAGACAATTTTTATATAACAGAACCAAAATAACATTTTGATACTTAACCAAAGTCACGTACTACAACTGAATTACTTTCCTTACAGTCACAGTCTCTCCAGTGTATGACGTATCACAGAGGTCCTCAGGAGGAATAGACACTGAAGGCTTTCCTTGCCTTTTACATTCATAGGCTCTGTCATGTGTAATGTATATTTCTCTTCAGTGTACCTTCTCACGTTTTCAAATGGTGGACATAGAGCTGAAGATGTTCTCTCATTCCTTACATTCATAAGGCCTCTCTCCACCGTGAGTTCTTATATGTTGAGTGAGAGATGAGGCCTGGCTAAAGGCTTTCAGACACTCCTTACATTCATAAGGCCGCTCTCCACTGTGTATTCTTACGTGGTTGATCAGGTGTGAGGACTGGCTAAACGCTTTCCCACATTCTTTACATTTGTAAGGCTTCTCTCCTCTGTGAGTTCTTACATGAGTATTGAGGGCTGAGCGCCAACTAAAGGCTTTCCTACATTCTTTACATTCATAAGGCCTCTCTCCCCTCTGAGTTCTTATATGGTTAGTGAGGTGAGAGGACCGGCTAAATGCTTTCCCACATTCCTTACATTTATAAGGCCGCTCTCCACTGTGAGTTCTTACATGGTTGATCAAGTGTGAGGACTGGCTAAAGGCTTTTCCACATTCCTTACATGTATAAGGCCTCTCTCCACTGTGAGTTCTTATATGCGTAGTGAGACTTGAAGAATCACAAAAAGATTTCCCACATTCCTTACAATCATAAGGCTGTTCTCCACTGTGAGTTCTTATGTGGCCAGTCAGCTTTGACAACTGACTAAAGGCTTTCCCACATTCCCTGCATTCATAAGGTCGCTCTCCACTGTGAGTTTTTATATGGTTCATCAAGTTTGAGGACTGGCTAAAGGCTTTTCCACATTCCTTACATTCGTAAGGCCTCTCTCCACTGTGAGTTCTTATATGAGTAGTGAGGTGTGAGGCACAACTAAAGGCTTTCCCACATTCCTTACATTCATAAGGCCTCTCTCCACTGTGAGATCTTATATGTGTAATGAGGTGTGAGGACCGGCTAAATGCTTTCCCACATTCCTTACATTCATAAGGCCTCTCTCCACTGTGAGTTCTTATATGTGTAGTGAGGTGTGAGGACCGGCTAAACGCTTTCCCACATTCCTTACATTCATAAGGCCTCTCTCCACTGTGAATTCTTTTATGTTTACTGAGGGATGAGGAATAACGAAAAGCTTTCCCACATTCCTTACATTCGTAAGGCCTTTCTCCACTGTGAGTTCTTATATGTGTAGTGAGGTTTGAGGACCGGCTAAATGCTTTCCCACATTCCTTACATTCATAAGGCCTCTCTCCACTGTGAATTCTTTTATGTTTACTGAGGGATGACGCACAACTAAAGGCTTTCCCACATTCCTTACATTTATAAGGCTGATCACCATGAGTTCTTATATGGCTAGTCAGCTCTGAGGACTTACTAAATGCTTTCCCACATTCCTTACATTCATAGGGTCTCACTTCACTGTCAATACTTATATGTTTACTGAAGGATGAGAAAGAACTAAAGGTATTCCCATATTCCTTTCCATCATAAGGTTGCTTTCCACTTTGAACATTTTTATGTTCAATGAGAGCTGAGAACTCACCTAAAGCTTTCCCAAATTCCTTACATTCATAAGGCTTCTCTCTACCGTGACTTCTTACATGTGTAGTAAGGGATGAAGAACAACTACAAGTGATGCCACATTCCTTACATTTATAAATTTTCTGTCCAGTAAGTGTTTTTACATGAGTTCTTAGGTAAGAGGTACAACTGCAGGCCACTCCACATTCCTTAAACTCATAGTTATCATATCCAGTGTGAGATCTTAAGTGACGTTTAAATGAAGAATGATACTTGAAAGCTTTTCCACATTCACGGAATTCAGAAGGATTTTCTCTAGCAGGAGTTCTTTTGAAGCTGGTAAGATGTGCAATCTTGCTGAAAGGTTCTCCACACTGAGTACCTTCTTTCCTTTGCTTTACTTTCCCTTCTTTACTTTCACAGAGGCCAACTGTAAGCCTTCTGTCAAAAACAGGCAGCATGTTGTTAGAATTATGTTAGTTATAACTTCATAATTATAGTACACAGTAAATACCTGTTTTCTGCCCTGAGTTATCTCATGTGGAATAGGTTAAATCATCTTATAAAGATCAATTCCTTTACTCTCACAGTGTTTCTAAACAACGAGGCTTTCTGATAACTGAGTACAAGGAAGATATATTTCACATACTTAATAACACATTCATATATATGAAAATACAGGCTTGTGAAAATTATGTGAGCACAATTTTAGAGCTAGTTTTATACATACACACATACACAGATAAATGCTGTGATACCTTAAGACTCACTCCTGAGGTACTGTTAACAATCATCCGAATGATACTCACCTCACGTGACTCCCCTGGTTGTTATGCTGCTCTTCAATGCCATGGAATTCACAGATTTCTCCTAACACGGTGTACCAGGAGTTATTTCTCACGAATCGCATTACCAAGTGTTCACTGGACACTATCTGTCCTTTATCAACCTGTTGAGAAACTGACCCAATAATTTTAAATGGAGTTTCACAACATGAAACAGAATGGTAAGGAACTTTTATGAGGAACAAGGCACTTGTGAGCAAGAAAGACTCTAAGGCATCTGGATGTTCCCGGATGTTGGCAATGGTCAAAAGGCTGAGCAATGTACTAAAAAAATAACTCCCTGACAACTGAAAATCAGTGTCATAAACAGGATGTAATTAGGAAGCATAGAAGAAGGCACTGCATACCATGCATGTGCGCGAAAGTAATGTTAAAAGAGAAATGTGGAATAGACGGCTTGAGAGGACTGATGTAAACAAAAAAAAGCAAAGTATATCTGGAAATTTAGCCTCCTCAAAAAGTTTTTGAAGGTGATGTATTTAAATGTAATTCCCTCCATGAAGGGCTCACCCTTCAAAAGATTTTTGCCTTTCTAGTGCATCCTGACACCATGGTTCTGAATAAGTCCTAACTCTACTCTCCTTAGATCTTTCCCTGGGAGAACAAGTGGGTGTGGCTGACATGGTGTTCATGGGGAAAGGCAGATTGTGAGAGAGGACAGTGGGGAGCCCATTTCCCTGACATTGGGCCAATACTTTGGTCTCCAGAGTCTCAACAGATGAACTGGTATGAGTTCATTTGCAGCAAAATAATGACATCAAATTTGTAATAAATACAGTCAAACTAAGTACCAATCTACAAAGCTGTGTCCAAAGTGACTCCTGAAGCCAATGTGCACTATTACAATACTTAAACACCCTTAAGGCTTTTAACCAGAAGAGAAATACAAACTCCGTTTAATATGTAGATTTTTGCTGTCAGCGGCAAGACTCTAGAGGTAAAGCTCCATGAAAGCAGTGAACGTCTGTCATGTGATTCAATGTATTCCCATTCCTCAACCCAAACCTTCAAACGAGGTCCATGAGTACAATATATTCATTCACAATGAAAAAAAAATAAGAAAATTGAAATCCTTACCAACTGAGGCCAAGTTCCTGAAGGTTTCCATCATCACATCTCTGTAGAGTTTCCTCTGAGCAAAATCCAGCAAAGCCCACTCTTCCTGGGTAAAGTCCACGGCCACATCCTCAAACACCACAGACTCCTAAAACATCCCACATATTCTGGATGAGCATGGTATCATCTTCCCCAATGTATGCAAAAGAACAGGTGAGGCTGTCAGCACAGGGCAACAGAGAATTCAGAGAAAAGTCACACAAGTTTCTGTGTTCTACTCCAGAGTTTGGCCATCAACTCTTCTTTTTGCAGTCTGCATTTGCATCCTGACTCTTGGTATCCTATCTCATAAATTTAACAATATTTCTAACACACTCAACTTCTGTCCACATAGTTGAGTTTTTATGCATAGTCAATAAAACACAGGTAAACATCTTTTTCATATTTTCTGCTCTAAGACAAGATCCATCTGGTATCAGCACTGATATCCCTCCTGTGTCATCTTCTGAATTTGGCTTGAATTTCTGGCAGTTCCCTGTCAATGTACTGCTACAACCATTTTTTAATTTATCTTCAGCAAAATTTTACTTGCACGTGGTATTAATAGTATTATTTGATAATTTCTACATTCTGTTGGATCATCTTTCTTTGGAATGGCCAAAAATATGGATCTCTTCCAGTTGGTTGGCCAGTGTCTTAGTCACCTAGTACTGCTATAACAAATACAAGTGGATGGCTTTAACAAAGAGAAGTTTATTCTCTCACAGTCCAGTAGGCTACAAGTCCAAATTGAGAGCATCAGCTGCAGGAGAAGGCTTTCTCTCTCTGTCCGCCCTGGAGGAAGGTCCTCGTAATGCATCAATCTCCCTTGGTATGGGAGCATCTCAGCGCAGGAACCTCAGGTCCAAAGGTCACGCTCTGCTCCCATAATTGCCTTCTTGGTGGTGTGAGGTTCCCATGTGTTTCTGCTCACTTGTCTATCTCAAAAGAGACTGGCTTAAGACACTATCCAATCTTGTATTCCTCATCAGTATAACTACCGCTAATCCATCTTATTAGATCATAGTGACTGCATTTACAACACATAAATCACATCAGATTATACAATCATATACTGGGAATCATGACCAGCCAAGTTGAAACATACATTTTTTGGAGGACATAATTCAATCCACGACAGCCAGGTAGCTGGTTTCCAAATTTCAGTCCTGGATAAGTGAATGCTTCCAGTGTTGCATCTGTTGTTGGAACATATCAATTGGTATTCAGTCAATTCCTAGAGCCTTGTTTGTTGCCAATCCCTTCGGCACAGACTGCACTTCTTCCTTCAATAGCATCAGTTCTTGATCATATTTACCCCCGCAATTCCTTCATCATCGACTGATTCTTTTTGGTACAGTGACTGTGAATTCCTTCCATCTTCTTTTGATGTTTTCTGCATCATTAAAAATTCTGCTAATTATGGCAATATTACAACTCAAGGCTTGAATTTTTTCTTCAGTTCTTACATCTTGAGCAATGTTGAGTGTTTTTCCCTTTTGGTTTTGGAACCCCAGGTCTCCACACATTTCATTATAATACTTTATGTTGTCTTCTCAAGCTTTAAAATCTTCTGTTCAGTTCTTTTACTTCATTTCTTCCATCTGCTTTAGTTACTCTACATTCAAGCACAAATTTCAGGGTCTCTTCTGACATTCATTTTGTTCTTGTTTTTCTTTCCTGACTTTTTAATTATCTTTTGCTTTCTTCATGAATGATTTTCTTGATGCCATTCCACAACTTATCTGGTCTTCAATCGTTAGTGTTCAATGTGTCAATTCTATTCTTGACATGGTCTGTAAATTCAGGTATGATATACTCAAGGTTGTACTTTGGATCTCGTGGATTTAATTTTCTTCAGCTTCTACTTCAACCTGAGCAACTGATGGTCTGTTCCAAAATCGGCCTCTGGCCTTGTTCTGACTGATATTGAGCTTTTCCATTGCTTCTTTCCACAAATGTAGTCATTTAGATTCCTGTGTTTTCCATCCAGCGAAGTCTATGTGTATAGTTGTCACTTATATTGGTGAAAAAATACTTGCAATGGAGAAGGCGTTGATCTTCCAAAATTTTCTGCTCTCGTGCCGTTTCTATCACCAACAGCATATTTTCCAGCTACCGAGCTTTCTTTTTTCCCCAAGTTTCACATTCCAATCACCAGTAATTATCAGTGCATTTTTACTCCGAGTCTGATCAATTTCAGACTGCAGAAATTGGTAAAAATCTTCAATTTCCTCATCTTTGGCATTATTGGTTAATACCTGAATTCAATTGTCATATTAACTGATCTTCCTTGTAGACATATAGATACTACTTATCGCTGGAAGCATTCTTCTTCATGACAGACATTGAAATGTTCCTCTTTAATCCGTCATTCCGGTCATGTTGCCGTTAAGTGCCGTCAAGTCAGTTCTGATCATAGAGATCATATGTACAAAATGAAACTGCCCAATCCTAATCCCTCCTCATAATATTTGCTACGCTTGAGCACACTGTTGCAGCCACTGTGTAAATCGTTTTCATTGAGGGTCTTCCTCTTTTGCCCTTAACTTTCACTTTACAAAGCATGATGTCCTTTTCCAGGGACTGTTCTCTCCTGATAATACGTCCAAAGTACGTAAGACGAAGTATAGCCATCCTTCCTTCTAACGAGCATTCTGGCTGTACTTCTTCAAGAACGTAGTTGTTCATTCTCCTGGAAGTCCATGGTATACTCAATATTCTATACCAACACCATAATTCAAAAGGGTCAATTCTTTTTTAGTGTTCTTTACTCATTGCCCAGCTTTCGCATGCATATGAAGTGACTGAAAATTCCACGTCTTCAGTCAGGCACTCCACAGTCCTAAAAGTGACATCCTTGCTTTACATGATTTTAAGAGATACTTTGCAGAAGATTTCCCCAACACAATATGGCATTTGATTTCTTGACTGCTGCTTCCATGGGCATTGTGCTTACTGGTCCAGGATTTGTTTTCTTTATACTGAGGTGCAACCATACTGAAGGTTGTATTCTTTGATCTTCATGAGTAAAGTCCTCTTCACTTTCAGCAAACAATGTTCTGTCATCTGCATAATGCAGGTTGTTAATGCGTCTTCCTCCAATCCTGATGCCACGTTCTTCTTCATATAATCCAGCTTCTCAGATTATTTTCTCAGCATACAAGTATGGTGAAAGAACACAACACTGATGCACATTTTTCCTGACTTTAGACTGCACAATATTCTCTTGTTCTGTTCAAATCACTGCCTCTTGGTCATGTAGTTTCCTCACGAGCACAATTAAGTGTTCTGGAATTCCTATTCTTTACAATGTGATCCATATTTTGTTATGATTCACACAGTCAAATGCCTTTGCAGTCAATAAAACACAGGTAAACATCTTTCTAGTATTTTCTGCTTTCAGCCAAGATGCATCTGACATTAGCAACGATATCCCTTGTTTCACATCCTCTTCTGAATACGGCTTGAACTTCTGGCAGTTCCCTGTCTATGTACTCCTGCAGCCACTTTTGAATGATCTTCAACAAAATTTTACTTGTGATGTTAATGATATTTTTCAATAATTTTCACATTCTGTTGGATCACTTTTCTTTGGAATGGGCACAAACATGGATCTCTTCCAGTCAGGTTGGTCAGGAAACTGTGATCTGATTTTCTTGACATAGATGAGTATCTCCAGCACTGCATCCGTTTGCTGAAACATCTCAACTGGTAGTCCGTCAATTCCTGGGGCTTTGTTTTTTTGCCATTCCCTTCAGTCCAGCTTGGACTTCTTCCTTAAGTACCATTGGTTCTTGACCATATCCTACCTCCTGTAATGCTTGAACATCAACCCATTCTTTTTGGTACTGTGACTCTGTGTATTCCTTCCATCTTTTAATGCATCCTGCATCGTTCAGTATTTTCCCGTATAATTCTTCAATACTGCAACTCATGGCTTAATTTTTTTTCAATTCTTTAAGCTTGAGAAATGTCTAGCGTGTTCTTCCCTTTTGGTTTTCCAATTCTAGGTCTTGGCAAATTTCGTTATAATACTTTGTCTTCTCAAGCTGCCCTCTGAAATCTTCTGTTCGGCTCTTCATCATTTCTTCCATTGGCTTTAGCTACTCCAAGTTCAAGAGCAAGTTTCACAGCATAGTTGACCATATAATCGTCCAATTCAAAATGGCCAATACCAGTCCATATCAACTGACTAATGCCTGGGATATCAATCTTTATGCATTCTATTTTTGATGATTTCCAATTTTCCTAGATTCATGCTTCATACACTCCAAGTTCCGATTATTAATGGATGTTTGTAGCTGTTTCTTCTTCTTTTGAGCAATGCCACATCAGCAAATGCTGGTCCCAAAAGCTTGACTCCATCTGTGCCATTAAGGTTGACTCTACTTTGAGGAGGCAGCTCATTACCAGTCGTATTTTGAGTGCCTTACAACCTAAGGGGCTCATCTTCTGGCACTATATCAGACAATGTTCGTCTAATAATTCATAAGTTTTTCACTGGTCAATTTTTTTTGAAGTACATTGCCAGGTTCTTCTAGTCAGTGACAGTCTGGAAGCACCACTGAAACCTGTTCACTATGGTTGACCCCGCTGTTATTTGAAATACCGGTGGCATAGCTTCCAACATCACAGAAATACACAAGACACCACAGTATGACAAACTGACAGACGAATGGTGGAGAATCAGAATAGGAATACATAAAAAAATCCAGGGGAAAAAATAAATAGCCCTGGAACTCGCCCACCAAATTACATGGAGAGTTGCCTTATCACAAAGGAAGCACACACACTACAGAGAATTTTCAAAAACTACAGACACTTTAATATGTGGGGTAGAGTCAACTAATCATCTAATTGGAACAATGAATGTATTTCTACGTCCTCCACATGCAAAAATAATTCCAAGTAGATTAAATGTCAAATGTAAAATTATAACATTTTCAGAAGCTATAAACACTTTCATGACAACAGCAGAGAGTGAAAACAACAAGACATAAAAGATTGACGGAGCCCTGGTGGCACAGTGTTTAAAATATTGGCTGCTAACCAAAACGCTGGCAGTTCAAATCAATGCTCCGCTCTGTGGGAACCCTATGGAGTTCTAATCCATTCTATAGGATCACTATGAGTAGGAATCAAATAAAAGGCAACAGATTTGGTTTGGAAGAGATTGAAAAATTCAATTATATTAAAATTCAGGACTATTCATCAAAGGAAGCAAAAAGTGAGTGGGTACCTAAGCTACATACTATGAAAAAATTTACAATAAATACAAATGTGTCTGTTTATTTCCAACTTCTATAAAGAAGCCCTAAAAGGTCACAAAAACATGAATTTACAGTGAGAAAATATGCACGGCCTTGTCAGTAAAGGAGTAGTGCAAGATCACTGCAGAATAAAGTTAAAGCAAAATACTATTTCATACCCATTAAAAACTAAAAATTGATAAATTTGAGAATCTCTGTGCAGGTCAAGCAAATGAAACAAATAAAATACATATACTTACTTTGTGGAAGGGAGGATTGCTAAAGAACATTGTAATTTCCTACTAAATTTAAACCTGGCTATGGTCTGCAACTCAGCTACTTACCCTCACTAGAATTATTGTGCATTTAAAGTATAAAAAGAGCAGTACTATTCACGAGAGCAAAAACTAAACTTTAAACAATGTAAATCCCTTAAGCTGTACAATGAATATGTAAATTGTGGCCAGTTCATCAAGTGGAACACATACATGCATAGGAACATGGGTAGACTACAGCGACAAACACTAACATGCATGAAACTCAAAAACATCATGAGGAAAACGAGCACACACGTAGTAATAGCATTCATACAAAATTCAAAAATATATTGTTTGTGAACTAAGACTCAAGTGATAAAGTTAGAATAATAACAATACTACTAACAATAAATAATAAATTTCTAATATATAGATTGTAGTTACCTCCAGGTTAATGAGATCAGGGCAGGACACACTGAGAGGCTCTAAGAATGTCCCAAGTTCTGTTCAAACTCAGGTTTTTATATTAGTGTTATTTAAACATTACTTGAAAAATTCCATGCATTCTTAGTTCATAATACATTTTACAACAGAAAGTTAAGGCATTATATAAAACTTGGAAAGAAATGTGATTTTCACGTATTAATTTTACCAAGGACAACATCGTGCTTGGCAAAGGAGAATTTCAGTAAGAAAGAAGAGGACCCTCAAGGAGATGGATTGACATGATAGCTGCGACAATGAGCTCAAACACAGCAACGACTGTGAGCGTGGCGCAGGACCAGGCAGTGTTTTGTTCTGTTGTACAGAGAGTCCCTGTGAGTCGGAGCCGACTCAATGGCACCTAACAACATAACAATTTTATCAAGTAATGTGACAACCCCTTTATTTTGATTTAACTTGTCTTAGGTCACAAGAGCTTTTATTCTTCAACTTTTTATGCCTGAATCTTAGAAACTTATATTTATAAAATACAAGAAGCTTTGTAAAAGCAAAATGTTGGAAACTATCCATGTGTCCATTCATGGTGGTACGTTTAAAAAAAAATCACCACCACCAACAAAAAATCAGGAAAAACTAAGATCCATCAAATGCAGTACTATGGAATTTTATAAAATTTTACGCTTAAGTTGTCTATTGTTATAAACAGATCTCTGGGATAATTTAACTGTAAAAAGCAAGCATAAATTCCATGGTATATAGTATGTGTAACAAAGTACGAGAAACAGGAGGTGAAGGAGAAGGTAAGGCATGGAATGATATTCCGAGGTGCCACAAATATGAAAGGCGCCTGACTCAGGCAGCTGAAAAAGAGGGAGGAAGGCGTTTCTGCTGATGCACGGCTGCTATCAACGTCTATTCATCTTGAAACTGGGAGGGGGGAGGCAGAACAACTTAGAGATTGCTCCTGGGCGCTCAAACTGGGGGCAGTGGCACAACATACAGATAGTGCCTGGTCACTCGTCACTGTGCTACGCCCCTGAGGAGAAATGAAAATTTCTAATTCCATTTGCTTGCATTTACATAAAGAAATACTAGCAAGACAGTAAAGAAAGTTTACAATAAAGCTGTTATCTAAAGGTAGCTAATGGACGGAAAAAGTCTGGATGAGCCAAGAGTAGGAATAAATCTTCAAGAAGTATCCTTTTTAAGTTCATAATGGGACTTGAACTTCAAAGATATTATCTATTGGAAAAACGTAGTTTCATTAAATTAAGTTATACTTTTAAACACGGTAAAAGTCAAAAGAAATGTTAAGTGTTTTTACTAGGAATTCACATTCGTAATAATAAAACCATTTAAAATTTAATCATTTAGGACTCAGCTGTTCAACAGTCTAATACACTTGTGCAAATCACAAAAGTATAAATTAGAGCTCTCTTTCTAAACACAGTAACCAGGGAGATCAGAGTCTGTACACCCATTTTACCTCACCACGGAGAATGTTTCCAAAATGGCTAAAGTATTTAACACATTGGGGGTTCTGGCATGATTTATTGACATAATAAGAATCTTTAAGAAACTTCTCAAGATTTAAGAAAGTTTTACAGGAACTTTTTCATCAGTTAATAGGCATTCCTCGTGTTTGAGAAGTTTTATATCTATTAAATGGAAAAAATTGTCAGAAGAAATATAAAAATTTGATTCCAAAATTTGCTTCAAGTGCAGACTGTGACCCTGTGAAGTTAAAAATAACCATCTCCTATCCTGAGTTCCTTTAGCACAAAAAAAAAAAAAAAAAGCCCACTCATAGATTCTAATCCAAAGCTGAGGAGCAGAAAGATAATTCAGGAGTTTACTACCAGCTCTAGGCAAAGACAGGGTGGGAGGACATGGACCTGGATTGGGCATCATGCTTCTCACACACCTGAAAGGTTCAAGTAAATCCAATACCCTACTGAGGGGGGGGGGGGGGGGACGGGACGACCCTGATGGTTTTGGTGATGCCACATATGATCCAGCTGGACTCACTCCCTTGCCTCATTCCCTTGGTGAGGTCATAAGAGTGCGAAATCTCACACAAGACCCCATAAAGAGCCAGGGTTGTTGCCCTACTAACCCTCCCATGTTCTTCACCCCATCACACAGTGTGCAAGTTGGAGCTATAGTGTTAGGACTGCACAGAAAAGACTGCAGTGCCTGGGGGAAGCCAACAACACTGTTTGCAGTGATGGGACGAAGATGACTCTGGAGGGCCTGGGCCTCAGCATCCTCAGTCACAGCTGTTCTGATTCAGGCTCTGGTCAGATCTGTTATTCAACACAGAGCACCAGGGCCCAGGATGGGGATGGTAATGTCCCATGGTGCCAACTTGGAACTCACATAGGGAAGAGGACACAGGCATTCCAGGCTTAAAAAACCACGTATGTGTAGAGGAAGGGCCCTGTGGCAATGGCACTTCTTAGGATATAGACCTTGGCATCTTCTGCCACCTTTTACATCAAAGAACAAACACACAGCTGGGAGCACACAGTTCGCCCCCAACAAATCACATTTAGCCTCACCCCTTTATGTTAACAATTACTCAGTTCTCTATGGTACTCACCATTTCCTGTCCCCAGCCTAACGAAGTCTAAGTGAATGTCCTCTCTACAGCCTGAGAAGCCACTTAAGGCAGGAGGGATGGGAGTGGAAGCAAACCCACTAGGAAGTCTGGAGGCAGATGAATAAAGTTTGGTCTACACAGCCAGTCAGCAGTTGAAATTCTTACTCCTGATTGACAGATGTGTTAGGTGGTTGCCCTAGGTCCCCAGCTGCCTAGACTGGACCACTTCTTCTGATCACACCTGGGACCTGAAACAGAAGAAGATGAGGGATGGGATGGGGGAGACAGTGTTGAGTAAATAAGGAGTATCATGTTCCTGGCTTCAGCTTTCCCTGGGCAGGGCTTCCTCCCAGACTCAAGACATTGCTCAGCCTTGAGGGTATCTGCATTCCTCATGCAGCTCTACAGGTTTCAACCTTATGGCAAGGAAATCACAGATGGAGCAATTTCCTCATCCCAGAGCATGGGAAGCATCCATGTCTAGCCAGGTGAGAAAACTTGAACCTGATTTCCACAGGGTGTCAGAGGCCCAAGGTTCAGACTGTGGTTTCAGATGGGCATCTTTGCTTCTTGTAAACCCATATAGACATTCATAACTGATATCAACATGGGTAAATTTTCAGAAGAATACAGTTTTCAACTTTGGTTAATGAATTCATCATGACTCTTTGATTTTTCATTATGTGAAATTAAACCCTCTTTTTAGAAAATTCTCATTTCATTTATATCATTGTAAAATGTGATCCGTATTTTTCCTGTCAAATTTGCAATTAATGTTTCTTTTTTCCTCCTACAGTGGTTAAGAGCTTGGCTGCTAACCAAAAGGTCAGCAGTTCACTGGAGAAACCCTGAGAGTATGGCTCCCGGACACCCTTTCAGTTCAGTAATGAAGTCTCTCCTGAGATTCACCTTTTAGCCAAAGATTAGACAGGCCCACAGGACAAAACGAGCCTAAAGGAGCACACCAGCCCAAGGGCAAGGATGAGAAGGCAAGAAGGGACAGAAAAGCTAGTAATAGGGAACCAAAAGTCGAGAAGGGAGAGTGTTGACATGTCATGGGGTTGTAACCAATGTCATAAAACAATATGTGCACTAACTGTTTAATAAGAAGCTAGTTTGTTCTGTAAACTTTCATCTAAAGTACATGTAAAAAAAAACTGTTAGCAGTTCAAATAGACCAGCAGCTCCTTGGAAACCCTATGGGGCAGTTCTGCTCTCTCCTACAGGGTTGCTATGAGTTGGAATAGACTCAATGGCAACGGGTTTTTTTTGGTTCTTCCTCTTGAGATTTTTTTTTTTTTTTTAACCCAAGGAGGGAGAGCTACACAGATGTCTGATTATGTAAGATCTTGTTACCAAAAGGAAAATACATGGCTTTCCTTCTACATGGGATTGTAGGGAGGAATGTGGAGATTTCAAAGATTAAATGCCAATCCCAGGCAGTGATAACCTAGAGAAAATCACATATGAGAAACTGCAGCAAGGAAAGAATGGACTCTTTAAAGTAAATGAATCTGGATCAAGTGGTTATTTGTAGGGAAAGAAAATAACAAGACCAGTGAATTAGAATTCCAAATATTACAAAAATAGATTACGTTAATGACTTTGGAGTTACCAATGATTCTCAAACAGGAAAATTAAAATTACACATTTTAAGTTTTGAAATATATATAGTTGCTGTTTGATTCTCTGGTTTCTATATATTTATTTCTATCTTTTGTTACTCTTATCTTCCATAGATTTGATATACACACCTTCATTCTATGTTATTACATTTGGTTTAAAAACAAGCATATTCTCTCTATTACAAATGCTATACACATTACTCATCAATTTAAATTTTACTTTTTCATGTTCAAAGTTATGTTCCATAAATGAACACTTTCTAATAGTTGCACGTTTTATATTATCCAAATAAAAGCACTTTCTAAAATAATTACTTCAAAGAATGAGGCACACTCAACAACACTGCAGTGTGGCTGACTAGGATGTGTTGAAATATTTTGAATATTTCCATAATGCACGTCTCTCATTTTGCCCTCATTCCCAGTATTTGCTACTCTTACAAAGGAAGTATGCCAGGTTTTTACTGCAAAAAACCTTCAACATATTAAGTGTAGCTATTTGGTAGCAGAAATTACAGTTGCCACACTAGAATTGAATCTGGCAGAGATCCTGTCTCAATCTATGCTTAGAATCTTGGAGAAACACTGGGTATGTGATCTCGATAAACTCGTCTCCTATGTTAACTTTGTTCAGCCATATCAGGTTGGCTAAATTGTCTTTGGCAAAATTGTGATGGAAATTTTTGCCTTAGTGCCAAATGAATTCCTGGAAATGTGCCTCTTAATCAGTATTTTCCACCTGAAGTGGGGATAATTATGGTCGTAAATGAACGTACTAGTTCGAATTCATGTTTCTTACTTCTTCATCTATGTGAAAGTCCTATAACAAACTAATAATCAAACCCACTGCCAGAGTCAATCCGGCTCCCAGCAACCCTATAACATAAGAGAACTGCCCCACAAGGTTTCCAAGGCTGTAATCTTTACAGGTGCAGACTCCCACATTTTTCTCTCATGGAGTGGATGGTGGGTTCAAACCACCGGGGCTCCTTAACAATAAACTAGGGGAGGGGGATATGCCTTACAATAATCTTACATCATGATAAACTGAGAAAATATTGAAGTTGTCAAGGATTTCATTTTACTTGGACCCACAATCAATGTCCATGGAAGCAGCAGTCAATAAATCAAACGACTTATTATATAGGGTTAATCTGCTGCAAAAGACCTCTGTAAAGTGTTGAAAAGCAAAGATGTCACCTTGAAGACTAAGGTGGGCCTGACCCAAGCCATTATATTTTCAATCGCCTCATATGCACGTGAAAGCTGGACAATAAGACTCAAGAAAAATTGATGCCTCTGAATCATAGTGTTGGCGAAGAAAACGGAATATACCATGGACTGCCAAAAGAACAAGCAAATCTGTCTTAGAAGAAGTACAGCCAGAATGCGCCTTAGAATCACAGATGGCGGAACTTTATCACACACACTTTGGACGTGCTATTTATTAGGAGGGGCCAGTCCCTGGAGAAGGACATAATGCTTGGGAAAGTAGAGTCAGTGGAAAAGAGGAAGACCCTTAACGAGATGGACTGACACAGTGGCTGCAACAATGGGCTCAAGCACAACGACCGTGAGGATGGTCCAGGACTTCGCATTGTTTTGTTCTGTTGCTATGAGTCAGAACCAACTAAACGGCACTTAACAACAGCATATGATAGAACTGCCCCACAGGGCTTCCAAGGCTGTAATCCTGACAGAAGCAGATTGCCACATCTTTCTCCCACTCCGAGGACGGTGGTTTCTAACCCCCGCCCTTTCCGTGAGCAGCCGAGCGCTTAACCACTGCGCCACCAGAGCCCATTAACAATTAAACTAGGGGAGGGGGATGTGCCTCCCACCACCTCACCTTCTGTAGAACCACCAACAGCTTCACAACAGTCCCTGCGTGCAGAGACGCAGGCGGGCAAGGCAGCCTGGGGCCGGGCAAACGGAGGCGGCGGGAGCAGGGCACTCACGCAGGCTAACTCCCTGCGTTTCGCTGACGCCTGTGACCCCAAAAGCCTCACAAAGTCCCGGCCAAGCTGACAGCCGTGGTCTCGCCCACGCACGGCCTCCCCGCTTAATGCGCCGACACACCTACGGCCCGCCCGCCTACCTGGCCGTCCCGACGCGGCGGCCGCCGGAGTCCTCAGCCGGGCGGCGAGAGCGGGCGCTTCGCTGCGCCGCCGGCCGAGGCCGAAGCCCCGCCAAAGAGGCGGCGACGGCGGCGGGAGGCCCCGCGGCCCTGGACCCTCCAGGGAGGCCGCAGAGGCCAGGCCTGCGCAGCAGAGGGAGCAACGGCCTCGGAACCGCAGCGGGCCCTCCCTGGCCGGCGGGCTCTACCTGCTACCGGGCCAGGCCGGACGCCCAGGGCGGCGCAGACGTACCTCACGCCCCAGCCGGGTGACCGCCACTCACAGCTGCCGGCCGCGCACGCGCACTTCCGCTTCCTGCTCTGACCCAGGCGGCGGGAGGGGCGGGGTTCCGGCGCGGACGCAGAGGGCTCCGCCCAGTGGTGGGCGTGTTCGGGGTCTTGTTGAACTCGGATCTTCCTCGTGTCTTTGTTTTCTCCATAAACAAACGCTTTAAACCAAAAACCGGTTGGCAACTAGTCAATGCCGACTCATAGCGACCGTATAGGACAGAGTAGAACTGCCCCATAGGGTTTCCTAAGCTGTATAAGTACAGCCAGATGCTCCTTAGAAGCAAGGATAGCAAGACTTCCTCTCATACACTTTGGACATGTTACCAAGAGGGACCAGTTCCTGGAGAAGGACATCATGTTTGTTAAAATAGACGGTCAGCGAGAAAGAGGAAGACCCTCAACGAGATGGATTGACACAGTGGCTGCAACAATGGGCTCAAACATAACGATTGTGAGGACGGCACAGGTACGGGCTGTGTTTCGCTCTGTTGTACATAGGGTTGCTATGAGTCAGTATTGACTGGAAGGCACCTAACAGCAAGTCTTTAAACAGATTCAGGCAAATCTCCATGTAGCTTACATTTTGGAGGGCACAGTCAACATGCACTAAACAAACTAATAAAAAAATCGAAATTGATAAGGGAATGAAGGAAAAGTAGATTGGAGGATTAGGGAAAATAAGAAAAGTAAAGTAATACTTGCAGAAGAAATACCCCTAAGAAGACGGACATTACAACAGAGTCTAAGAATTAAAACATTAGGGGTCCCCACATGGGAAATTGTTAGAAAGCAATTGGAACTAAGGCAGAGATTGCTTTTCCTTATTGATTTTCTGATTGACTGAGTCTAAAGGTAAAAATGTTGTGTTGAGAAATGCTCCCAGATTTCTGAATGTGTAGCATACAACTTCCTTTTCACTGATCACTTTATAAATGTTGGTGCCATGAATAGAGATTGAAACATGAAAATTCAGGAAACAAAAATATCTATTGTGAAAATTTCCTTTTTCCTCTTGCTCAACACTACCACCTCTCCAGCCCCCCTTACACTGTGTAGTTTTTATACTGACTTGATACTTGTTTCACCTCTTGGTCTGCTATTTGTATCTTATGGTAAAATTGTGCAAATGGAAGGGTAGTGTATTCCTTGGAACATGGAAGCTTGGCGTGGGGGACTCACACAGACCTCACCCTGTGTTATCTCTTTATTTGTATGTATACTTTTTGTTATATTAAAGATGTTACCCTAAGTATAGCCCTTTTTGTACATTCTGTGAGTCACTCCGGTGAATTAACAAACCCAAGTACAGTGTCCTCTTCAACTTATAAAGTCTGCCTCAGCTCCTTGTGGATATGGTCAGAAAAGTGCTGCATGGACAACTGGTCTGGAGGATGGTGTCCTAAATCGTGAGCTGTGACTCAGCTCTGGGTGGCTAGGGGCAGAGAGAGAGAGTTCCGTGTGGGCGGCTGGCAATAAGGATGGAGAAGTGGGAAGGTGAGGACTGGATTAATCTCCACCTCTTGGGGATTGGCTTCATAGTGATCCTTACCACGTGACTGGCAATGAAGGTGGGATTTGCCACCTATCTAACAAAATCCTCCATCTGTATTAAAGTAGTCAACAGGCCCTGTTGGATCTGGGTACGATCCCTTTCCCAGTGATGAATCCGAGTATTATTCAGTATTATTTGTTGAGTCTGCCTGAAGCTCAAGCACCTGTAAAGCCTGATCATCTT
Source organism: Trichechus manatus latirostris (assembly GCF_000243295.1). Lineage (NCBI taxonomy): Eukaryota > Metazoa > Chordata > Mammalia > Sirenia > Trichechidae > Trichechus > Trichechus manatus. Next base: position 13,479,701 of record NW_004443993.1, read on the forward strand.
TCTAGGCTGACGCCTATCCCTTGCCTTCCTCCTGGAAAAGAATTCCGTCTAATCTACTTATATAGTTAATAATTCCTTTCCCGCTGAATGAAGCTCCTCGTTAAAAGTGAATCTGGTCTATCCAATAGCTCCTCTATAACCCTTTTCTATCTTGTGGGCCAGTGTTGTTGAATCCATTCTGCAGGTTGTTGCCAGTGTGTGTGAATGGCCTGAGTAGATTAAGGATACGCGATTTGAACCCAAAAAAGTAGCTTCCCCCATGCTACTGTTAGGTGAGTGGTAGTCGCTCTAGATGTAATTTAGTCTCAGCATGCCAGAAGGTCTGCCATAGCTTTCCTCACCTCAGGGTGAGGCAGTTTCCTAGTGGAATTTGGATTCACCATGTGGTACCTACTGCTTTAATGACATCACAAACTCATTGTCTTTTTCTATTTTGCTGAATAGCTTTCTCTGCAGAAAAACAAAGGTACTTGTGTATAGCACACTGTGGTATTCTGGGCATGCCACTGTGACATCTCATCCATTATAACCTGGAACATTTCTAAACATGGGATCATCCAAGTTTATAGTTACACAGTGATCAGCCAGATGGAAGTTGTATACCATAAAGTGTAATGATCCGGTAGGAGACAGTTTCTGAAAATTCCTTCCCAAATGATAGCTGTAACCTGAAAAATAAAAGTCAAAAGACACTGGCACATAACTAGAGTTCCATTCAGTCAACAACAATTGGTCCAGTTCATCGTATTGTATGAACAAAATGTCTCGCAGTGTGATGCCCCTCAGACCAGCAGGCTCCCGTTTGACCCAGGCAGATTCCAAATACAGGGTTGGTCTTGACAAACGTATGGCTTCACCATTCTGGGCATCAGGTATAATTGTGTTGAGAAACAACATTATTCTTTTGCTCTGAGTCTATCTTGACACGCTCATGTAAAATTGGATTTCCCTCATTGCATTACCATTTATTCGTTCCTTACCCTCAACTACTGCTTTTCCTTCTCTTCATTTAGAACTTATTTATACTAACTTTTCCATCCTTACGAGGGACGTAGGGTTGGACCACTGTGTCAATCCAGATCGGTAGCAGTGATACCAATCTAGCAAATGCTGCCTCATCAGTCCACTACCATTCATATAGGTAGTTGCACAGGTACAGAACTGGTGAGCTATCTCAACCAAAAGGCAATACAGGTGCACCCACTGTCAACTGCCATTTTGCCAGATGGAGCACAATCCACCCTGTCAGGCTCCTTTGAACTCTGACATAAACGTTTAAGGTATAGTTACAGTTTCTGTCTTAGGGATTATCCCTGTTCCTGGCATCCACAGGTTTACCTATGGTCCCTGGACCATTGCATGAGGTAGGCAAAAAGAAAGTTGAGGTGATGTGTGGAAGAATTGTAAAGTCATACCAGCATCCTCCCCAACACATTCTTCCCATTTCGCACGGAAAATTGAAGGACTATATCTAGTGGGAGCAGTTTCAGTTAAGCAAGCTGGTAATTGTTGCATAAAGAGATACATTGTACCACAAGGTCTGGAAAATTTCTGTTGCAAAATTAGTTGTCACTGGATGGAATGAACAAATTGGCTCTAGCTGTAAACCGCTGAAGCATCTACAGCCAGGATGGAGGGCCATTGCTCCATTGTTACTTATTTGTCTTGGAGTAAAAACATTTAAATACATCATACCAATGGTAAATGCTTAAATCACATTCCTAAATAGCAACGCACAAAAATTCTGCTTTGTCACACATTACTTTTACTAGCTGTTGTGACATCTTTGTTGCTTGTGCTTTCAAATGATTGCCTGCCTAATTCTGAAGTTCATTACCAGGTCTTTCCCAATCCAAGTCTATGGAGTAGATTAAATCTGCAGCGTGAGAGTCTAAATTCTTAGCTAAGAGGTTTTCTTGCAAGGCCTAATGAATTTCTCCTGGAACTTAGTCAATTTCATAAGTAATACCACATTTGCATGACAATTTAGACCCTTTAGTAATTGTTCCATCTTCCCAAATAAATATTTCCCGGAATCAAAATACAAAGACACCCATACTATTATCTAGTATGAATCATATTATGAGGCATTAGAATATTGAATATACCATGGGCTGCCAAAAGAATGAACAAATCTGCCTTGGAAGAAGTACAACCAGAATGCTCCTTAGAAGGAAGGATAGCGAGACTACATCTTACATATTTTGGACATGTTGTCAGGAGGGACCAGTCCCTGGAGAAGGACATCATGCTTGGTAAAGTACAGGGTCAGAAAAAAAGAGGAAGATCCTCAATGAGGTGGATTGACACAGTGGCTGCAACAATGGGCTCAAGCGTAATGATTGTGAGCATGATGGAGGACCGGGCAGTGTTTCGTTCTGTGATGCATACTGTCGCTATGGGTTGGAACCGACTTGATGACATCTAACGACAACAAGGGGCATTGGTTCAAGAGGATGGATTGAACTTCCAATGTTTAATGCACATGGCTCTAATTGTCTAGAGGACAAACTCATTCCATAGGACAATTTCACATCAGTCTACGTCAATCGTTGTATTATTTTAACAGCCAACTAAATCTACATGTATAATAGCCATCCACCTTTGTTCATCTGTCTGTATTGGGACTTGAGCCCACTTGCACCCCAGCGTTAATCAAGAGACATTAGACCTGTCTTCTTCAGGCTCTATCTGTAAATAGCAGATGTCTGTTTTTCTATTAATTAGATGCTTCTTTTTTCTACATCATCCTTTTATCTCCTTTGGTATAGTCATTGTCCCAATACCCAGTTGTTTCCTGAAATATGAACAATTCTGAAATTTTAAACTAATGATGATATCTTGGATCTGTTTTATACCTAGTTACTGTTGAACTATAGAAGTGAGTGCCTCTGAGAGCTTTGTGGGATGTTTTTTCAGCATTATAAAATTCCAAGCAGTCTAATCCCAAATCTTAGCAAATAACATGTTTTTTTTTTTTCCCTAATGAAATGTGATTCTTAAGATAATTGAAATAACCACTACCATGAATAGGACATTGAGTTTATATTAAAGATGGTGGAATATTTTGGAAAAGGACAGTGATGATGGTGGCACAACATGAAAAATGTAATCGGTGTCATTGATTTGTAAATATGGAAGTTGTCATGCTGACAAATGTTTTTGTGTGTATATTTTGTGTGTGTATTTTCGCCACTGAAGGGCAAAAAGGGTTTGCAAGGCCAAACTTGAGCGCCCTCATGTGATCTGCTAGTTCACTACAGTTTGCTAAGTCATCCATATGTAAGTCCCTGGCATGTAGCCACTATTGTCCACTGTCACTATAAAACCTCTGTCCTTCCACTGCCGGATGCAGAGATCTGCTTTGGTCCTGTAGTTACCCAGGAATCGCCTCATCTGTAAGTCTCCCTAATAAACTCCTTTGCTGCCACCCTGTAGTTGCCCACTTCTTTCTTCAGTCTCTTGGCACCCTCCATTTTTGGATACAAATTTTACATTACTGGTCTGTGCCTGGACAATTGGTGAGCCAATGTCAGGGGCAATCCCAGGTTGACCAGCTACCTCCATGTGGATAAGTCTGGGCCGTATGCTTTTCTGCATGCAGATCACTGTGTGAGTACAGGGACACCCTGAAAACACCAAGTGGCAAAGCCCAGTGGGCAGATGCATGCCTTCATAAGTGTGGAAAATATGCTAGGAGAGCAGTAGTGGCCATGGGGTGGTCATTATTCTGGGCTGTTCGGCTGACCACGAAAGCCCTGCTAGCTGCTGAAGTGCACATAAGAGCTTTGCAGAAAAAGTTACAGTTAAAAGGGACGTGCGACAGTCATGTGTGGCCACGACTGATGTATTGAGCAGCCACATCCATGAACAGGAGGATCAACCAGAAATGCTTGCCTGGAGGTTTGTAAAGATGGGAGATTCAAGGACTAAGGGAACAACCCCCTAGCCATTGCTCAAAGCCCTCCAACAATGGGACTGGAGATAGTTGGAGGGGCTAAACAGGTCCCTGGCACTGAGAACACCCATTGCAAAGCAGAGTTAAAACAGCGGGGGGAAAAAAAGGAGAAAATAACTCTTCAAGATAGCTTGGGTTGAGCAGCCTTGAAGAGACCTTAGAGGCCCTCTCTGGAATTCTCTGATAACTGCCCCTGCCAAAATAATTGAGCAGCAACATAGTCACAGCTGCAATAGTAAGAAGAGAACTAAAATAGGAGGGCTTACCTCCAGGTTACCAAGCGACTGGGCTGATACTCATGTCTGCACTTGGTATGGTGGATGCGTGGCTCCACAAATGACTGAGGGCTCTGCCAACTTTGCCAAATCTTCTGACTTTCAGAAATAATTAAGACTGAGGATTAAGCCTAGGACCCTCCATCACCAGGAAGGGCAAAAACCCTTATATTACAATTAAAGTTCAATGAGGAAATGAATTGTATGTCTTGTGTATTTAGATACAATTGCACAGGTGACTGTGATCACTATAACACCTGGCACCAAAATGAGGAAAACTTTTGGGTTTGAGGTCACCATCACCGAGACCCTTGCCCAAGCCTGACTATGGATAAATCCTCCTTTCAGGGCCCCTCCGAGCCCCTATTATGTGTATTGATGATGCTGATGTATTAATGTACACCTTTGTAAACGTTTGTCTTCGAGTCTTGACAGGAATTGTTGCCATTAGGTCCAGTTTTAGTGAGGCACATGGAAACTGTGATGTGGGCTATAGATAATAGCCTAGGCATTCAATCTGGCCACTGACAACCCTCAGACTGACATATAAAGCAAGTCCCTATGGGGATGAGACAACTGGATCAAAAAAAAAAAAATCAGTTCTGCTCCTAAGCTTTTGTTACCTGTGTGGATGGTCACCAGAAAGGCCCCTATGCTGAGAGAGGAAAACAACCAAAGAGCAGACCGCTCTTGCCAACTGACTGCAGAGGCTGAAACATCCTCTGCTCCAGAGCAAAGAGACATGCAACCGACAACCTCCTGGATTTAAGAGAGGACGGCCCATGGAGAGTCACACACCATCATAGACTGGGCCTACACACATGGACTGCCACTACCATCAGAAAACGCCAAACAGCATAGAAAAGCTGACCTGCCTATGAGACCCTGGCCAAGGTGAAAACTTGTCCAGGGATGGATTCCTGAACCAACAGGCCAGGGCGTTCTCGGCAGGTAAATCATATCGGGGCCTCTTATCCTATACAGAGGCTTCCACTGGATATTAAATGAGCTCTTCACGCTTTATATCAACCCCTAAGCCATAGGGGCCATTGAGCGCTTCAACAGACAGGCTTAAATGGCTGATGGGAGGGGACAAGACAACCCCAGCCTTAACTATATATCTCAGGCAGGCAGTCTGGGGTCTCAAGGGAGCAGCTCCCTGCAAGGGCATTCCTTATTTGTACCCTATGTTTGATCAAACTGTCTGTTCTAAACAATGTGTTCCTTTTGTATACAACTATTCTGGACAAAAGGTCTGGGTTTCCACTGAGGTCACTGCCTCAAGACTAGGACAGACAGTCTGGGTGGCTATACCTGAGCAACCCTTACCTCAAGTCTCCCGGGAGATGGGGGAGGGGAGGGGGGAGTTAATGTTGTCTCTTGTTCTTCCCAGATTATCTCACAATGATGGACAGGCCCCTCATGCATGGGCCCCAATGATACAGGCTTTTGCTAGAGCTACCAATCAGATCAACTGTTGGCTCTGCCAACATTTGAACTCAGAGTCATCTCCCCACATGGTTCCAGCTAATCTGTCAACAAGGAGGACACCTCGTGGACCAACTGATTGTGTAGCCTGCCTGGTGCACTGAGAAGGTCGTGTGGTAAATGAATCGGTCGACTCTACTACTCATGGAAAACATTTCTTTAAAATATAACCGCTGCCGTGAGGAGTGCTCCAACTTTAGAAGGAAATTTCTCTTTGCTTGTTAAAAATGTGAATGGCATGGGCCCGGATGGTTTGACTCTGAGAACGGTACTTTTACGACTGAGTTTGACGTCACTCTGGACGTGGAGAAGTTGCAGACTATGAACAAGTGGTCCAGTGTAGGTTGACTGACTAAACCAAGTCTGAATCCGCCTGGTCTGGCAACGGTAATACCTTGTTCAACTGTGCTGAGAGGGGGAGCTTTTGTCTATCACTTGCGCTGAGATGTGCACTGTTGAGAGAAATACTCTGTTGTTACATAAATGAATCAGGACATATATATACATAAGATTGGACAAATGCAGTCCTTTGATCTATTTGGTTGGCATAGATTAAGCCACAACTGGGGTGGCTGGTTGGGATCTCTCCTCCAAGCAGGCCTGATCAGTCTGCTGAGGACAATCCTACTAGTAAGCCTCATTAAATGCTGCCTCAAATGACGCACAGATATAACATCCACCAGAGTCAGGCACCAAACCATGGAGATGCAGCTCAGGGTCCAAAACGGGCATACCAGGACTTGGTACTGCTTTGCTCCTTTTTCTGGCACCCTGATGGGAGTTGGAGGCCAGACTGTTGGGGGAATGGTCTGCCTCTCCGCCTCCCATCCGGGCTGCCTAAGTAAAGGCCTTGGGTCAGAGCATTCTGTCATAAGGAGCCTGGGAATTGAGTCACCTTCCCTCTCCCAGTTCCTTCTCTTTGTCAGAGAAGCCTTCCTTTCTGGGCACAAAATAACTTTGTCTGTCTCTTGCACATGTGCAAGCACCGTACGGCACCTGGCCAATCCCACTTCTATGTCTATTCCTGGCAGGGAGGGAACAGGGTCTCCCATACTGCAGCACAAGAGGGGGAACGTGCCAGATTGTAAGAACCAGACTCGAGGGGAGCACTGAGGGGGAGAAAGTTTTTGCGAGGCTGAACATGGGCCCCCCCCCCCACGTGGTCCACTAGTTCACTACAGTTTGCATTCTTATGTAGACCCCTGGCATGGAGCCACTACTGTCCACCACCACTTTAAAACCTCTGCCCTCCCACTGCGGAGATCTGCTTTGGTCCTGCAGCTGCCCAGGACTCACCTCGTCTGTAAGTCTCCCTAATAGACTCCTTTGCTGCCACCCTGGAGTTGCTTCTTCTACGATCTCTCAGCACCCTCCATTTTTGGAGGCAGATTTCACATTACTGGCCCTTGCCTGGACAGCTATACACACACAAAAAATGTCAGGCATGACAGTCCTCTGTTGAAAATCCTCCAGTAACTTTCTACCTTCCTCGGAGTCAAAGGCTCTATATCATCTGCAACCCTGAACCTATTTCCTCTCTGCAATTGCACACCTATTTCCTCCACCAAATGGTCCTCCATCCTAAATGTGCACTACCACTCTTTTTCCCTCAGGAATTTTTATCTGTTTTGTTAACTCAGCATCTTAGTGACAAGGCTTGGCATATAGTAATGTGATCAATAAATATTTTTTTGAGCGAATGAGAAAAAAAATCCAGTTGGCCATTTCCCTTCGTGAAGCAAACATTTGAGACTGAACAACAATTTCCTACTGGACTGAAAGTAGGGGTTCTAAGTTTGGGGTCCGCCATAGCTTAACAGTGGCCTTTGCAGCTCTGTCAGCAATATCATTGCTTTCAGAAATTTTGTCATTCGGCCCTGTGTGAGCCCTACAGTGGATTACTGATACCTGAGAAGTCACTTGTAAAGCCTCTGGCAACTATAATAGTATCTTATCTGCTCTTGCAGACTGAATTCCAGACAAAGCAAGCTTCCAAAATTTCATGATGTCACCACAGCATAGGAAGACTTAAGTGGCCACTTTTACCCCCGGTACATGACCCATCAATAAATATTATCAGATCTGCATTGTGAACAGGCATAGGCCCTTTTGCCTGCAAAATGGACTGTCTCCAAAATTGTAATATTTTGCAGCTTTCAGTTAACAGATGCCCTCAACATTTTACCTCAGTTTGGCAATATTGGAGTTTGATTATAATTAGGTTTTATGCCCCGTAAAGCAAGGAATTGTAAGAAAGCCAAAGCATGAGTTTTACATTAATCTTCAGTTTCTGAGGCTACTAGTAATCATTTACGTATTTAATAATTATACATCACTCTGGTGAGACAGATTCCTCTAGGATTTCCTGTAAATGACCAGAGAAAATAGTAAAAAAAACAAAACCAAAAACCCAAAAACACTAAACCCATTGCCGTCGAGTTGATTCTGACTCAGAGTGACCCTATAGGACAGAGTCGAACTGCCCCACAGGGTTTCCAAGGCTGTAAATATTTACGGAAGCAGACTGCCACATCTTTCTACTGCGGAGTGGTTGGTGGGTTCAGACCTCCAATCTGTCAGTTAGCAGCCCAGCGCTTAACCACTGCACCACCAGTGCTCAAAACCCTGGAGGAATCCTTTACCACAAACACTGGACTCTGCCTTAATAACAAGGTTTTAGACTCATCTGCTAGAAGGACAAAAGAAAGAATAAAAAGCAAACCATAGATCAAATACAGAGAAAAACAGAAAATCCCAAAGTCACAAGGAGAATGGTTGCAGGGTTAAGGACTACAGGAGTTAATGAAACAACTAATGTATTTACGCCCCCAAGAATTTGTACAAATTGGTTGATCATCTTTATTCAATTTACCTTCCTTCTTTACCGGGACTATAAGCTTATTCCACGATCTGTCAGTCTGTCATACTGTGGCGGCTTGCATGTTGATCTGATGCTAGAAGCTATGCCACTGGTATTTCAAAAACCAGCAGGGTCACCCAAGGTGGATAGGTTTTGCGGAGCTTCCAGATTAAGACAGACTAGGAAGAAATGCCTGGTGATCTACTTCTGAAAATTAGCCAATGAAAACCTTATGGATCACATAAATCACACATATCAGTGACCATGCAGATGGCATAGAACTTGGCGATGTTTCGTTCTGCTGTACACAAAGTCACCATGAGTCGGAGCCAGCGCCATGGCAACGAACAACAATGGCATATTGCAGGGTAAGAATATCTTTAATTCTATCTATTTCGTTTTAAAAATCATCTATTGATTGTTTAATTGTATTATAACCATTTTTCTATTTCTAATTTAATTGTTGACAAAGGATGTTGCTTTACTCGTAGCCATGGTTTATTCTCTTAGTGAACTGTTTTTATTGGTTCTATATCTCAGATTCAATAGGTATCATCATTCCATGAAGCCCAAAATGAACAAAATGTCTCAGTTGTCTAGTGCTGCTGTAACAGAAATACCACAAGTGGATGGCTTTATGAAACAGAAATATATTCTCTCACAGTCTAAGAGGCTAGAAGTCTGAATTCAGGGCACTAGCCCCAGAGGAAGGCTTTCTGTCTGTCAGCTCTGGAGGAAGGTCCTTGTCTTCAATCTTCACCTCATCTAGGAGTTCTCAGCACAGGGACCCCAGGTCCTAAGGACGTGCTCCACTCCAGGCTCTGCTTTCCTGGTGGTAGGCGGTCCCCCTGTCTCTCTGCTTGCTTCTCTCTTTTATATCTCAAACGAGATTGACTCAAGATACAACCTAATCTTGTTCATTGAGTCCTGCCTCATTAACATAATTGCCTCTAATCCTGCCTTGTTACATCATAGAGGTAGGATTTACAACACATAGGATAATCACATCAGATCACAAAATGGTGGACAAACACACAATACAGGAAATCACGGCCTAGCCAAGTTGACAAACATTTTGGGTGGGGTAGAGGGTACGATTCAACCCATAACAGGTGCCTTTCCCCCAAGCACGATGTGCTACTGCCACTCTCTTCCGGTCTTCCTTTTCTTTCAGAAGGCACCTGGTAACCGAACCAGGGGACTTTTTTCCCCCAAGGCACTCCAAAGACACTCTCTGGCATACAGAATAGAAGAACCTTCAAGTTGCACAGCAGCCCAGTAGGTTTACAGGAGAATCAGGTAAAATAGGAAAACATGTTCCTCAGTCAGAGGATCTACCTGTATGGGAACCACAGAGGAAATACAACAAGTAGGAAAAGGAACAAGGCTGACCTGAAATACCATGAACTTACATTGAGCAGGTGCAAAGCGAGAAATTCCTGAGGAAATTGCAGAACAAGTATGGCTGGTATCACCAGTTCCCAACTCCGAGATGCCCTAAATCTGTGCATTTTGAGCCATCTGTCAATCCCTAGATTTCTGGATGTTCCTTATTCCTTTGTTCCTTTGTTCCTGTGTCTTTGGGAGTCACTTTCTATAATCCCTCCTCAAATGTCCTGGCTACTTTCAGTAAGGACTTTCATTTTCCCTGATTCCTGTGCTCCCTTCATAGGTTTGTCTAGAGTAGTCTGGATCATTCCCTTTAGAAAACAGTTCTAACTGGGCAGTTTCCACAGTACTTCATTTCTTTACCGTCGAGTCGATTCTGACTTATAGCGACCCTATAGGACAGAGTAGACCTACCCTATAGGGTTTCCAAGGAGTAGCTGGTGGATTTGAACTGCCGAGCTTTTAGGTTAGCACCTAACCTCTTAACCACTGCACCACCAGGACTCCGTCTTTCCCTACTGTTGCTGTTAGGTGCCATTCAGTCGGTTCCGACTCGTAGTGACTCTGTTCCAACAGAATGAAACACTGCCCAGTCCTGCGCCAACCTCACAATCATTGCTACGTTTGAGCCCATTGTTGCAGCCACTGTGTCAGTCCATCTCGTTGAGGGTCTTCCTCTTGTTCGCTGACCCTCTACTTTACCAAGTATGATGTCCTTCTCCAGGGACTGATCCCTCCTGATAACATGTTCAAAACATGTGAGATGAAGTCTCACCATCCTTGCTTCTAAGGAGCACTCTAGCTGTACTTCTTCCAAGACAGATTTGTTTGTTCTTCTGGCAGTCCATGGTATATTCAATATTCTTCAACAACACCACAATTCAAAGGTGTCGATTTTTCTTTGGTCTTCCTTATTCATTGCCCAGCTTTCGCATGCATATGAGGTGACTGAAAACACCATGGGTCGGGTCAGGTGCACCTTTGTCCTTAGAGCGACATCTTTGCTTTTTAAGTCTAGACTTTCCGGAGACTGTCCCAAAACTGAGTAGCCGCTGCTAAAATTTGAGTAATTGTCTATTACGCAGTGAATTGTGTCTCCCCAAAGTATGCATTGGACTCCTAACCCCTATACCTGTGGATTTAATCCTATTTGGAGGCCAGGGAAGGGGTAGACACCCTGGGAAGGGGGAACTGTGCCCCCATCCACTCCTTCGCGTGTCTCCAGCCCATCGGAGCCCTGTTACGGGAGCACTGCCGAGTCACCCAGGAGGAGCCCAGTGGCTTCTCCATCAGTGAGGGGGGTTGGTGACAAGGACAGCTGGTCCCCAGCACTGACATGCAGGGGTCCTCATCGTCCCCTCCCCAGACGCCCGAGGCTCCTTCTGTCTCCCCAGCCTGGCGCCACAGCTCCCCAGAAATGAGGCCATTGTCCCCGGCAGCTCAAGGTCAGGCTTCTGGGGCCGCACACCTCCTGTCCACCTGCCAAGGCCGTTGCAGGCGGGGCTCCTCCCCAGCGGCCTCTCCCCAGACTTTGCCCTCCCCGTGGAGCCCAGGCTGGACTGTGGCTGATGATAGTGCAGGCATGACGGTGGGGAGGAACCACCTGGCATCCACGCTGCTACCCCGAAGGCCACCAGAACCTTCTCTTTTGCTTGAGTTAAGGATTGCTCTCTTGGGATGTCTCGGTCCCCGGCCCTGTGCTGTGGTCCCTCTTCTTGAGGTCCAAGTCTGCGTGGGGAGATGGAGCCCAGGACAGGGTCCCCAGCCCAGTGTGGTGGTGGTGGTGGGGTGAGGCCGGGAGGGCTGCCTGGAGGAGAGGGCTGCCTTCCAGACAGGGGAGGGTCCATGAGCAAGGCCGTGAGGTGTGGAAGCTGGGGCCCCAAAATGCTGGGGTCAGTGCAGGCTGGCCGTGGGGGTCACCTTGGGCCCTGGAACTGTCCGGACTGGGGACTGTGCCTCGCGTTCCTTGAGTAGTGGGTTGGAGCGGGACAAGTGGGGGTGGGGGGCACAGGAAATGGGGGGCGCACAAGAGACGTGGGCAGGAAGTGGCCGGTCGGGCTGGGGCCTGGGGAGTGGTGACGGTGTGGACAAGGGCAGCAGAAAGCCGAGGCCCGTGGCCCGCGGGACAGACAAGGCCGCTCTCTGCAGGCTTCGTGGACACGGAGAGGAAGTACCACTTCGAGCGCTGCAGCGAGGAGCAGTGTCAGGAGTGGATGCAGGCGGGGCATCCGGCCAGGTAAGGGGGCAGGGGCTGGGGCATCAGGGGACCGGGGCGGGGCATGCCAAGGGGCGGGGCACGCAAGGGGCGGGGCGTCGGAGGTTAGGGGCGTCGGCAAGGCGGAGCGTCCTAGGGGGCGGGGCGTCGGCGGGGTGTGGCATCGACGAGGCGTGGCCTCCCCCAAGGAGACAGCGACCACTCACCGCCGCCGTCTCCAACCCACGAGTTCACGCGGAGGAGCCTCTTCTTCTACAGAAACGAGATCCAGAAAGTGACGGGCAAGGTGATTGTGGGGCGGGCAGGCGGTGAGGGCCTCCTGGGCCCTGGGCTCACTCCGTCCCTGCCCTCGCCCCCTCCCAGGACCCCCTGGAGCAGTTCGGCATCTCCGAGGAGGCCCGGTTCCAGCTAAGCAGCTTGAAGGCATGAGCCCCCAGACTGGCAAGGCCCCTGCTCGGGACAGGACAGCCCTCCCCGCCACCTCTCGCCCCCCCCGAGTGGGCTGGGTTTGTGGTGGGAGGGGTTCTGTCTTCCCCCAAGGCCGGGTGGGGTGCAGGGCTGCCTTTTGGAAGGAAAGCCCATGGACTGGCCACCCTTTGGGGCGGCTGCTGCTGTAGGGTGCGGGGGACAAGCGTCCACGTTCCGGCGTCGGGCCGCCCGGCCCCCAGACCCCCCGAGGGGGGCAGGGGTCCCGCCGGCTGAATGTAGTCAGACTGTGAAGCTGTGAAAGGTGTGGGGAGCGCGCCGCCTGCCCCGATGTGAACTCCTGCTGATGGAGAGGCGATGCCGTGGCCACGCCTCTGGGCAGAGCTGGACAGGGCCACCCTCGCCCCTGCGCTCCTGTTGAAATAAATGTACCTCTTTCCACTGGGCGGTGGTGACCTGAATGAGGGGAGACTGGAGGGTCCGCCCGTCTGTCGGTTTAGGGGCTTGTGGCCGCGTGGTGGGGAGGAGCCCAAAGGCCCTGGGCGGGGAGAGGTCCGGACCCCACGGACCTCTAGCACCCACAGGCCCTGAGGGGGAGGGTATGAACAGTGGTGGGCTAAGGAGAACCCGAAAGTGACCCCTCCCCCCGACATGCCCTCCCCTAGGATGTGGGCGGGACCTGACTTGGGTCTAACCAATCAATTAAGGGAAAACCAAACCCAAACCAAACGCCTTGCCACCTTATAGGACAGAGTAGTTTCCAAAGAGCAGCTGGTGGATTTGAACTGCTGACCTGTTGGTCAGCAGCTGAGCTCTTAACCACCGAGCCACCAGGGATCCAAATAATGGAAAGGGGAGGGATTTTATCGATGTAATTAAGATCTCAAATCAGATGGTTCTGACTCAAGAGTTTATCCTGGGTGGGCCTGGCCTAATCAGGTGAAAGCCCTTAAAAGTGGGACTCGGCTCCCCCTCCCCACCCCGCCCAGCATCACAGCAGCTGCTGCTCTCAAAGTGCTGCCAGCCACAGCCTGCCTGGGGACGGTCACCCCACTTGCCTACCCCCCGCCACGTGACAGAAGGAACACGGCCGCGGGACCCAGTTGAGTGGAAACAAGTATCTTTATTGCAGCGTCTAGAGGTGGCGATGCAGAGTGCAGGGAGGCCGGCACCCGCAGCGGGGCGGCCAGCCCAGGGGCTCGATCGGACAGACTGAACACAGAGCAAAGCCACGTTTCCATCAGTCACGGGAAGGTCGGGCGTGAGGAAGGCAGCAAAGGGAAGAAGCAGTGTCCCTACGGAGGCCCGAGCAGAGGGGCGGCCCACGGCGCAGATAAAGGTGCAGCAACCTTAAATGGGTCACGATTCACGACTGGGCTGCGGCCAAGGTGAGGCAGGCTCCCGCGGCGGGCGCCCACCGCGGCTCCAGCACAGCGTCTTGTGAGGGCCACACGGCCAAGGTCGCACGGGCCTTTGGGAGTTTGACTAATCGATTCCTGAGCAAAAGCAACTTCGCAACCAACTCGTTCCCCTGAAGTTGCCCACGAGCCAACAGCAGCACCGAGTTCCGACCCACAGCTGCTGGAGGAAGCCAGGGCGAGGCCTCCACCCGCTACCCTTCCCCGGCACCACCTTCTTCCAGCCGCGCCCGGCGCTTGCCGAGGGGAACGGGCATCTGGGCGGCATTAGTTGCATCCGGGAGAAGTATCTAGCGTCATGTGCAGCCCCGAGTGGCGCACGCCATGGCTGAGGGGTGTGCTGTCACGCGCAGGTCCCCGGCGGGGCGAGACTGACCCGCGTAAGCTCACAGGTGCCTACCGTGTGGGCCTCCCAATACTCAAGTATCTGTGTCCAGGCTGGTCACATAAGAATAGACTGGCACTTCAGGGGCACCCCACACCCTGCCTGGCCACGTGCCCTCGGGTGGGTGGAATGTGGCCTTCCTTGGATAGCCTGGACAGTTTTTTTTAGCCTGGGGCCTCGCACTGCTGGGACCTCTCTGCAGGGGGGAGAGGCAGGCGCCTCTGTTCCCAAACAACACGGGGACCTCGCGGAGAGCCGAGCAAGGTGGCACCGAGGACTGGAGCAGCGAGGCAGCACCCACGAGCCGAGCACCAACGCGAGGAGGGGGAGATTGAACAAGGACGGCCGGGTTTCAAAACCAGGTCGAGCACCATCTTCATATCCCAATGACTATTGCTGGGGGGTGGGGGTCAGAGGCCGAGGCAGCTGTGGGTGTCGGGATGGGAGGGGGCGCATCACCACGGAGCACCTGCCCCGCCCCACCCCAGCGAATCGGGACCAGGGGTGGAAAGCCTTCCCCACCATCCAGGGCGGGTCCTGTCTGCAGTGCAGTTGAGCAGGTGGGCGGGAGGGAGCACAAGGCTGCTCCACGTACAATTGGAACCCAAGGCCTGAGCCCCACCTTCAAGAGGAAGGTGCCCCGGGGCTCCTCGAGAACACTGCCCTGGAGCAAGCAAGCGCTAAGGATGACAAGGTGCTCCCTGCCCCCCAGGCCATGTGCCGGGCCACCCCATCTGTCCACCCGCCTCTGGATGACCATGGTAGGGAGCTAACAAGCAGCAAGGACGAGGTGCTCCCTGTCCCCCAGGCCATGTGCTGGGCCGCCCCATCCAGCCACTCGCCTCCTGATGTTCAGGGTCAGGGGCGCCCTGCTCCCCGGGCCCACCCTGTCTGTCCACCTGGCACCCGGCCTCTTGCTGATGGGGTCTAGGGTTTCGGCCACCACCTGCCGGGGACATTGGTTTCTAGACAGCTCAGACACTGCTAGGAGGGTTCCAAAGGACCAAAGAACCTCGCTGATGGCTCAGGAAGCACCCGGGACAGTCCCGCCCTCCGAGTCTGCACCAACATGTCCACTCAAGCACCAACGAGACAAGGCTGACTACGGGTGGGAGCGTGGGGGGAGGCCGGGGGCCTGGCTGGGACAGCGTCTAGGGCAGCAGGGGCTCCACCCGTCTCGTGTGGACACGGGGCCTCTGGTCTGTGTGCTCCTGTGCGGGCGGTGACCGCGGTCTGGGCCCCAGGCCGGCCCAGCCACTGCCATCTGTGCACTCGAGTAAATAAGAAGGTTCGTTTCTTCCCCTCACCTGAGTTCTTCCTTTTTTTTAAAGTTTACTGTGCATTATACAATAAAAATAAATGAAATTGAGTCTATGAAATTTATAAACTTTCATCCCATCTCTATAAAATACTGTCACGGATCAACGTGACTCTCTTCTGTACAAACACCAGGCCCACGCGGCCACCCTGCCCTGCGTCCTTAGCAGCGCACCGCCAGCTCCCCGCGCGCCCAGCAGCGTGAGCAGAACAAAAGCTAAGGGGTACAAAAGTAAATGCACTTGTTACAAAGGCCAACCAAGCTGGGGAGCGCGCAGCCGACCTCCCCAACAGCCGTCCCTCGGAGCAGGCTCCGGGCTGTCGTCCCACCTCGCCAGGCAGGACACGGCCTGGCCGCCCCGCGCCCCGGCGGCCTGTCCACACGCCAAAGGCAGTGAGCCTCGGCCGCGAGGGCAGCAGTCTCGTCGGGCAGCGTTCACAGTGACGGGACGGGGAGGCTGCGAGGCGCGGGGCCCAAGGACCAGCTGGGTCTGACACTCGGGCAAGGCCGTTCTCGGGAAGGGAGGCCTCTCTAAGGAAGGGACGATACACACCAGGGCCCCCTCTGCGTGCGACAGCTCGGCAGGGGAGGCGCAGCTGGCGTGTCGGGAGCGGACGTGAGCGGGTCGGCCTCCAGAGTCAGCACCAGGAGAGCGGGAGGCGGCGCAGCCTGCCGACGACGAGATAGCACCGAGCCAGGCGGGCGGCGCCGCGACGGGCGGGCGGGCGGTCCTTCCATAGGTGTCTCTATAGATATCTTCTTATATATAGACATTTCTATTTCCGAGCGAGTTGCCTTGGACGACTTAGATGGAATAAAATAGGTCCGAGTTGCTTTTACTTTTTAAAAACCGATAAATACTTTATCTAGAACTATCAACGCGCACGCGGGAGCCGCTCCCGGGCCTGGCGGCGCACGGCAGCTTCACAGTAGCTTCTCCGTCCTGTCGCCTCCGCGGTCCAGTGGTGGCCCTGCGGCCGCAAGCACTGGGGGCAGCACACGCGTTGGTCCACGCCGTCCTTGCATAGTCGTGCGGCTGAGGTAGAAGTCCTAGTTACCTGCGGGCCGGCAGCGGGAGAGAGCAGCACAAGTCAGCAGCTGCCCCGGGCCCCCAGACCGCAGCCGGCGGGGTCAGCGTCTACGGAAACCCCCAGCCAGCACTGCGTGCACGGCCCCCCCCCGCTCGTCACCGTGCCGGGCGGGAGCCCAGGGGCCTGGTCCGGACCGGGTGCCTGCCATCTGAGGGTCGGACTAAGGCCGACAAGTCCCCGTGCCTAGCGCGCAGGTGGGCACGCTCCAGAACCACCACCCGGGAGCAGAAGTGGGTGTGAGAGGCGCTGGGCCCGGGCCTCGCCCACCCCTGGCCCCAGCCCATCGCTGCTCTCAGGGTCTGCGGGCGGCGGCCACACCGATGAGCTGTAACTGAGTGGGACAGAGACCAGGAGGCCCCGCAGGGGGCCATCCAGCTTGTGGGGGCCCGGGATGGTGACATGGAGATGCACGAGAGCCCCTCAGCAGGCAGAATGAAGCCCTGTGCCGGCCCAGCACAGCTGTGCCCACCTGCGGGCGCAGACGGGAATGCTTGAGGCCCAGAGTCCTCTGCCTGAGCCTCCTGGCTCCCTGGGGATAGGAGGCCGACTGCGCAGAAGCCACCCCCTCCACAGGGCTCTCCCAGCAGGACCACAGCCATTGCCGATGCCCAGCTCGCTCCAATGACCCGGGCCGGGCCACCCTCACTGCATGTCACACTGTTCGGGAGCACAGGCCGTGGTCGAGTGCTCACACCCTCCTCACCCCGCAGTACTGGGCTCGCCAGCACCCGAGCCAGACTTCTGGGGCGGGCAGGCAGGTAGGCGTGCCCCTACACGGCAACTGCCTCTCTGATATGTCCTCCGGGGACGGGGTGCTCACGCCAACAAGCATTGTCTCAGCCCCAGAGGAGCGGCCGGGGCTCCCTGAGCATGAGGTCACAGGATGGGGACACCCTCAGCCTCCATACAGTCCTGTGCCTCTGAAGGCCAAAGCCTTCTCCGCTGTTCCGACACGGCCCATGGACTCAGAGGTCCTGAAACCACAAGCAACAGCCTCCGCCCGCCCCGCGTCCCAGGTGCCAAGGTGCCTGGAGGAAAGGACCTCATCTACCACGCGGATCCACGGAACACAGCCCTGTGCAGCCAGGGGGCCACACGCGCCCTGCTGCTGGGATCCTGTGAGGCGCCAGCAGGCAGCAGGCCAGAGAGGCCCCAGGCGGAGGCGCAGAGCCAGCCCATCACCCCAGCCCAGCGCTGGCGACACCGTGCTGTCTGCTATCGACCTGGGCGGAAACCACACACCCGCCCAGTCCGACCCACCCACCTGGCCCCCAGCCGGGACCTCAAACGGCCTTGCCCACCACGGCCCACAGCACCACCCAGAGCCAGTGGGGGGCTGCCCCCGCACCCCCGCTTCTGTGGCCCTGTGTCCCCCAGAAGGCGCGTCCTCCCGACACTGCTGTGGAATCGGTGTGCTGGCAGACGACGCGTCCCCAGCCCCGTCACAGAAGCGACTCGCAGGCGGCGCCAGCCCCGCACTCTGCTTCTCCTCACACAGCACCCTCCTCCTGCCAAGCGCACTGTCTCCCGTCTCCTGTGTGTATCTTTGCTCCTCTGCACCCCTCAGAACGCAGGGACTTGGGCGGAAAGGCCCCCCCGCGGCCCGCTTGCGCCCTGCAGAAGGAAGGGCGTGGGATTCCCGTAGGAAGCACCTGGTCGGGCTCTAGCCTTACCTTACACAATACGAACGGCTAGCTAAGCAAGCTCTTTAGCGCGGCTTAACCCCCGAAAGGTGCGCGGCATAAGGAGGCGGCATGCCAAGGGAAACCCAGACCGCAGAGGGCGCGGCAGGGCTGGCCTGTGGGAGGAGGGGTGCAGCCTGCGCCAGGGCCAGCCGGGGCAGAGGCTGGCGGTGGACCGTGAAGGAGGGGCGGGAGGCCTTGTGAGGCAGAGCAGAGAGCTTGATAGACAAAGAGGCGTTAGCAGGCGACAGGGAGGCGGCAGAGGCGGGGGGCAAGAAAGCGTGGTTAGCAGGGAGGGACGCCAGGCTCTGCAGAAGCACGGGCTCAGAGTTAGGTGCCAGCAGCGGCGGGGGAGGAGGCAAGGCGGTGTTAGGCAGAGGGGGTGGGAGGCCAGGCTGCGCAGGAAGAGGAGGAGCAGGGGGAGGCCGGCCCAGGGGCTGAGCAGGAGGCAGCGGGGGCGGCCGGGTCTCGACAGAGGACGGGGCCTGAAAGGAAGCGGCGGAGGTGCTGGCCACCGCCTGCAGCGGGGCTAAGCTCAGCGTGGCGCTGCCACAGACAGCCCCGCTGCCGAAACTGGCTCCGAACGGATGAGAAGAGGCAGAAGGCACCGCGTGGTTAAAGACACCTGCAGACAGGAGAGAAAAACGCAGCTTCAACAGGCGACGTCCCAGCAAAGCGGAGAGGCACACACGCAGACACGCAGCAGCAGGGCGCGGCCAGCAGCCGGGGGCAGCACCTGTGCGGGGCGGAGCAGCAAGCGGCAGCCATAGCGCACTTACCTGTGGGCTCACGTGCCCCGAGGATGAGCAGGCAGGTGGCCTAGCCAGGGCAGAGGCTCCCAGGACCACACTCCTCTCTCCGGCCCCTCCATGTCCCAGCAAAGGCAGCCGCACACAGGCCCCGCCTTCCCCACCCACTCCCGGCTGCGAAGGTCCGGAGCCTGTGCCCCCCCCCCCAATGGAACCATAGCTAACAGGTCCGTCTGCGGCCGGCGCTTGGGGACACTCTGCAGACTCACTCTCCCTGAGACCAGCTCATGAGGTCTCCCACAGAACCCGCAGGTGGTCACTCTCAACCAGAGCCCCTCCGTGGGGAGGCAGCACCCCGGCCACCAGTGTGTGCCTCTCTGAGAAGGAAGGGCCACCACGCCCAGCCTGACAGCTCAGCTCAGAGTCTAGCTCCACCCACACGGCAGCCACACCCGAGTCTCAACAGGGGGAAGGAGAGGCCGCGAGCCCCGCCTCTCCCCACAGTGGATGCTGGAAGGGAACACCGGAGCGCGTGGTAGTTAGGCCTGCCATTGGAGGGGTTCCGGAAGACGGAGCGGAGGGCCGCGCCTGCCTGAGAAGCCCCAGGGCCGGGTGCCGGCAACAAGACGCCGGCGGAGAAACGCGCCGCGCCTACCTCCGACAGTTCCGCCCGCGACTCCGGAAGAGAAGGTGCCCATGGCGTGCGAGTTGGTGAGCCTGGTGGCTGCTGATGACACGTGCACCAGACCCGCAGCGGCCGGCACGGCACTGAACAGGGACTGCAGCACGGTTGAGCCCGCCACCGAGCCCAGGTTGGCCTGCAGGGACATGGGGCCCAGGGTGAACTGGGCGCCAGGGGCAAAGGTGCCCATGAAGGGGCGGTGCGTCTGGGTGGAGGGGGCGTGGGTGCCCGCAGAGGACGCTGCTGGGGCCAGGCCCGGGCCGCTGAGGAGGCCCCCGGAGGGCACAGCAGCGGCCGAGATGAAGAGGTTATGGCCGTGGGGGAAGTCCAGCTCGCGGTCCCGGCCTCGGCCTGCCTTCCCGCCGGGCGGCAGCGTGGCCTTCTCAGAGGCACCGCCCAAGGTCGGGCCCAGCTCGCCGGCCTCACGGGCCTTGCTGGCATCGCCCTTCAGGCCACTCAGTCCATCCAGCGGCCGCTTGCTCAGGAAGGGGTTGGCCTCAGGGGCACCAGCCTCCTTGCCCCGCTGGGAGGGGAAACTCAGCCCGGCCACCTCGGGGGCCTTGTGGGTGAGAGAAGCACCATCGCTGAAGCCGTGTAAACTGAGGTCGGCGGCCAGGGACCCGCCGAGGGCGAACCCGTTGGGGGGGTTGGTGCTCGGGTTGGGCACGTCCACCCCCGCCAAGGAGCCCGAGAAGCCCTTCCTGGGGTGTGTGGCCCCCTTGGCATCAGTGGCACCGGGCTCCTCCAGGGCAGGCCGAAATGCAAACAAGGAGTTCTGGCTCAGGGTGGAGCCGGCCTGCAGTGGGCTGTCGGCCGACTTGGCCAGGCCGATGTCCGAGATGGGCGAGAAGGTGGACTTCCACTTGCTGCTGTTGACCGGCTCACTGGCCGGCACCGGCTTCCTGTTGGCCAGGCCACCACCTGGTGGGAGGGAGGTCGCAGGCATCAGGCCCCCGGCTGGCTGGACCAGCGCCGACCCTGTTCGCACAAGGGTCCCGAGCTACCCGCTGACAAGCGTGCCCGCCGAACAAGGGCAGACCGTCCGAGGGAAACAGTCCCCAGACGGGGAGAGATCTCGGGGCAGCCAAGCATGGAACAGGCGGGACTCAGTCACCGTCAGCGTTAGATGCCCGTCTGGAGCGGGTGTGCACATAAGAAACACTGACGACCCGTTTCACTAGACGCGAGACTCAAACTGTCACCGACAACAGCCAAAGGGGCCCAGGGTCGCAACACCGGCGCATGCGGAGGCCGGCCCTGCGTAGGACGGTGCCACGCAGCCCCTCCACCTGGGAACAGCTGCTTCACGGGGAACACGGGGCAAGGAGTCCCTAGGCTGTGCTGCAGGACGAGACGGTTCTAGAAGCCCAGTGTGGTTCCCCAGCCAGGGCAGGGACCCTCTGGCTGGCCAGGACACGGAGCGTGTGGGGTGCAGATGGCTGAGCGGCGCAGACCCCAAGCCTGGGGGGCCCCACCCTTGCAGGCCGAGCCACGCCACTCCCAGGAGTCCCTGAGGGAGCAGGCAGTCAGGGACCACATGTTACTCACCGTTTTCCAAGGTTTTCGGGGGAGATTTGCTTTCTAAGGAGATTGTTGCGATTTTCCTCTCAATTCTATTAAGAAGAAAAAGAAAAAAGATTATCAGTGTTTGAGATCCACTTGCACGCTGAAATACAAATGTCAGGACATGACCCAGCAATTCCACTTCTAGGTATGTAGCCGAGACTTCAAAGCAGACACACAATGTTCATAGCAGCCAACAGGTGGCAACAGCCCAAGTGTCCATCCACAGGCGATGGGCGAACACAGTGTGGTCCATCCACAACAAAATATTCAGCCATGAGGAGAAGTGAAGCCCTGATACATGCTACAACACAGATGAACCTCAAGCACGCGGTGCCCAGGGACAGAAGCAGACACGAACGACCGTGGAGTGCCCGACCCCACTGATGTGAAACGTCCAGAACAGGCAAACCCAGAGCCAAGCCAATCAGTGGTTGCAAGGCTGGGGGAGGGGAGAACGGGGAGTGACGCTGATGGGCACAGAGCTTCTTTCTAGGGTGGTGGGACGCTCTGGAAATAGACTGTGACGGTTACGCGTGCTGTGAACACACTAAGTTATCCAGCTGTACACTTTAAAAGGGTGAATCATATGGCGTGTCATTTCTGTCTCAACAGAGCTGTTCAAAACAAACAATTCCCGACAACCAACTAAACTGGGCAGAAGTGCTGGTAGGATACGAACTCCATCTTCCCCAGACCCCCGTCTCTTCACCTCCTAACCAGCGACGGGGCATCCTGGCGCCTGCTGACATGGAGTGGGCTCACAGAGCGCTGGCTCCGGCCCGGCCCCATCTGAGACTCAGCTGAACATCAGGAAGGTGCCAGGCCTCCCTGGAGCTTCCAGACGCTGCATCTGAGCAGCGAAGATAACTTTTAAGGTGCTGCCTGACCCCCTCACTGCATATGTCCCCGCCCTGCGGAGGGTCACTGCCTGACCAGGAGGGCCCACCCACGCGCCCCGTGCCCCACGCTGGCCTGGCACTGCCGGGCTCATCCTCGGAGCCCTGCTCGTCGTCCGACGTCAGGGGCGAGTAGTGGGCCCCGTTGGTCTGGCCCAGCGGCTTCTCCTTCTTGAGTACAGGCGGCTGGTCATGGTCCTGGTAGGGGACGGGCGAGCTCTTCAGGGAGTTCTCGGGGGACGAGATGGCCGTGATCTCCAGGGGCTGGTTAATGTTGTTGACCTGAGAGTGCACAGACAGACGGCAGCTCACCCCGATGCAAAAGAATCCCAGCAGCTGTGTGTGCACCCAGGCCCTCCTGCTGCCCCCACCTCGCGAGTCTGGGGTCAACCCTCCCACCTCGCAAGCTGTAAGCATAGGGGCCAGGCCTCTGGGCACCAGCAGGTCCCCGAATGTGACCCCCAGGTGGCTCTTGGGGACCCCCACAGCCCCTGGTCACTTCCCCCACCAGTCTCCACCAGCAGCATCCCCAGGACCCATCCCCCCTAGTACCCCCCTCACCATGGAGTTGAGGTTCAGGGGGGACCCCGAGGACTGCGTAAAGAGCCCGGCGACAGACGGTGGGGCCCGGCGCTTGGGGGACACGCCCGAGCTCAGGCCGGGGGTGCCTGCTGATGAGCGCTTCCTGCGGCCTCGCTTCCGGCTGTCCTGCCCGTGGCCCTGTCCGCCATCCCCACGGGTGCTGCTGGCCAGGGGGCTGTGCTTGCTGGAGGGGGACGGCCGGGCACCCGCTGTGCTGGCTGCCACGGTGAAAACAATCCTGCGCTTGGCCTCGCTCTCGGGGTCAGAGAAGCCTGCGTCGCATGGCAGGTCGCCCCTGCCGGCGGCGTCGGAGAGCGCACCCTGGGAAGGACCCCCGAGCCGGGGGCTCCCCGAGAGCTGGTGGGCGGGGGAGGCCGGGCCGGAGCTGCGGGCCTGGACCAGCAGGGAGGGGTGCTGTGGGGTGGAGCTGCGTGAGCCCAGGGTGGCGAGGAGGCTGCCTGAGCCCGAAGACTCGTCGAAGGTGGCTGGCTCGACCCCAGGGGCGAGGGCTGCCGGGCTGCCGGCCAGGGCCCCACTGATGGCCACCGAGCCAGAGTAGGAGAAGCCTGCAAGAGGGTGGACACGCATCTCAGGATGGCCCATGGCCACCACTCTGGGCTGTGCAGCCTCAGGGCTGCAGAGCTGCCCAGCCAGGCATGGGGCACCTTTCTTGGGGGGCTGCCCAAGGGAGGAGCCTGGGCAGCCACGGGGGCTCCTGGGGGTCAGACAACCTGCAGCACCAGGACTAGGTTTGGAAGTTTCTAGTAATCTTGCATGAAGCGGAACAGATCACAAGACGGGCCAGTGAGGCCGACAGCTCCCGGGTGGAGAGGGGAAGGACAGAATGGGAGAGCCGGGCCAGGGGCAGGCAGCAGAGCTGACCTTGTAGCTCAGGCCCCCAGCCAGCGGCCATGGCCTCACCCAACCCTCCCTCTGTTATTACAGGAGCTGGCAAAGCGGGGCTGGCAGCCAAATCGAGCCCTGGCCTGATTTTGTAAATAAACCATTTTAGCGTCTCCAGCTGCGTTCAGGCCACACGGCGGGGCTGAGGAGCTGCGGGAGACCATGTGGCCCAAGAAGCTGACAGTACCTGCTCTCTGGGCCATAAAAGGGGTTTATTTGGACACAAGCCTGTACTAGCATCCCAGACTCGTCAAGAGCTGCAACTTTCTGAACCAGGACGGACAGGCTCTTGGAGCCCTGGCACTCACAGCGCCACTCAACGGGGACGGGGCTTCATGTACTGGTAAGCCTTGGCCAGGTTAGCACACTCAAAGAGTCCCAGATGTACGAACCCAGACCCTGGGGCAGAGAGCAGGCAGCCGTACCTGCAGGCGCCAGGGCCAGGCCTCTGCTTCCAGCAGCACTGTTTGCACCGCCATGGGGGTTAGCACCGATCTGCTTGTCGAGGCAGGAGGAGGGGTCACGGCTCTGATGCACAGGGCTCGGGGTGCTCCTCTGCCGAGGGAAAACAACATGGCGTCATCAGGAAACGGTCCGTGAAGGGCAGCCTCCAGCAGGAGCCACAGATAATGGGACTCTGGTGGGGCTGGGGGGACAGCAGGAGTCTGAGTGGCAGGAGACAAGGACAGAGGCATCACTAGCGACCCCTGCGAAGGGCCCTCTAGGGCCTGCTTGGGGGTCTGCACGTGGGGGGAGCCACCGAAAGGCTGTGAGCAGGGGAGAGATGGCTGTCTGACGCTTGGGCGAAGCAGAGCTGGAGAAGGCCTGAGGGAGCAGGGACACAGGGCAGAGCTGCAGGCCGAGGACACAGGCCTGGGTCACGGCACCATACAGGGCAGGGCGGAGGCCGGGGCCTGGTAAAGGTGCCAGGGGTGCTAATGCAGTGGGTTGGCTGCACGGGAGAGGCGTTGGAGTAACTGCTGGCGGGCACAGGGCTTCCTTCTGGGGTGCTGCAAAGCTCCCTAACTAGGCAGTAGTGACGGCTGCACTTCCACCAGGCTGTTCACTGAAACACGGTGGACCACACAGCATGGGAGTCCCGTCTCATTAACCCCACGCCCGGGGGGAGAACGGAGGTGGACTGGAGCACGGCACCTACCCAGCACAACAGCTGCTTGGAGCAGAAGGGAGACTGGGCTTCAGGCTGGGAGCCCGGGGAGGTCTGGGCGGCGGGCGGCTGGGATGGCCTGTCCACGAGGGCACTCACCGCTCGCTCAGCACGGCTGGGCAATACCACACTGGCCAGGGGGATGCTGACTGGGAGCTTGTTGGGCTGCACGGTGCTAAGCGGGATGCTGACGGGCAGGCTGGTGATGGTCTCACTGCCGCTGCCGTAGGGGCGCTCCTTCAAGCCCTGTGGCAGACCCCGGTGGTCACGGGCCCAGCCCGTGCAGCCACACGGGCCACGCAGACCCCAGCCCCAGACCGCGAGGCCCCCTCCACTGATGGCACCCCGCCCGCTGTGGCCTGCGCATAGAGTGACAGCATCCCCGGGGGATCCCACCCAGCCCAGGCTGGAGCCACCACGGGGGTTGAAGACTCCTCCGTCATGCCGCCAGCTCCCACCCACCCCGTGGAGTCAAGCCTTCCTGGACCCACCTCTCTGCCCACGCCCAGCCCTGCTCCTCCTACTGACCCCCTAACCTGGTGGGCCGCTACCCTGCATGGCCCTACCCCATCAAATCCCCAAGTTCCCTCAAGTGGACCTTCCCCACACTTCTCCAGCCCACCTCCTCAAAAGCACGTGAACAAACCTGCCCCCTCTGCCACGAGATCACCACCTGTTAAGGCCTGAATCAGGCGCCCCAGAGTACTGGCCTCCCTGACTCCGCCAGGTCCACACTGCTGTCCCCTGCCACAGACCCTGCGTGGGGCTCCAGTCCCTCACCTTCTCGCCACCCTTGTCCCCTGCCATCTGTAAGGCCACGGGGGACGCGGGCCGAGGGTCTTGTGGGCTCAGCTTGATGCTGCTGGAGATGCTGGGGCTCTGATAGGCGAGGCCATTCTCCTTGGCGTGCTCCACGCTGGAACGAGAAGCACCGTCACCCCAGGGCCCGGACGTCAGAGCAAGTGCCTGCCCCACGCCAGCCTGGCACTCACCGCGGGTGCAGCTCGCCGGCGGCTGCCTTCCCGTTGGCAGCGGGGTCCTGGCTCAGGTGGCGCCGCAGCACAATCTTGGCCGGGGAGAGCCGTGTGTAGTCGGGCAGGGCCAGGCCAGCCAGCTTGTCCAGCCGTGGCCGGCCACCATGGCTGGGCGTGCAGGGCACCACCTCCTGGTCCAGGGGCGAGGCCAGGTACTGAGGGGTGTTCTGCTTGGACGAGGACCGGCTGAGTGTGCTGTATAGCTCATAGCTGGCCGTGTGGCCGTTCATGGAGAGCTCCGGGCTCAGGCTGCTGAAGGAGGGCAGCGAGAACTTGGCGCAGTCGAGCTCCAGGTGGAGGCGGCTGGGGTCGGGCTCTTGCTCCCGGCTCAGCGCGCCCTTCCCACGCAGGTGCACGGACAGGGCCTCATCCGCTGGCACGTAGGACTTGAGCTGCAGCAGCTCCTGCTGTCGCTGGCTCTTCTCCAGCTCCACGATGCTGATCTGGAGGGCAAGGCAAGGGTGTGAGTGCCACCGCCGTGCTGGCGGGCAGCCCGGCGACAGGGCGTCCCACTCAGGACACCCAGGGAGGCACACCCAGACTGGCCGCTGCAGTGGAAGGCTACAAGAGCTAGCTCTCACGGGCGGGCAGCCAGGCAGCCCGGGCAACTAAGACAGCGTGCAAGGACCATGCACAGCTCTGTAGGTGCGTGTCCGCTGACGTGGAAAGACGTTCTGGAAGACAGCACATGACCAGGGACGCACAGTGGTGCAGACTGATCCGTGTCCCCCCTCAAGTTACGTGTCGGAGCCCCAAACCCTGGCTTGTGCATGCTACCCTGGCTGGAAACAGAGTTGTCTTCTGTCATGTTAATGAGGTCATTGAGTCAGGGCGTCCTAACCCTATCTCTCCTGAGTCACAAGAGCAGGACGGAGAACGGACACTCTCTCGTGGTCACAAATGAGATGTGCATGCTTGTCCTAATCGCCTCTGTCCTGAGAGTGGAAGAGGGAGCCTTCTAGGATGTTCCCACCAAGACAACCCCTAAAACTAACGATCCGTCCTCACAGGCCACAGACACAGCTCAGCACATTCATAACACGCGCCGTCGGGCCTGGTGAGGCTCGCCCCACCTGCAGCTCCAGGCAGCGCCTCTGTTTCTCGGAGATCTGGCTCTTGAGGGCCTGCTTCTCCTTCAGCAGCTTCTCCAGGGACAGGGTGGGCCAGTCCAGCTTCAGCTCCTCACACCGAGCCTTGAGCTGCAGGGACAGGGGACAACCGCTGCCATGAGACCCCGGCCAGGCGGCCTCCCCAGGGCACACTTGCTGTGGGCAAAGGGAGGGAGGGCCCCGACACTGCATTCCAAACCAGGGGGTATCTAGGGCTGCCTGTCAGGGTCTGTGCTCCTGCAGCAGGCAACCCTGCTTCCAGAAGGCTGAGGTGTCTACTGTCCATGATACAGTCTATTGTCCGTGACAAGAGAAACAAGACGCATCTCTGCTCTCCCACGTTTGGAGCAAAGTGTGGAATGCCTGTGTGGCTGAACAGCCCGTGTGGGACGTGGCCATGGGGTCCTGTGGGGGGACTCTGGTGACCTGTCAAGAGGCCCAGCCTGTGGGGTGGCTGGGTACCGCGGGTCAGAAGAGAGGACTGCCATAAACAGAAATGGCACGCTTCCTGGGAACGCTCCCGAGGACCCTAGAGAGTGGCCCCGGCCTGACGCGGCGTGCACTCGCGCTAAAGGAGTCTCCGAGGGCCCTGACAGTGAGTCCGAGAGTGGGCTTCGCAGCAGGGAGGCTCAGGGGAGGCTTCCAGACTCTCACTGTAGACCAGAGAGGCCGTGGAGCCCAGGGCCAAGCAGGCACACCAAGGGCATCGGAGACGACCGGCACCCCAGTCCTTGGCCGACCCGGGCCCAGAACTCCTGGCCAGAGTTCTGCGCGGCCTGTCCACCCTCCCGGCTGCATCCCCTGGGGCACGCACCAGCTGCAGGCTCTGGCCCCGCAACGCGCGGTTGTCCTTCTCTAGCTGCTCCGTCTGCTCCTTCAACTGCTGGTTGTGCGCAGAGATCTCCTTCTGTGCTTGGATCAGGTCATTGTAGGTCAGGGCCTTCACACCCAGCTGGGGACAGACAGGGACATGCAGCCGCCAGAGGTGAGCACCTGGCCAGGAATGCAGGGACTTCCCCAAGGGGCCAGCACTGACCTCCCTGGGCTTGGGGTGCGGGATATGGGGAGGGGACACTGGCAGGGGCAGTTTCTGAGCTGTCCCACTGAAAGATTCTCTAGTCAAGTCCAGAGAGCCAGGACTCAGGCCCACCCAGCCCCTCGGCCCACCTCGTCCAGCTTCTGTTGGAAGAGCCGCCTGATCTCCTCCTTCTGCGCCTGGCAGTGGCTGAAGAGCTGCCGAGCAGCGCCCAGCAGCTGGGCGTTCTTCTCCTGTGGACGGGACCGAGGCGGTGAGGCGGCCCTACCGGGGCCGCCCGCGGGCTCCTGCCCCACCCAGCCCACGTGTAGCTCAAGGACCGAGTGGTGCTGCCTCTGCCAGCGGGCTCATGGGGACAGGCCAACGGCAGCCAACACCCGAGCCGGTCAGGCCACGAGGACTTGCTCAGAGTCCCGCTCCACCAAAGGGCCTGCCCTAACCGCCTGAGGCTAGTGGACACTCCAGCTCCTCACTGTCCCCCAAGGAGGCAGCGGGGTGAGCGCCCTCCCGTGACACAGAGAAAGGAGCCCAGACCACCACCAGTCACCCAAGACTGCTCTAGACCCGTCTGCAGACGGCCGTCAGCTGCAGCACACGGTCAACAACAGCCCGGGAGCGGGGCACGTGCAGAGCACAAGGTAGCTCCCCTCAGTCAGCCACTAATCAAAACGGGCCAATAGCCACACAACAGCCAAGGACCCCGCTGGCACCTCTGCACCTCAGGAGTGAGGTGGACATCCCCACGATGGGACCGCAGACCCTGCGTGCCTCCCAAGATGCTGCACAGAGGACCGAATTCTACATCAGGGGTTCCTCCCAGACACATAGCGTCCCAGCCACTGCGGGCAGCAGCAGGCAGGCCCACCCTGGGGATAGGCTCCAAAGCACCTGGCTGGATCCCTCCAAGTGTCTAGGCCACGAAAGGCAAGGACAGGCGCTGTCCTGGTGAAAGGAGAGGGGGACGTGGAGCCCAGCACAGGGTGGGGTCTGCGGCACTGTGTGAGTCGGGGGTGGGGGACACATCGTGTTACTGCTGAGTTCCCCCATTTTGCAGAGAGCTGTGGTCGAGGAGGGACACTGCTGGGCATGGGAAACACTCCCTGAGGTGATTAGGAGCTGTCACGGATTGAACAGTCTATTCCAAAAACACATGTCAACTTGGTGGTTTGGTAGTTACATAAGGACGGAATCATCCCCCAGGGTGTTATCTGACAAGATGCCACAGCCTTACTCAGGTCACAGCCCTGATCCCAGGTAAGGCAGTTCCCCTGGGGTGTGGCCTCCATTACCTCTTATCTCACAAGAGAAGAAAGCAGCAGAGATAGAGGAACCTGGTACCACCAAGAAAGAAGACCTAGGAGTGGAACACGACCACTGGACCCAGGATCCCTGCACGGAGACCCCTAGACCCAGGTAAAGACTGATGACAAGGACTTTCTGCAAGAGCTGACAGAGAGGAGAGCCTTCCCCTGGAGCGGGCACCCTGAATTTGGACATCTAGCCTCCTAGATTGTGAGAGAATAAATGGGACTGTTTCAGCCATCCGCTCGTGGTATTTCTGTCTCAGCAGCAGCGACCGCGAGCGTGGCCCAGAACAGGGCAGTGCTGCATTCCACTGGGCGTAGGGTCGCTCTGAGTCACAACTGACTCGATGGCACCTAACAACAACAAAGGTAACTAAGACGGGTTCAAAGAGCCAGGCGTCACCTACTTCCTGCGAAAGGTTCAGAAAGAAGACACGTGCGTGCACGTTGATGTGTGCGGTGCAGTGCATTCCTTAATATGGTCCTCCTAGCCACAGTCTTTGTGACCTCCACCAGATGACTGGGTGGGGCTATGCAAATGGGGGTGCTTGCGGCCCACCGAAGGATTGGACAGCCTGCTGATAATGTAAATAAGGTACATGGCACTCTGGTGCCATGCAAATAAGGTGCATGAACACTGATGAGGGGACTGGTCAGTTTTGCCATCCCACTAGGCTTCAAGGGAGACATGGAGAAAAGGAAGAGTTGTGACACAGAAGGCAGTGAGAGATGGCGGCACGGGGACAGGAACCAGGAGACCAGCGTGGGACAGCTGTGGTGGGGCTTCTGACCCACGGAGCTAAGAGTTTTAACACTTGCCCAAGAAGGCCCCCAGCAGGGCCCCGCGGCAGAGGGCGAGAGGCTGTCCTGACGGAGGAACTGCATCTTGAGCTGTGTCTCATCCTTCTAAGTTGATCCTGATCCCGGCTTGTACCGTTACTTCCCTAATAAACCACTTAACTCTAAGTACAAGGGTTCGGGGAGGGTACTGAGGAGAGG
Source organism: Trichechus manatus latirostris (assembly GCF_000243295.1). Taxonomy (NCBI): domain Eukaryota; kingdom Metazoa; phylum Chordata; class Mammalia; order Sirenia; family Trichechidae; genus Trichechus; species Trichechus manatus. Next base: position 13,510,234 of record NW_004443993.1, read on the forward strand.
GGGAGAGGGTGGTGGTAGAGCTGATGGAGTGGGCAGCAGCTTGGAAACGTTGGACATTTGGGACATCTTTAACCTCTGCCTGGCAGGAAGCAGCTTTGTGCCGATCTTTATAAACGCAATGATTCAAGCAGTGCACACACGTAGCTGTGCGCACGTGAGCGTGTCGGCACGAGTGCGTGAATGTGCATGCACGTGTGCGGGGGAGAGAAGAGGGCAAAGGGGACAAACAGTGGGTGAAGGTGAGTGAAGGTCACACGCGCACATAAAAACCACCCACAACCACATCCAAACCAACACAGGAGGCCAAGCACCCGCTGCCGTCGAGTCGATTCCAACTCACACTGACCCTACAGGATGGAGGAGAACTGCCCCATAGTTTCCAAGGAGCGGCTGGTGGATTCCAACTGCTGAGCTTTTTGGTTAGCGGCCAAGCTCTTACCCCGTGCCAGAGGCGATTCGGGAGGGAGCCCAGGCTCAGCCTCCGTCAGGACAGCCGGAGGGGCAGCGCTCACAGGGAGCGCACAGCCCACGGGGAGCGCCAGCTGAGGCCATGCCGAGACAGGTCCTGGCTTTGCCCCTGGAGTCCCCATGCCCACTAACGGCCATCCAGAACACCAGCTGCCGGCCGGCCCAACAGGTTTCCCCTGAAAGCTGGCTCGCCCGGCGCCAGAACACCAGAGGGCCCGGGGGCTCCAGACACACCGCGCTAGAAGCGTGGCGGCCACCGCACAGCTCCATACACAGTGCCACGGGATTGAGGGTGGGGCAGCTCAGCCGCTGAGGGGCTCCGTCCAACCATGCAGACCCAGTGTGGATGACAGGGAAAGTCCTGTCCCCCGAGTGTCGGTGCCACAGACGGCCCTGATGACCACCAAGTCACCCCAGTCAAGAGAAGGCTCGCAGAGAGTCAGGAGCACCCACGGCCTCCCACCTCCCTGGCGGTACAGTCCTGGCCTGAGCGCATGGCCGGCCAGCAGGCACACCTAACAGCCCCAGGGCCTCACTCAGCCTGACGGGGAGCCCGGTGCCTGAGGAACTGAGCCAGGGGGGCCGCTGTGATGCTGGCCACCTCCCAACAGTCCCCCCAGTGTGGCTCTGCCACAGAGGTGCTCCCTCCCTGAGCCACCGCACCCCTTAGCTAGAGAAGGGAGGTGTTAGTGCACTGGCACACCTGAGAGCTTCCTGGAAACATGGCTTGCCTAGGCCCACCCAGCCTGCAGCTGCTTGTGGGGGCGGCTGTGGTCCCCAGGTGGGCGTGCCCCCTCCAAACGTCTCAGCCGTCATGCCGAGGCTCAATCCCAGCTCCAGCTCCAGCTCCGCCTCCTGCCACGTGCCACCTGTGGGGCTATGAGCTGGGCACCTTCTGGTCCCCAGCGAGGACACAGCCAACCTGAAGAACTCCTCAGCGGGCGCTTGGCAGGTGAGGGGCGGCCAAGGAAGCCCACGAGTGGCCCTCCAGGAGGCCAATGTCAGCCCTTCTGGAGAACTCTCCGGCTGGTGGAGCAGCGGGCCGAGTGACAGGCCCCGTCTCCCCGTGGCTGACTCACCTTCTCTTGGTCCAGCAGCTGCTGCAGGTTGGCCTTGTACTGCGGGGTCTTTGTGTACGCCAAGAACTGCAGGTACTGGATCTTGAAAGACTCTAAGAAGGAGAGAGGATACAGGGTTCTGCAGAAGAGTGGAGCTGAAAGCAAAGAGCTTTCAGTACAAACGACCAGCCTGACGGGGAAACCTGTCGGGGCGGCCGGTGGCTGACGACCACAGCACTGCCCCGGCGTCATCCATCACCACCTGCCGCTGTCTGCTGGCCAGGGAGGCGAGCCCGCGAGTGCTGCCTTCCAGAGTTATGGTGCTGGCTCAGCTTTGCTTTGTGAGCCCTTACTAGCTGGTTAAGTATCACAGACTTGTTTTTAAAAAAAAAACAAAAAACATCAAACCGAGATTAAGCAGAGAGAGGGGTAAAGGGAGTAGCGTGTCTGCAGGGGCCTGGAGGGCCCTTGGTGTCCTCCCATATCATTGGTGCCAGTGCCTGCCCCACCCTGTCCACTCGTGCAGGGGCCGAGCCTCCCACAGGGGAGCCTGTGGGCTTTGCAGACCCTCGGCCAGGCCCCATGAGGCGGAGCTGCTCCATGACTTTGCACCCAGCCGGAGGCGCCCTGCGGACTGCCCTCCCGCCCAGCCGCTGGAGCCCAGCCGGGGGTCAAGGGCACTCACCTAGCAGCTTCTGTAGCGCGGGAGGGGTGGGCGCCGCCAGCAGCGGGCTGGACGCGTGCCGCTGCACGGCCGGAGGTAGCTGGTAGAACGGGCTGTGAGGTGACTTGTACACATCTGTGCAGGGAGAGAACACCAGGCAGGCACGTCAGCAGCACGTCCGCACCCCAGAAGCGCCCCAGGGTCTCCCGACCTGAGTCCCCGGGTTTCAAAGGCCAGGCTCAGCACTTCTGCTCCTGTTGGTGGCCACTGAGGAACTGACTTCTGGTGACCTCACGCGTACACAGCACAACTGTGCCCAACAGGACTTGCAAGGCTGGGACCTTCCAGAAGCAGAACGCCAGGCCCTTCTTCCAAGGTGTGTCTGGTGGGTTCAAACCACCAATCTTCCAGCTAGTAGAGCGCGCCACCCAGGGACCCCAGCACTTCTAAAAATTACCCAAAGCCACGTCTCGGCAGTACTGAAGCGAAGCCCGTTAACCCCGAAGACCAGATCTGGCTTAGCTCTGAGAAAGCCGCCTGGGCCTCACGCCACCCTCTCTGCTCTAGCAAACGGGCCAAGGTTTTGCAGACGGCAGGACCCTGAGCCGGCGAGACACGGCCCCCGACAAGACAGTGAGACCCCGGGAAGTGAGGCGGCAGATGGGGCCCCTCCCCAGGCCCAGAGCCTGGCTCCCTGACAGTCAGCTCAACGAGCCCCCCAGCGCCCCGGGGCCCGCGCACCCTGAGGCGAGGACGGGGCAGTCTGGGGCACGGTCTGCGTGTGCAGGAGGTCCAGTGCGGTTTGGCTCTTCTTGGGTCTGCGCTCGGGGTTTGCAGTGCTCATTTTCTTGGGGCGCCCACGCTTCCGGCCAGCCATCTTCCGTCCCTTCTTGTTCAGCTTCTTCTTGCGGGCTTTGGAGGGGGATGGCTTTTTGACAGTGGTGGCCCCGGCTTTCTCATCCTCAGCACCAGAGTCCTGGCAGGTACGGGGTGGGGGCAGTCAGAGCCTTGTGGCCCACCCCCACCCCCCAGCCCTCCCTGCGCTGACCGACACGCCCTGCGCGGAAGGACTTCAGGGCAGCTGGGACCTGACAGGAGAAGCGGGGCCTGGGGTGCGTTACCACGGGGGTGTCCGCGGGGACTGCCGCCTTGCTCTCCTGGACCTTGGTTGGAGTGGTTGTGTTGCTCTTGTTCTCCCGTTGCTGCCGGCGCCTAGCTGCCTCTTGTTCCTCCTAAAAAGGAAACGTCAGATGAGAACCCAGAAAGTGAAGTGTCGAGGGGGACACACGCTGGAGACAGGTCTGTGGCCTTGGTCCAGGAGAACAGCCTCGTTTCAAATCCTTCTCCCACTGCACAGGTGAGGAAGCTGCACACGCAGCCAGGCCCCCAGCAGTCACGTGCACACCTGTGCCCACAGACACCTTGTACACACACAGACACCTGTGCAGACACCTTATCCAAACGCACACAGACACCTGTGCACAGACACCTTGTACACACACAGACACCTGTGCACACAGACACGTTGTACACACACAGACACCTGTGCACACAGACACGTTGTACACACACAGACACCTGTGCACACTGACACTTGGTACACAGACACCTGGTACACACACAGACACCTGTGCAGACACCTGTACACACAGACACCTGTGCACACAGACACCTTGTACACACACAGACACCTGTACAAACACCTTGTACACAGACACCTGTGCAGACACCTGTGCACACACCTTGTACACACACACACAAACACCTGTGCCCACAGACACCTTGTACGCACACACACAGACACCTCACGCTGGCTCTGAGGCCAGTGCTGCCGACCCCGTGGGGAGGTGGAGCTGAGCCATCCCCCGCCCCACTCCCGGGCCCAGCCTCTTGTCTAGAAATGCCGCGGCAGTTGGGCAGCCCCTCCAGGAGGCCCCTTCACGCCTGACAGCTGGCTCCATCTCCAAAGAGAAAGAGCACTCAGACGGGTGCCCTCTCAGCTCTGCAGACAAACAGGCATCCGTGAGCCTGGGCGAGGCAGCACCAGGCAGACACAGCACCGGGACAACGGAGCTGGCCCACCTTCCACTGGGGGTGCGGGCAGGGCCCCATGGGGCGAGGGAGCCCATCGGAGGTGCTGGACAGCAAAGCCTAGTGGTGCCCAGCCTCCACACACACAGAAGGCACAGAACATTCCAGTTCGTCTTGGCTGATGCAGACACAGCTCCTCAGACGTGTCCTCAGGTACCATGTGCCAAATCTCACACTCTCGTTCCCACACACACACACTCCTCCTCATTCCCCAGCACCGCGACGCACCCCTCCAGCTTCATTCACAAGAAGGATGGCCCAACAGGATCTGTTAAAGGTGAGGTGAAGCCTCTGTTCTCAGAGCCGAGGACGGGGCGACGGGGAAGGGCACCTGCTCACGGACCCCGACTTGCGGATCTGCGGGACACCCCCCTGCCCCCTGCCTCACTCCACCAGCCCCTCTGTAAGCTCCATCCATGCTATTAAATCACAACAGACACAAACTTACCCTGAGTTTTGGATTTTTCAGACTAGAAAAATAGTTTTCAAGCTAAAAAAGAAAAAACAAGTTACGAGAAGTCAGACCCAAATCTGTAAGAACAAAAGCAATGCCCCAGATAAAACCGAGGACCCCTGGGACAGTGTCAGGAGGCTGTCCCACGCCGCGGCCACACGTGCACAGCCTGCCCCCACCCAGGCCGGCCCGTCATCCCTGCCTCAGCCGCCAAACACAGCTACAGCCAGCCCGGCGCCCTCAGCCCACACAGGCTCGGGTGGCACGTGACACCAGAATGTGACTTCGCTTCTGGAAGGAGGAGCCCACGAGGAAATGCGCTTCAGCACAGGGATGCGTGCTCATGACAAGGGTCACCTTCTCTGAGGGTGACCCACAGAACGGAGGGCGGGAAGAGACACAGCAGCCACTAGGTTACCTGAGGGACGTCTCACCCGAGGACAGAAGACCCTGCAGCACCGCTCAGGAGGGCCCACTTCTGGGGCCTCGTGGCTCACCCACACGAGGCGTGCACGCGTGTATGTGTGGGTGTGCACGTGGTGGCAGTGAGAACAGAGCCTGGCCGTGGGCCCCCCGGGCCATGCCCCCCCCCAGGACCGCAGAGACCGGGCAGCGAGGGAGGCGCAGGCAGGCGCGGCACTCACTATGGTTCGGTCGATAGTGTGCAGGTAGTAGGAGACCGGCTTCCCCGTCCACGAGACTGAGCCCTTCAGGGGCGACAGCTCCACGACACGCATGATGGTGCCGATATCTGCACACAAAAGAGGAGAGGGCCTGGCTGCCAACCTTGCTCCTCGCCACGCCACAGGCCGCCTGGGTCGCCAGGGCAGGGGACCCTGTCGGATGAGGGTGCACAGAGGATGAGTGATGCTCGGCAGGGGCCCCCAACCTGGAAGGTCTTGTCAGAGCGAGATGGCAGACAAGCCTGCCTGAACCACCTCTAAAATGACCGAACAGGATCTGAGGAGAACGCAGAGCATGACCAGAGCGTGCCAAGCCCCCGACTAAAGCAGGTGACCGCAGGGCGTGCAGTGCCACGCTGCCATGAGCTCCGTGGGACCCTGAAGGTCGCGGACACACGTCGCCCAGACAACACAGCCACCGCCTGCCGGCCCCCCATGTTAGACACAGCAGGCGCTTAAATGCGGGGCCACCTCCCACGTGGCCGATGCCCAGGGCCTCAGGCCTATCCAGCTTAAATCTACAGAACACGGCTCACTTCCATATATACTTCTCTGAGAGCTGGTCCTCACCCGGGACGCCTCTGCCCCCAGGGAACACTGGGTGATGTCTGGAGACATTCTTGGTTGTCATGACTGGGGGGATGCTAGAGGCTGAGAGTGGGTGGAGGCCGGGGCTGCTGCTCAACACCCTAGAGTGCACAGGACAGCCCCACCCCAGAGAAAGATCCAGCCCCCACGTCAGCAGTACCAAGGGGGACACCCCTCCACCTTCATGGTTATCAGATTACAGTTACACACGAACAACGTAACGACGTGAGTCTCTTACCGCTCAAGTTTCTACTGTTTATTCTGAAGTTCAGAGGTGCAAAAGGTTTCGAGGACACGATTCTGCCGCCTGCAACACAAACACTGATCACTGCCATTACTGGGGAGAATAAGCACGCACACACAGACACGCACACGTGCACACACGCACACAGACACGCACGCACACACAGACACGCACGCACACACAGACACGCACACGTGCACGCACGCACACACAGACACGCACACACAGACACGCACACACAGCTGAAAAGCAGTGACAGTCAAAGCAAGAGGAGTTAGGAAGGAAGAAGAGATGACGCTGAGCGGGGCAAGGTCTCAGCAGCGCAAGGCTGGGCCTGGCCCGTTTTCCGATGGGTGAAAGCTGGACTGCGGGAGGCTTCCACGGTCCAGTCGGCTCCTGCAAACAGAATCTCCTCCTGACCCACAGCCCCTCTCTCAGGATCCAGTCTGGTCCCGCGCAGACCTGTCCCACCACCCTGGGCGAGGGTGGGACAGCCCAGTGACCAGGAATGTGACCCCTGGACATGGGCACATGGAGGGAGACACAGGCAGGCAGGGAAGGAGGCAGGGTGCTGCGTTGGGCATGACTCCAAGTTACCAAGAAATGGCGAAGGGGCAGGCCAGTGCGCAGCGGTTCAAAAACAAAACAGACAACCCCCACTATGAGGACAAACCAAGGGCACGAGAAACGGCGCCCCAAATGGCTGTGGGCGATGAGGGGGCGGGGGGGCGAGGAGTGGACCCCACACCTGTCTCTGTACAACGGAAATGTTTCACAGATCTACAACCACAATTAAATCTGAGAGCTAAAACAGCAAACCCCAGAGCCACAGATGAACAGGAAGAAAACCTCACTGTGCACCAAACTGGTAACAGCGACACCGAGAACAAGGATTTCAAGTCACCCACAGGAGCCTTCCCGCGCGCTGTCCCCAGGACGACGCGGACCACACGGGAGCCTCAGGCTGCCCGGCGCGCTCACTGCTGGCTCTCCTCCACGTGACAGTTAGGAGACTACTGCTTTATGCGCACACAGGGAAACGTGAGCATGAAGTCCTTTATGTGCACACAGGGAAACGTGACCATGAAGTCCTTTATGTGTACACGGGGAGAATCACAGAAGAAAACACACCAATACTTTTAGCAACCAAATTTCTCAGCGTAAGCAGAACCAACTACAAAAAATCAAAACGGGCAATAATGAGAAATTGGCAGAGTCCAATGAATCCATTCCAACACATGTACGGTGCACACACATATGCAGTACACACATGCAGACATACTCATACACGTACAGAGCACACACATGTACGCACACACATGTACACACACATGTACCTCACACACGTACACATACATGGGACACACGTACACATGTGAACGGTATACAAGAAGTATATCACGCACACACAGACTTGTACACACACAGCACACGTCCCCACCCTGGTCCGAGTCCCTCTGCAGACACTATCTAGACGCAATGACACCCTGGTAGCAATGAGCACCTAGCACCCAAGTCTTGGTCCCTAAGTCTCCTCTCCATTCAGAGGCCCAGAGAAGCGGCTGGTTTCGGGGCTGGGGCCTCTTGTCCCAGCCTCACAGGGTGGGTCTCAGAGGCGGGTGGGGATGGTGCGAGCAGCAGAGAGTAACAGTGACGGCCGCTGTACAGTGAACACCACACACCCAAGAGAGACAGTGCAGCCACCAGTCATGCAATCAACAACACGGCCCGTGAGCTGCAGCAACGCTCAGTGATGGGGGTGGCGGTGGGGGGGGGGGCCTTCACAGGACACCAGCTGGTAAGTACAGAAGAAACAGGGTGACAAGGAAAGCGAGTCCTGCGACCCCCGATCCGACAGCTGAGCCCAGCAGCATCGCAGGTGCTCACAAGAGCACTGTGTTTGGGGACTCCCGAGGCTAGGCCACCACAGGAGCCAGCGAGCAACGTGACCACACGCCACCCACCCACTGCACAGAGGCCGCAGGCCGCCGCACCCCCTGGGGCTCAGCCTCGGCGCTGCACTTCCTGCGTGCCTGCCCTGACTGACTGATCCTCCAGGCCAGGGGGCAAGGAGACACCCAACAGCACCCGAGGAAGAAATAAGAGTACGCAGAAGTCCACGAGACACCTGGCCTGGACAGTCCTAACGAGCATCATAAAAAGGGCAGACGGACAACTCCAGGACCAGAAAGGTCAGGAAGAAACAGCCAGGAGAGGGGATGAGGACCGCCGGCCAGGCGTTCATTGAGGAGACTGGAGGGCGGTGGGAATCACTGTCCTGGTTCTCAGGGGGAGGAGGAGATGCCCTGGGCCTCGATGGAAGGATCACCGTGTCTGCGGCTTCTGCTTCAGAGTGACTCAGGAACAGGCCCCCTGCCACTCACTCACACATACACACACACAGACACACTCAGACACATACACTCATACATACTCTCAGACATACAGAGAGACACACTGACACAGACACACACGTACTCAGACATACACACGACAGATACACAAAGACACACGGAGACACACTCAGACACACACGTGAGCACACAGAGCAGCACTCAGACACACGCAAACATGCATAAACACGGGCACACACACAGACACGTGTTCCGGCTCTAATGAGGAGCGCGGGCAGCTCTGGCCCCACGTGGTGACCCAGAGGCCCTGACAAACACTGCATCTGAGTGTTGAGGGGCGGCTGATACACTGTGAGCAGGGAATTTGGCCAGAATATTTGAACTCCAAAGAGTGGACTCAGTGCTATGCTCCTGGACTAACACAGAGCAGTGACCAAGGTCTGGGCGGCAGAACAGCCTCGTCCTGTGGCGCCAGCCGGCCTCAACCAAGGCAGTCAGCTGTTCTGAGCGTCTGCATCACACGAACAATGACTAACCTCTCTCCCTAAGGTGAAAATGGAGGGGAGAAGAGTTCATCCCTGGTTACTGGGGGAGCCCTGCTTAGGGAACACTGAGCTTCAGTTAGAGGTGATGGTGGCGCAGCGTGGTGGACATAATTCACCTCACTGTATCGCGCGCGTGAAAACAGCTGAGATGTCCCGTGCTTTGTTACACAGACTTCACCACAACTTATAGAACATAGGAAAAACTGCAGAGCCAAAGAATTTGACTCCTCCTGCTCGTTAAGAAAACAGAGGAAATAGGTGTGAGACTCGAGAAGGAAGGAGGAAGTCAGGCTCTCCCTGCAGATGCAGACCATGCCCATGGGGGCTCTCCTCTGCGGGACACCCCTGCAGAGACCACCCTGCTCCCACCCTGATGAGGCTGTGGTGACCCCCGTGGGGACTCTGACGACACAGTCATCACATCTGGTCACTACAGCATTCTCCTTGTGCTTTAAGTCGTCTGAAAGAAGGAAACAAGCAGGGACAGCAGGAGAGGAAGGGAGAGGGGAGAAAGGCCTCTCCTTGTCATGACCTCACTGAGCTGGGTTCACGGGGGGAGAGCCGGGGTCTCTCGGCTACTCCCACCCTTTGTTTGCAGAGCTCCTGTCTCTGCACCTGCCATCTACCCACCTGTGTCTCAGGCTCAAGGCTGGGCTCACAGAAAACAAACTGGGGAAGAAGAGCCTTCCCACCTGGGCTCGGGGCGCGGTCCCAGCACCACCCTGCTCTGAGCAGGTCCCGGCCTCACAGAACCAACTCCCTGATCCCACTGCTGCAGACGGCTTCCCTCTCCTGGACCACACGGCTCCTCTCCTGTACACTCTGAGGGTCAGCGTCTGACACACTGTGGGACCCACCAGCCATTACACACCTCGGCTGGTGCTGGGATGCACCTAGCTGACTCCCGTCTATCTGGAAGGTTCTAGGACCGGGCATCCTGCCTGCCTGACATTCTGAGTGGGCGAGGAGACACGTGGCGCCTGCCGTCTGGTTCCAGGAGAGGCGTCCAGCCTCTGGGCGTGGCGTGAGCCTGTCCTGGGGCTGCTGAGACCAAGGCCCTCCTGCCCTCCCTCGTGTCCACGGTTAGGAGGCGTGTGCACACGCAGGCTCGGGGGGTAAAACGGCCCTCCTCCTGGATGGCTCTTCTGGGGCTCGGCACCTGGGCCGGGCAGGAGACACTGGCAGTCAAGATAAGGTCCTACCCGAGACTAGAAAAGCCACAGTCTTGAAAGAAAAGGCTCACACAGGCTCGGTGTGGCCAAAGAGGGGAGCAAGACGCTCCAAGGAGGACAGCACTTGCCTGACTGCTACCGGCTTTCCTGTCTTTGTCACCTTCTACTGCGGGACTGTCAAGACTTCAACTTCCCCCTGCAAGTTCATGCAGATACCAGGAGAAGGAGGACTCCCACTCCACGAGAGGGCCGAACTAGCTCCCAATCAAGAGGTTCTTGTGAGCAGAGGGAAAGCAAAGCCTGACTAAATCACTGAGCCAATTCCTAAGGGAATAAACACCTTTCCAGACCCAACGATGACCACCACAGCTTTCAAGCCACAATCTAGAACTTCCTCATTAATTTGGAGAAAGGATTTCTGGCTGAACCGAGACTCGCAAAGTCAAGACACCCCCTCACCATGTCCAACAAGACCTGGCCTGGGCACCTCCTTGCTGCTGAGGAAGAAGGGAGAGTGAGGTGAAGGAGGAGAGGGACAGGACAGGCACTGACAAGCTGGTGACACTCAGGTGATGGGGGAAAGCCCAGGACAAGGCAAAAGGAGCCTTCCTGGAGGACCCCAGTGTCCCCAAATGCCCCATCTGTGGTCCACCAAGTAAAACAGTTAACACCCAGGTAAATGTGAACTTCAGGAAACAATGAACAGTCGCTTAGTGTGAGTAAAGACATACTTCTACTAGAGTTATTCACTATCCAAAATTCAAATTTAACTGCCTGTCCTGTGCATTTATCAATAACTCCCTCGTACTTGGCCACAAGACCAGGCTAAGGGCCCTGGAGGTGGTGGACGGCTGACAGTAATGGAGGGAGGTCGGGCGCCCGGCCAGGGCCCCTCACCCAGGGAAACACCCTATACTTCCAGGCACACTGTGAGCCTTTGACCTCCGGCCTGAGCAGGCTATACGCTCCCAGACACAGCACTTGGAGGCACCAGGGGACACCATGCTGCCCCCTCAGATGACAGGAAGTGTCACAACACACATAACCAACCCCGATGGCGCGTTTCAGCCGGGGGCTAAGCCAACAGAGGTCAACACTGTGGAAAGGAGCGCAGTATCTGCGGTCAGCACCAAGCCCACACACAGAGCCCACACGACTAGCACTCAGGGAGGCTGTCTGCTCACAGCTCCCACAGGCCGAGGGTTAAGAAGGGATACCTTACCTTCCTTCATGTTTGCAAATCGTTCCTTCAGCTGGTGATCCACCTCAGGACCAAAGGCAAAGTTATTCACAAATATAACACTGCAAAACAATATTCCAGTTGAGTAAAGTGAAGTATCCGCCTCGACCTGCCTAAAGTCCCAGTGCACACAGCGGCCTGCAGGCTCGCTGACCCATGCCCCGGGACTCAGGCCCACCTGCCTGCCCACCGCTCTCACCCCTCACTAACCCTGCAGACCACAGGCAGATCCCAGGCCCACCCAGGTCCAGAGGGGGCTCCAAGGAGTTTCCTCACTCTGTTGCCAACACACAATATTCCAGAAATTTCTTGGACCTTTGGGCTGCTGGCCACCTGGGAGGAGCCGCCACCTGGCATGTGGCCCAACCCCTCCCCGCCTGCTGATCGATGTCACCCACCACCCTTGGATGCCCACGCCTGCCTGCTGTGCCCCAAGGCGTAGTGAAGTGTGAGGAGGCCATCCCAGGGCTGGGACGCTGGTAGCAGCCCAAGGAGCATCAGAGAGGCCTCGCTGTCACCCCTACTCTGAGGCCATGGGAGCACCCCCAGGGCATGTCGAGGGACATGCCCACCTGCCCACCCGCCTGTGTCTGGGGGCCCCACTGGAGGGAGCCCCAAAGTTTCAAAGCCAGTGCGACCTCAAGAGCTGGTCTAGGCTGCCACAGTCAAGGGGGCCCTGGTGGATGGCTCTGCATGGGGCCCAGGGGACTAGGGGGAGTGTTCTTCTCCGGAAGCAGCCACTCGGCTCTTCCCGCATCCTCACCTGCTGCCCGGCACCCAGCAAGCTAAGGAACCCTGGGTCTGCGGAACCTGCCGGAGGTGACGAGCAGGTGGGGCACGGTTGTGCTCTCGCCCCAGAGCTCGGGGACTCCACCCCCCACTGCTGCTGTCTCTGCTCCTCCCAGCCCCCGGCTCGCCCGGAAGGTGCCGGCTATCACGGACACAGAGGGACGCGCTCTGAACGCCTGAAGTCTACAAACATCTACGGGATGGGTGAGCCTGCAAACCCGACAGCAAGGAGCCTTTTCCAAAGTTAACACGGACGTGGCCTCTCTCCAGACGGAGACACAGCTCTAACTCCACTGCGTGTCTTCAAATCACGGACACAAGGTCGTCCTCCGCTTTCACACGCACAGAGAACACAGGAGCCCACGCGGATCCCCGTGTGGCTGGTTCCGAAATGAAAGAGGCCGGTCACACGCACCAGCAGCCCGACCGGGCGAGACGGAGAATGAGGCGGAGCCGGGAAGCACAAGGGAACAGAGGACTGTTCCGAATACGAACGTCACGGACAGACACACAGAGCGGACTCTCCCCTCCCGCCGTACGAGAAGGCAGGCCTCGTGGACGTCACGGGCCAGCGCACTGACCGGGGAGGTGAGTGGACAAGGTAACATGAGCAGCGGTGGCCAGCCGCGGGGTTCCCAGGCCTGCCGTCCTCCCGCAGGTGTCCCGGCTGCCCTGGGCCAGCGGCAAGACCAGCGCCTGCTCTGCAGCCGGGCTGGGAACCGGCATCCAAGAGCCTGGTGGTTCGAGGTGACAGGGTGTGAGGAGGCCCGGGCCAGGAAAGGGCCTTGGGGACTGGCTGGGTGAGACAACCATCTGCCTCCAAAAGCCCCCCCGCACCTCAGAGACGAGGACACCAAAAACCGACTGGCGCGAGGACAGCCACCGCCGACCCGGTGAGAACAAGGGAGCGGGCGGGGGGCACCCACAGCGGACGCCACCAGCAGGACGCTGGTCGGGGGGGAGCTGCGTCCAGGCACTACTATGCTCACGGTGACCACGGAGGACGAACGCCCCAGGAATGGCGGGCCGACCCTCAGCACTGGCCCCAGGTAAGGCGCGAAGGAGGGTGGAGGACCAGGCTGTGGGGGCCCCAAATGTAAAGGACCCTCACAGCAGAGAAGGAAAGGCTTGTATGAAAGAGAAGCCTCTATTTTCTGGGTGTCCCCGTACAGAGGGTGGGGGGACAAGGCAGCGAGTAATGAGCAAGAGCAGAAGGAAGGGGGGTGGGAACACGACAGGACCAAGCTGCAGCTGTGCGACCCAGCCCCGCAAGCCCAGCCGCACCGCAACAGGGACAGACCCCAAACACGCAGCACCGCCCGGAACACGGGGGTCGCACGAGAGCCTCACAGCTCACAACACTTCCTACCACTCGCCTGACCAAGCACCCTGATGGGCTGAACTGTGCCCCCCAAAGATATGCTGATGTCCTACTTCTGGTCTCTGTTTGGAAACAGGGTCTTTGCACATGTCATTAGTTACGATGAGATCACCCTGGAGTAGGGGGTCCTTGTCCGAGCTGAGTGGTGTCATGTAAAAGAGAAGGGACGCAAAGACACAGCAGGAAAACGGCCACGTGAAGGCGGAGGCAGAGAGAGCGGTGATGCGGCCACAGAAGCCGGGAGAGACAAGGAAGGACCCTCCCCTCGAGCCCCCGGAGGAAGCATGGCCCCGGTGACACCTTGCATCCAGACTCCTGGCCGCCAGAACCATGAGGGAATGAATGGCTGCTGTTCTAAGCCCCCAGTGTGTGGCACTTTGTCACGGTGGCCCCCGGACACTGGCACAGCCCCCACGGACCCCCTCAGACCGCACGAGTTCCCGAGACACAGCACTCCAGCCATGTCTCCGACAGTGCTGACTATCCTAGGACCTGGGGACACAGCTTCTCGAGCAGCATGATGTGGAGGCCACAGGCAGCCCGGGGGTCGAGGGTGACAGCTGGCTGTCCTGACACGGGAGGGCAGAGTGAGCACAGAGCAGGCTCAGATGCCTAGGGCAGCACCGGGCAGGGGTGGTGGGTATGCATGACCAAGTGCCCCATCACACCAGGCCAGTGCCAAGGTGACACCAAGAACAAGGATGCCCCTGAACCCAGCCTGGGGGAGGAGGCCAAGCCAGACAGAAAGAGAACTAGCACCAGGGCGACACCCCAGCAAGCATTGTGTGCTGAGCCCGGGAATAAGCCAGCAGGGGACACTTCCCGGGAGTGAGTGTCCCGGGGATGAGCCAGCAGGGGACAGCAGGTCTGCGGGGCCCAAGGGGGCATAAGGACCGTGGCAAGCAGAATGAGATGCCTTGCTCCAGCCTCTCCTAGCCGTGTCATGTCTGCTCTCTTGACCGTGGGGACGTCACCTGACTGCACCTTGGCCACCACCCCGGCCCTCGGGAAGAGTCCCACCTGATGGGGCAGCTGGACCCGGCCCGCGCGGCGGTGACAGTGAGGCCCCGCCGGCCCTTGGACTGCCCACAGTGGCCGCTCACCGGGCTCCGGGTGCCTTCCCAGGCAGTGGGCCACCCCTGCCTATCCCCAGCAGGCCTGAGGACACCACACAGCCCAGGGGCCTCTGCCCGGCCGTACCTCGTGTTCGCAATCCGCTCACGCCACTCTTCTGAGAGGAAATCGCCTCTTTCCAGCTGAAAGAAAGAAAACACCGACAGGGTTTATCTACCACCCAGGTCTCACGGGGCGCTGTCCAGCCCATGAAGAAAGGTGAAATGCGCAGAGTCCCCACAGTGGGGGCATAAGACCCCGAGGTGAGGCAGAGATGGCTCGGGGAGAAGGGGGGTGACCAGAGATAGCACAGGGCCCCCACGACAGGCCCAACGAGAGGCACGAGGGTCTGCAGTCCAGAGCCAGGCTGGAAGGCCGAGCGCAGGGTCGAGGAGGACAGGGCCGTGTCAGGCCCGAGGGAGGGCTGAGAACGGAGCACAGCTAAGTGGACAGCGGCTTGCCCCACGAGGACACACCTCGGTGCTGTCACAGCACTACGTCCACACCTTTCGACAGCTCAAAAGCGGAGGCTGCACCCACGGTGAGTACCAGAGGCCACTGCAGAGGGCCCCCTCACCCAGGGCCGCAGAATGCCCTGGGCACCATCATCCCCAGCCCAGCTAGGCACCTTCAGGTCCTGCCCTGTCTGTCCCCCTCCCCTGGCACAGAGGACTGATAAAATAGCCAGGTTTTTAGGACAGGCACGAGTTAGGAACGGCTCCCGCGGAGAATTCCAGGGCACGGACTTCAGGGAGCTCCATGGTGCTGGGGTGTGCGCGTACACTGCGAGGGGTCGGAGGGCAAGAAGCCGCCATCATGAGCCACTCGAGGCTGCCCTTCCCGCCAACGACAACACTGCACTCGGGGAGGGGAGGGCTCTGTGTTTCCAACACCGACACGCGCTGTCAGCCTGCTCCTGGGACCTCTGACCTGGAGTCCGACTTGCGTGCAACACAAACTGGCACCCACGGCTACTTTCGTGAACAGACCAACATCCACCTGCCTCCTCAAGGCCGAAGGTGGTCAAACACAAGGCAGGCCTTACGGACACAATCGTCTGAAGCTGTGAAGAATCTGGTTTTATCATTCTTTAAAACGACTGTCATCTCTACTCCCCGGCAGACACCCAAGAGAAATGGAAACCTGCATGTGTGTGTTCACAGCAGCACAAAGAAGGGGTCAGAGGTGGACACACACCCAGATGACCACCAACAGGTGACAGACACAGTGTGGTCCGTCCACACGGGGGAACGTTACTCTCCCACACGGAGGAACGAAGCACAGATCCACCTACGACGTGGATGAACCTGGAAAACGTGATGCCCAGTGACAGAAGCCAGACACAGGAGACCATGCCATGTCTGATCCCACCGACGGGAAATGTCCAGACAGGCAAGTCCACAGAGACAAGAAGTGGACCTGTGGTCGCCTGGGGCTGAGGGAGCGGGTAGGGAGTGACTGCTGGTGGCTGCAGGGTTCTCTTTCAGAGTGATGAGAATTTCTAGAACTAGATAGAGATAATAGTTATACAACTCTGAACATACTAAAAACACCAAATTATACACTTTAAATAAGTAAAACATGACAGGTAAATTATACATCAACAAAGCTGTTACTATTTTTTAAAAAAACGCATCATCGTACAAATTAACTCACGTAATTCAAGGAAGATGACACCATAAAAAGGTGACTTGAAATGTCCCTGAGGCCTGGCAGAGAGCCTGGAGATGCCGTTGGGAGAGACCCACGTCTGCCTCAGGTAGCGCAAGGTGGCCGTGAGCCCCCTTCTGTCCTGTGCACAGAGCGGGGGGCTACAGAAGAGGCCCCCGAGCACTGCCAGTCCAGCCACCCCAGAGCTCTTCCCACAAGGAGGACGGGCAGGTTCCTCAGGAGGGCGCAGCCTTCCAGCCCATGGCTACTGTCACCCCTCACACGCCAACACACAGCGGGCCACCCACACCCTGGTCAGTGACAGGAAGGCAGAGTGGTGGTGGGGAAGGCTGAGGGGGAGGCCGCCAAGGCCCCTGCACCCTAGATGCCGATCCCTGGCCCAATTCCTATCCTCAAGGGGGCGCCCAGCGCCTGAGAAAGAGACAGCTCCACCGAGGAAGGTCCCGGGTCGGGACGGGCACGTGGACGGAGGCCAGGGCAGCGCGGGTGTCCATGGGGCTGGAGTCAGACACAGGCCGGGAAGGACGCGGCTGCGGTTAGGGAGCAGGCACAGAGGCTGGGTGTGCATGGCCCAGAGACGCCGGCTCGGAGGGGCTGCATGTCAGGCCTCCGCAGGGCAGAGGTGCTGATGGGGGTCCTGGCCGGCAGGCAGCTCCGAACCTGGGAAGGTCGCCCGGCTGTCTTGGGCTCCTGCTCATTTCCCCTCCTCACTTACCAAGTGACAGGAGGCAGCACTCTGAGGTGCCAGCCGGGCACCACGTCAAAGCCAAGGGATGCTGCTGGGGTCTTTCCAAACACCAGGACCCATGTTCCGCGGAAATGGGTGTGAAAAATCAGGCGACAGACACTTTCCAGAAGAACTCGCCTGAAGGAGGACTAGTGGTCAGACAGGTGTCTGAGACAAGCACCGAGCCCTGTCGGAACCTGCGGCCAGACAGCCCATCTCCAAGGCCTTCTACTGGAACCGTGAACAGTGCGCGCCCTGAACTACGCAGACAGTGGAAGCCGTTCCCACACGGCGGCCCAGCCGACTGAGATGCCACGATTGTCACAGCCCAGCGAGAGAAAACATTTGCAAGAACAAAGGACTTGTACTCAAAATATGCAAAGAACGCTTAAAACCCAGCAAGAAAACAAATAACCCAACTTGAAAATGGGCAAAAGATCTGAAGAGGCCCCTCACCAAAGAAGACGGATAGGTGAAGAAAGGCTCAGTGTCATACCACACTGGAACCCGCAAACCATGACAAGACGCCACTACACCCCTACTAGATGGCTGAACTCCAAAGCCTGACACCATCAAATGCGGACAAGGTCGAGGAGCACCGGGAACGCTCACTCGTGGCTGCCGGGAATGCAGGACGGGAGAGCCGTGTTGGACGGCAGGGATAAGCAGGCCCCCAGGAAACGCGAAGCTGGAGAAGGATGGGAAAGGGGCAAAACGCAGGCTCCCACGGGCCAGCTTTCACAGCCACGCGAGAGGAACCCTGAGGGACGAATCCGTACTCAGACGCCCCGAGGAGAGCAAGAAGGAAACCACGCAGAGAAAAGGCCACGGTTTCCACCGAGACAGAGATGAACGGTGGTCAGAGAGACAGAGACACAGAGGGGCTGCCCGCAGCGTCAGGGCCACAGAGCACAGAGGAGGCACTCACTGTGTATCCGGCATGCTTTTTTCCATACCATTTCATCCACTTCCTGAATTCTCTGTCCATCGTCTGGAAGGAAAAGACACCACCAGGGGCCTCCTCACCAGGACGTTCTGGGCTGCTCCACGTCTACCCTGCCCACTGTGCCCAGCAGGATCCCACAGGGGCCCCGGCTCTCCCAACCCCGGCGTAACCACTTTCTTTGAGACACGCCCAGAGCAACGCACGAGTGGGAGTCGTCACAGGCCTCACGGGACTCCCAGTGCTCCAGGCACCTACAGTCCACAGGGCATCTGGACCATGAAACCTGATCACCTGAATGGGGGCAGGGGGACACCGCTCACGCACGCCTCTCCCCACACCCTGCTGACCACAGCCCGGGCAGGCGCTGGCGAGCAGGGCGCCGGCCAAGGCCGGATTACGCACAGCGGTTCCCCAAAAACCACGAGTCACAGCACGGGAGGGCGAGGGAGGGCCAATCGGTGCTCCCAGGCCACAGGGGCGGCCAGGTCACGCTCACTCACCGTCCCATGGAGAGCGAGATGAAGGGCCTGCACGGGGCTGTGCCTACACCTAGGAGGGACGCCTGAGGTCCCATGACACAGCAGCCAAGGTTGCTGGCCCCAGGAGGGCCCCACGTCCCAGCCCTTCACAGCAGACCTGATTCTGGGTGGGAATTACTGCCACTCCCTGCAGTCCAGACTTGCTGGGTTGCCTGTTGTCCCCACTTACTCTGCCCTTTAATGACAGTGGAGCCATATGGCCACAGGAAGACCAGGAGGTGTCTAAAGGCTCGTCTACCCACGACCCATCTACCGAAGTTGCCCGTGCTGTTCCCACGCGGAGGCCTGCTACAGCCAGGGCCCATGGGCCGCACAGCACAGGCCCCGCCCGCAGCAAGGCCCCACCCGCAGTGCAGGCCCCAGGGCAGCGAGGATACAAGTACTCCCTCTGCCACAGACCACCTGAGGGGCCCCAACCGTCCAGGCCCCAGGCGCGGCAGTGCCCCCACCCCACGACCATCTGCCCCCAGTCACTCACCTCCGCGTACTTGGCTGGGATGTCAGCTTTCTCCACGCCGTAGTGATGTTTGCAGTTGGTGGCTGCAGCCACCTGGAGCACAACCTGGCCCACTCCTTGAGGCAGAAAGAGAGACACTGTCAGACAGATGGGGCCCGGGCTCGGAGGTGACGGGGACAGGCGGCCAGGAGGGTGGGACTCGCGATGAGTGGGGCTGCTGTAGTCCATAGGCAGAGGCCACACTCTTGCACTCCACGTGGCCACTCCACCGTCACCAAGCACCCGGGCCACGGCAGGGGACATCCACCTCCATGACATCTCGTCACCTTGGATGCCCGTAAAGGGAACCCATTTTCAGTCCAAGGTCCAGTGAGGTGTTTGCTATAAGGTACCAACACGAGCGCCTTGGAGAGGTTCCACCAACCCCGGACCTCCAGATCACCTCCGCGCTCCTGGATCACTGCGGCGGCGCCCACACCCACGGGGAACCCCAGAACACCACCATGGGGCCGCAGCACCTCCAACCTGAAATCTCTTCATAAAGTTTTTCAGAGATGGGAGTCTGACTGAGGCTTGGTCCGGGATTGCAGAGGTCGCGGGAAAAACCGCGGCAGGCCATACCCGGCTCTCCGACACCCATCACTTTCTGGCGTCGGTGCCACGCGCCAGCAAGTCAGGACCCCAAACCACACACCCACACAGCCAGGCCGTCTGCGGCCACAGCAAGAGCCGGAGTCGCCAGCATTTAGACATCCCTGGAAGCTCTGTAGTGACATGTGTCTGGGAGGCTTCTCCCATGGCCACAATGTTTCAGGTGCTGTGTCGGGAGCCCCTGGTTTCCATCCGCAGTAAGATGGACTCATCCTAACGGGCGGAATGTGTACCAGCGGGGAGGTGAGTGCCCAGGCCCACCCACAGCGAGAAGCCCGAGCTAAGTGCCAGGGGAGCAGGGCGGAACGCGGGAGGCGGGGGCACGAGAGCCAGGTCCTGTCGTCAGCTAGTTTTAGCGAGGACTAGCCTCTGGACTCTTCTGGACTATCTGCCGACTCGCCACCAACGCTGTGGTGTTTGCGCAGGGAGGCCGTGCCGTTCCTAGCTGCAGCCCAGCAGGGCCGGCGCCGTGTTGGGGGGCCCTTATAGAACAGCACCACCACAAACGGATGGACATGGTTCAGGCGCGTTCCTGCTGATCCACAAACTGTGCACTGAAAGGGGCTGGGAGCAAGCGAGGACGTCACCAACGAGGTCCTCGCCGTTCCCGTCTCAAGGGGTCCAGGTCCCATGTCGACACAGCACCTGCTCAAGGCCGCACCCTCCAGCCGTCGGCACGAGGCTTGTCACAGGGAAGCCTGGGGACGGGACGGCAAAGGCGCTACAGGGGAGCACCGTGCCCTGACCTCTCAAGATAAATATGACACCTGCCGGCAGGCCTCACACACAACCCCACACTTCCAGGACCCAGCAGCATGGGCTCCCTCCCCTGTGCGGGCTCCAGGACCCAGCAGCACGGGTTTCCTCCCCATGGGGCTCCGGGACCCAGCAGCACGGGCTCCCTCCCCCGTGAGGGCGCCGGGACCCAGCAGCACGGGTTTCCTCCCCGTGAGGGCTCCGGGACCCAGCAGCACGGGTTTCCTCGCCCCATAAAGGTTTCTCTCAGGCCTAGCTACCAGGCCCGACATCAGAGCTGACGACAGAGTCATGACCCCGACAGGCGAGGCTGCCCTTCCTGCCTGGGAGTGTCCGCTACGGTGGAGAGGACCCTCAGATAATCAAGAGACCAACAGCTTGCCGGGTGGTCAGCGCGACATGGAAGAACAAGGCAGAAGAAGAGGGGCAGAGAATGTCACTGGGGTGCTGGTCGGTGATCCCGGACAGTACGTGGGAGCAAGCCCAGCTGAGGGCGGCGCGCAGGGGCCAAGGGAACCGGCAGGGCGGGCCTCCTTCTACGGTGAAGGGGAATGGCCTTCTCACTGCAGGCCGCGCCTGGCGGCTGGCTGGAGGTGGGGAGAGGCTGACCCGGGAGCCAGTGAGAGGCCACTGCAGGCGACCGGGTCCGGGATACCACCGTGGCAGATAAGAGGCTGGCTGCAGACAGGAGCTCGGGCTGGAGCCAGAAGGCCTTGCTCCCGATCAATCAGGGCAAAGGCAGGAGAGGAAGGAAGGGGAGGGGCAGGACAGCGCTGACGCTGGGACGGAGCCCCAGGAAGGTGGGGGTGGAGCCCCGGGAAGGCTGGGGTGGGCTCGGGGACGTAGGACCGCACTGCCTTCCATCTCCAGGTGAGGTGGGAACTCGCAGGGAGGTGAGGGCTGGCAAAATGGCAGTGTGGACAGCAGGGGCTGTGGGGCTGGAAGGCAGGGCCCTGGGCCTCAGAGGAAGGCCCCCGAAGTTGAGGAAGAAGGGGCCTGGAGACTTGCTCTGACTGACGCAGCTGCTCCTGCTGACCGCCTCCCAGCTGGGAGTCTGTGACGCCGACATGCAACGCGCCCTCCTGTCTCCAGTCGGACGAGGGGGCCGCACTCACCGCTGCCCAGGTCCACGAACAGGTCGTCCTCGGTCATCTTGATCTCGTCGATCATCTGTGCCACCAGGTCGAAGGAGGTCTCGCCATACACCTCAGGCGAGAAGGGCTCGTAGTTGTTGAGCTTCTCAGGGTCGGTGACCGAGTGGTTGTAGACCTGCTGCAGGATGTGCCGCAGCAGCCCGTTGCACGGCCGCGTGTTCAGCTTCATGGGCTGCGTGGTCCCCTTCCACTAGGGCACAAAGGCGGCAAGAAACCCAGTCAGCGCCCAGGACGGCAGCCGGGCCCCACACCTGGGGAACAAAGTGTGCGTGTGCGTGCACATGTATTTGTGTAAATGTACGCACACGTGTGCGTGTACTGCGTGTTTGTGTTGTACTGCATGCAAGTGTGGATATTTGGGTGTGGCCGTGTAGGCGCACGTGTGAATGTGTTTACGTGCACTGTGTGTGCGTGTATACGTGGATACGCGTGTACGTGTACGTCCGTGCACGCAATATCCCTATTTTTATTGCCGACAGGGACAGGAAGGTGTGAAGGACAATTCCTTCTCCCTGCACCCCCACGGCCCAGGCACTTTACACATGTCCTTTTCCTAGCCCAAGCTCATCACGGGAATACACTCAGGAGTGCAGATGGGGACCCAGGCATCTCATCCTCCCACCAGGCTTCCCCAGGACCCTGGCTTGCCGGCACGACCCACACTGTGCAGGAGTGCCTGCTGCCTGGGACCCCTGAGCTGGGACAGAAGGTTTGTTCAGCCTCATCGACTCTGGCACTCTCCGAAACTCTGGCCTCAGAAAAGCCACCTCAAACTGAAAATCTCTTCTGGAGGAGCAATCAGCCAGGACCACACACACAGCCTCTGCTCCGTGTCTCTGAGGTTCAAGCCCCTGCCTGGCCGCCGGAACAGCGCGCTGTGCCCTGGGAGATGGCCCGCCTCCACCCAGGCCTACCACAGGGCGTCACTGTGGGGACTGGTGGACCCCTCAGCCACCCACTCACAGCCACACCACAGGCAGGGGCTGACTGCACCAACTCGAGCGCCCACCGTCAGCGTGGGCTGGGGAAGGTCTGCAGGGGACACAGTCTGGACAAGGGCCTGGTCTATGCCCAAGACACCACTCACCAACATCACAGCGTCACCCACAGAATCCCCACGCCCGGACCTCAGCCCGCTGGGGGCCCGTGCCCGCTGAGGCCCTGGCAGAGATCACGGCTTGGCACCGTGGGGCGGGCTGCAGGGACGGCGGGGCCACCTACCAGCTGGTGGATGCTGTCGATGGCCCGGTTGTACTTGTCGCAGAGCCTCTGCATGCTCTCGAAGCTGAAAGGCAGGGGGAGGTGGCGTCACTCCAGACACTACCGACAACAGTGCAGGGCCTGCTCACAGCAGGACGGCCAGTCCCCGGGGGGTGCCACAGGAGAGGGAGGAGCCCCCAGCGCCCTGCACGGGAAGACATGGCTCGCCTCCAGGGCGCTGGGGGCTTGGGCCACAGGCCTAGCCGGGAGTGTGTTCACAGCTTTAGGGCTCCCAGGGCTGCCTCCAGCTCAGGCCTCGGAGGCCAAAACCCAGGTCAGAGGTCTGCCCATCAGGCCAGAGGTGAGAAAGGGGCGGGGACAATGAACACAAACACCCAGCGCGGACAGGGAGGACGGCAGGACTGAGCTGTCCCCGGCCCTGGGCCCTCAGCTTCTGAGAGCGCAAAGGCCCAGGCCAGGTGAGCGGAGAGGCCCACAGCTCCACTCAGGCGGCCTCATGCACATCTCAGGAGGAAAAAGCTGCACAACTGCGCTCTGCACTTTCTTTTACTCCAACTTCTCCATCTTTCCTTCCGCCTTCATGGCTGAAAGCTGCTGAGACCCCGGATCTGCCTGGAAAAACTCTGTCCTGGGTGGGTGTGCACATGCGGAGGCCCAGAGGGGCTGGGTGCTCTGACACGGCAGCTGTGTGTGCCCACAGCCCTGCTCTGCTCTCACACGCTGTCCCCTGACCACTCACGGCAGCTGTGTGTGCCCGCAGCCCTGCTCTGCTCTCACACGCTGTCCCCTGAC
>NW_004443993.1:13534294-13557282 GCF_000243295.1 Trichechus manatus latirostris
CTCACACGCTGTCCCCTGACCACTCGCGGCAGCTGTGTGTGCCCGCAGCCCTGCTCTGCTCTCACACGCTGTCCCCTGACCACTCACGGCAGCTGGTCCAGCAGATAGACGGCCACTGTGGCCCTGCCTCACTGCTCAAGGCCTGACGAAAAAGCTCGACCATGTGGCTGGAGGTGTCAGTGCGCACACCCACCTCACCCGACAGCAGGGGTGCTCAGCATGAAGTCTGCAGCCCTGGATTAGTACTGACCGCTACCACAGGCTACCCAACATCCACCCACAGCCCGGGGCCCACCTGATGCCCCCCAGACACCCCGGGGGTCCCACTGCTCCAGACGCGGAGCAAGCCACCCCCCCTGTGACAACACCAGGCTGCTGGTGAAATGGGGGAAGGTGAGAGGCGAGGGGACAGGGTGGCTGTTCCCTGAGGCCGAAATGGCAGCCCGGCCGACGGCAGCGCTTTCGTGACAGTGACCACAGAGGTGGAGAAACCTGTAGGGACCCTCTGTGGCAATTCAGGGCTGCTCGGGGCACCCCTCTGCCAGGAGAGGCAGCTGAGTTCCCAGACGGCAGGGCCCTCCCGAGAGCTGAAACGGGAGTGAGCATGGAATGTTTCCCTTCTCTCTCAAAGAAAAACAAAAAAATTCCAGGCCGGCATTCCAGAGACTGCCTCGCCCTTCCCCACCACAGGGCTCTCCTGAGACTCGGGAGAGGGCCTCCAGGAAACTGATGGACGCGGCCAAGGGGCTGGGAACAGCCAGCGGCCGAGGAGGCGCTCAACGGAGGCTCGCCAGGGAGCCACGGGCCACCGAGGCCAGGCGGCGGCTCACGGGCCACCGAGGCCAGGTGGCGGCTCACGGGCCACCGAGGCCAGGTGGCGGCTCACGGGCCACCGAGGCCAGGCGGCGGCTCACGGCTGCTGGCAGCGGGCAGCCTCAGAAAGAGCGGTTGCTAAGTCGAGTAATTTCACACAAACCAACTCGGGTTTCGGCAACACTGAGTTTCCAATTCTTTCCTCACGCTGACAGCATCTGCCAATGTTTGATAAACATTTCTACCAAAATAACTTCACAGAGTCGACAGCCAGCTCCAAAAGGAAATCTCGGATCCGCTGGCACCATCAGAGAAGGACTGACTATGGCCGAGTCCGCACACAGCGTGGCGCCTGTCTGCGGCGAGGAGGAAGGCAGGAGGGAAGGAGCCCCCTTACCTCTTGGTGTCATAGTCAATTAAAACGTAGTTCTCCATGGCGAGCTTGAGATCTGGGATTTCCTCGCAGACCCATCTGAAATAGAAGCGCAGGAACAACAGCGACTGTTACCCTTAGAGCCGCCCTTCCTCTGAACATTCTTAAACGCTCCCTGTGGCAGTGGTTGCTGTTGGGTGCCACCTAGTAGATTCCGACTCACAGCGGCGACCCCGTGTGACAGAAAAGAACTGCCCCATAGGGTTTCCCAGGCCGTAAGCTTTACAGAAGGCGCCCTGGTTGCACAGTGGTTAAGCACTCAGCTGCTCACTGAAAGATCGGCAGTTCGAACCAACCAGCTGCTCTGCGGGAGAAAGACCTGGCGATCTCGTTCTGTAAAGATGACAGCCTAGGAAACCCTATGGGGCCGTTCTACTCTGTCACTCGGGGTTGCTGTGAATCGGAATCGACTCGACAGCAATGGGTAATCTTTACAGGAGCAGATCACCAGCTCTTCTGCAGTGCCACTGGTTGGGTTCAAACCACCAACCTTTTGGTTAGCAACCCAGCACTTAACCACTGCGCCACCAGGACTCCTTAAACACATTTACTCTTCAAGTACGAAAACAAAAGTCCTCATTACTCAACCCGAATGTGAAAGAAGAGAGGCGTTACTTAGAACAAACATGGCGAAACGTAGGCCCAAGCTGTGAGCTACCCACACTTTACGCAGCTGTAAGCGCAAGCACTGCTGACTCCTGGGAGCTGAAGGAATCGACATGCTACCAGGCTTCGCAAACCAACGGGCTCGAAGCAGAGAGCATGAAAGAAACCCACCTACTAGAAACTAAGCTCGCTGTCGACGAGTCGATTCTGACTCACAGCGACCCTATAGGACAGAGGAGAATTGCCCCACAGGGTTTCCAAGGAGCAGCTGGTGGATTCGAACTGCCAACCTTTTGGTTAGTAGCCAAGTTCTTAACCACTACACCACCAGGGCTCCTCTACTAGAAACTAAAGAGAACTATTATTTGAGGAATTAATTAATCACAAATAACTGGGCTTCTTCAACAAACATTCTAAGAAAGAGAAATGAAGGAGAACCTACAGATTAACAGACTTAGAAAAATACATCAACCATTTGCAAGGTGTAAACATTACTTAGATCCTGACAAAATCCTGAAAGAAAACTACAACAGGGGAGTCATCACTAAAGAGCTTACAAATAAGAAAACAAGCAGTACCCTGAAAACAGCAGCTGATCAGTTCAACCACTTAGATGAAATGAACAAATGCCTTGAAAGACATAAATCACCAAAGCTAACACAAGAAGAAACAGGACATCTTAGCCCTTTATCTATTAAACACTTGAATTTCTAATCAAATACCTTGCAATAAAGAGAACCGCAAGCCCAGATGGCTTCACTGGTGAATTCTGTCAAACATTTAAGAATAAAATAACACCAATCCCACAAAAACTCTTTCAGGGTTTTATGAGGCCAGCAGTACTCTAAGACCAAAATCAGTCATCACAAGAATCGAAATCAACAGACCAACATCCCTCATGAACACAGATACAAATCTCCATTTAAAACACTAGTCAAAAAAATAAAAAATAAAGCATTAGTCGACTGAATCCAGCAACCATGATCAGGTGGTGTTTACCCACGAATGCAGTTGTTTGACATTCTAAAATGCACTGCTGCAATTCATCTCACCAACAGAATAAAGAAGAAAAAAAACGTAGTATGATCATGTCAACAGATGTGGAAAAAGCATGTTACAAACTCAATACCTACTCATGATAAATGGAAAAAAAAAACAACCCCCTTCAGGAAACTTCTGCCCACAGGAAGGGATCTCCTCGGTGTCAGAAAGGGCAGCTTCAAGCTGTTGTTCCTCCGCAACAAACCCCCCCGCCCCCCTGCCAGCAGGGCACACGAGGAAGACCCCGACAGAGGACAGAGGAGAAGGAAGGAGGACCGAGCTCTTTCCTCTCTGCTGGTGGTCCCTGGGCGGTGCAAACAGTTCACACACTCAGCTGTTATCCAAAAGGTCGTAGGTTCAAGTCCACCCAGAGGCCCCTCGGAAGAAAAGCCTGGCGATCTGCTTCTGCGAGCTGAGCCCCTGAAAACCCCGTGGCACGCGGTTCCGCTCGGACACACGTGGGGGCGCCATGGCAGTCCCCAGCAGGAGGCCGTCCCGCGAGCTCAGTTACAGGTTTCCAACATGCAAAAACACAGCTTCATGCTGCCCTCCCACCTCGAACCCCCAACACACACAGACCCCAGCAACCAGCAAGCCAGCACCACCTCCCCAGTGGTCTGGGTCCCCTCCCGAGAAGACCCCTCCAAACTCAAAGCAGCAGGGCGAGCTGAGGCTGGAGTTTCAGCCCCGCAGGGTCTCCCCACTGCAGCGTCTGCCCTCGGTTCCTGCAGCCCTGAGGGCACTAGCTGCGTCCTGGGGCAGTGTGCTCTCTTCACCCCTCGGGTACACAGCGTAACTACACACACCAGGTGAACACCTCTTTAGAGCAAATTCTCTGTTCAGATAACACGTGTGGTTTCTGTCAGAGACCCGGTGGACAGAGAAAACCCGAAGCTAACACCATTCTGGGGGAAAGACTGCACGCACCTCCCCACCCTGGGAACGAGGAGAGGATGTCTGCAGTCACTTCTCTTCAGCCTGGTATCAGCGGTCCCAGCTGGTGCAACTAGGAGCCCTGGTGGCACAAGCGCTAAGCGCTTGGCTGCTAACCAAAAGGTTGGCGGTTCAAACCCACCCAGCAGATCCACGGCAGAAAGACCTGGCAACCTGCTGCCGTGAAGATTTCAGCCTAGAGAGCCCTATGGGGCACTTCTGCTCTGTGACACAGGGTCACTGTGACTTGGGACTGACTGGACGGCACCCAACAGCAGCAGCAGCCAGAAGGACGTGACGAGGAAAACAAATAAGCAGTGTGAAGACCGTCTACGTCTGTCTCTATTCAGACAGGTGATTCCACTCGCAGAAGGTCCTTAGGAATTCAGAGAATCTACTACAACATAAGTGAATTTAGCAAGGTCACAGGACACCAGGTCAACATACAAAATGAACTGTATTTTTATAAACTAACTACAGAGTCCCTGGATGGCATAAAAGGTTAAGCACTTGACTATTAGCCAGTTGAAACCCACCCAGGGGCACCCTGGAAGGGAGGCCTGGCAATCTACTTCTGAAAAGTCCCAGCCTAGAAGACCCCGTGGAGCAGTTCCATTCTGCTCACAATCCATGGCAACTAACAAAACAACAAAGAGGAGCCCTGGGGGGCGCAAAGTTAATGTGCTCACCTCCTAACCGAAAAGTCAGAGGTTCCAGTCCACCCAGAGGTGCCTTGGAAGAAAATACTGGCGATCTACTTCCCAAAGATCACCCACTGAAAACCCTATAGAGCGCAGTTCCACTCTGCACACATGGGGTCGCCATGAGTCAGACCAACTGAATGGTAACTGGTTTTCCCCTAACTGGTGGCTTCCCACCGCAGAGCCTCATCCTGGCTCCTCCCCACTGGAGGTGGGTACATTTTGCCTGCAATCCCAGAGCTCCACCTCTAACAGCAACCAGGAGGCCAACCGGGGGAGCTGCTTCAGCACCCCCACATGCTAAGACCCTCACCCAGTGCAGTAAGAGGCCCCACAACGGTGCATATTCCTTCGCTAGATTTGCCCGTCAATGCACTACAGCTCGCAAACACTCTTTAACGGCTGCTGGGCATTTCATCAGAACTGGAAGGCGCGAAGCTGAGACAACGGGAGAGACACGCATTCCCGCGCCACATGTGCGTAGGTAAGCAGGTCGGGGCGGGTCAAGTCCACGGGGCGGCGCCTCTTCCAGTCCACGTGTGCGCAGGTAAGCAGGTCGGGGCAGGTTAAGTCCACGGGGGCAGCGCCTCTTCCAGTCCACGTGTGCGCAGGTAAGCAGGTCGGGGCAGGTCAAGTCCAAGGGGGCGGCACCTCTTCCAGTCCACATGCGCAGGTAAGCAGGTCGGGGCAGGTCAAGTCCAAGGGGGCGGCGCCTCTTCCAGTCCACATGTGCACAGGTAAGCAGGTCGGGGCAGGTCAAGTCCACAGGGGGTGGGTGGCGCCTCTTCCAGTCCACGTTTAAGGACTTCCTGAAGCTTCTACCTCCTAGGGACATCCTGTGTGCTGAACACTGTTCCTGCATGGTCCCCTCCCCTCCTCCTCACCACCCTGCACGGCAGGGACAAGCGTTCTCCTGTCACAGGGAAGAGGCCGGCCGCTCACAGGGGTGTGCTCAGGGGGTGGACTAGACACCACACTCCCATTTCTTAACCAGCGGCCTTTTTTTATTTTGATAAATCAAACTGAAGCCCACCACTCCCAGCATCCCATGACCACTTGGTTTATGGGTTATGCCAGGTAAAAATGACAGCAGATCCCAAATTCTGAACACTGGGTGGCACAGTGCCTAAGAGCTTAGCTGCTAACCAAAAGGTTGGCAGTTCAAATCCACCAGCCACTCCTTGGAAACCCTATGGGGCAGTTCTGCTCTGTCCTATAGGGTCGCTATGAGTGCGGCAACAGTTTGGTTTTTGAACCCCACGTCAGGCCCCCTGCATGACGTACACAAATCATTCCACTTAATCCTCAGAAGGCCCTTGCAAAGAGATGCCACTCTGCCCCAAGAGCAAACCAAAGAAGCTCAGGGCCATGGGGCGGCATGAGTCCGGGTGGGATCCGCGCCCGGACTCAGGGCCTCTGCCCTCCAGGCCCCACATGGGCCACGTGTAAGGGCCCCAAGGAAGCAGAGAACTGTGAAGGCACATGTGCCACCCAACTGCGAGTCCTGAAGCAGGGCTAGGTTTCTGACCACAAACAGCCAGAACAAGAAGCTGCAAGAGTGCCGCACGAGGCACACGGGATTTCAGGGGACCAGACCCTGGTGTCCACAGTGGAGGACAAAGCCCACTGGAAACAGAACTGCAGCGGGGGAGGGGGTCTTCCTGCCTCTGCACGCGTACAGGACGAGCAGGCTCAGGGTCTGTCAGTGATCTTCAGACCCATGCCCGACAGGGAAGACCCGCCAACTGGGGCTGTGGTTAATTAGCCAAGTCCAAAGGACCGAGAAGAGTGAGGGAACACAAGGAGATGGGGGAGTCCCTTGGGGATGCTGCAGCTCGGGACCACTGCCCCCATTTTACAGGTCAGGAAACTGAGGCTCAGGGAAGTGGAAGCCACGTGACTTGTCCAACGTGGCCTGGCAGATGAGTGGAAAACTGCCATCAAAACATGGGCCTCCCTTGCATCCTACTTTGGTGAGTGGCATCTGGGGTCTTAAAAGCTAGTGAGCGGCCATCACTAAGATGCATCAATTGGTCCCAACCCACATCGAGTAAAGGAGAATGAAGAACACCAAAGTCATAAGGAAAGAATTAGCCCAAGAGACAAAAAGGGCCACATAAACCAGAGACTTCATCAGGCTGAGATCAGAAAAACTAGATGGTGCCCGGCTACCACCAATGACCGCCCTGACAGGGAACACAATAGAGTCCCTGATGGAGCAGGAGAAAGGTGGGGAGCAGAACTCAAATTCTAGTGAAAAGACCAGATTTAATGGTCTGAGACTGGAGGAACCCCAGAAAGCATGGCCCCCGGACTCTCTGTCAACCCAGAACTAGAAGCATTCCCGAGGCCAACTCTTCAGACAAAGACTGGACTGGACTGTGGGACATAAAATGATACTCGTGAGGAGTGTGCTTCTTAGCTCAAGTAGATACATGAGACTAAATGGGCAGCTTCTGTCCGTAGGGGAGATGAGAAGGCAGAGAGGGCCAGGATCTGGCTGAATGGACACGGGAAATCTGGGGTGGAAAGGAGGGGTGTGCTGTCACAGTATAGGGAGAGCAATTAGGGTCACGTAACAATGTGTGTATAAATTTTTGTACAAGAGACTAACTTGAATTGTAAACTTTCACTTAAGGTACAATAAAAAACAAACAAGCAAACATGGGCCTCGCTGACCAAGTTCTTCTCCCTGCTCTACGTCATCATCGTTCTGAGAGGCCGATAAGGAACCTGGCAAAGCAGGGGGCTGTAAAATGTGCTGAAAGCGGGGGGCAAGGTGATGAGAGCACAGAAGAGAAGGTTAAAAAAAGAGAGTGTGGCCGTTGACTCCGACTCATGGTGACCCCACGTGTGTCAGAGTAGAACTGTGCTCCATAGGGTTTTCAACGGCTGTGACGTTTCAGAAGCAGACTGCCAGGCCTGTCTTCCGAGGCGCCTCTGGGTAGACTTGAGCCTCCAACCCTCGGGTTAGCAGCCGAGCACGTTCCCCATTTGCACCACCCAGGGCCTCCGAAGTTTCTGGGAGATAACCCAACTCCCTGTTAGAAAACACATTTAACGTCTGCCGCCCTCTCTTCCACTGTCTTCTTGCCGTCAGGGGGGAGCCAGGCAGGGGCGTCCCGAGTCAGCAAAGCCCGGGACCCGGGAGAACCAGGAACCGGGTCATGGCTTTATGAAGCCGTTGCCCATGGGGCCTTTGGGAGCGCAGGCTACGCCCAGTGCTGAGCAAGCGCTGGCAACTCACCGGATGGTCTCGATGATTTCGTGAGCAGCATCGTGATGTTTGTCCTGAAAAGCAAACGGAAACAGTCTTAAGAGTCGGTCCGTGGCACCTCCCTCAGGTGACCGTGGAGTGCATGGCCGTGGAGGCACTCGAAGAGGAAGACGCTCCCCCCTGCACCTTAATGCCGTCTGCTCGGCTCGCTCCACTTTCCATTTCTCAGCTGACGTAGCTTCCAGGCCCACCACCAAGGCAGGGGCTGCCAGGACCCTCCCCACCAAAGTCACCCCAGCCATTCCCCAGGGGCCTGGGACGCACTGGAAGCTCGATCCCCATCTGATCCCAACAACCAGGAAGCGGGTAGGAGGGCCTACCCAGGGCATCCAGAGCTGCACAAGTGAGTGTGGCCCGGGGCTCAGCCAGGACCAGAGCCACCACTGCACCACCCGGCTGCCGCTGGTCCGGGCCCCCGCAGGCCTGCTGCTGAAAGAGGGACCTTCAGGAGCTGCTCCAGAGCCCTGGCGGGGGTCTCCGCAGCCAGCTGTGCTAGGACCTCAAAACAACAAGGATCAGGATGCGGTGACACAGGTCAGGTCACAGCGTGTGCAGAGGGTTCCAGAGACCCCAGGGTGCAACTTACAGGGGCCCAACTAACGTGGCCTCGGTAGTCGTTGGCTGTACAGCAGCTTTGCTGCCGCCGCCTCACCTCCCGAGGCTGCGGGCATCGGCGCCAGCCCTTCGGCCACCACGGGGGCCTCTTTGGGACTCAGTGATACTCTCTGCCCAGCACCTCTTCTGGTCCCACTGTCACGGGTCCTAGCACAGTGAGGGCAAGGGCCCGGGCCGGGAGCAAGCAGCTGGTGTCCAGTCCCAGAGCTGCCAGCGGAGGCTCCTGAGATCCTGTCAGCCTCCAAGCCCAGGCAACCAGCTTTCACAGCGTGAAAACAAGAGAACAGTAACTACCAAGCAGAGAGGTTTAAGACAGAAGAACGCCTGAGAGGGTCTTAGAATAGTGCCTAGCACATCCCAGCATTCAGTAGTGGTATCACGTCGGCTCGTTAAATACGCTGCCGAGTCCTAAGCCGGCTCTTTTCCAGCCGCTCCGCTGCTGTTCCTGGGCGCCGTCGTGTCCACTCCGACTCACAGCGACCCCGCGTGACACGGCAGACCTGCCCCCAGGGTTTCCCAGGCTGGGATCTTTACAGGGGCACATCGCCAGGTCTTTTCCCCGCGGAGCTGCTGGGTGAGTTCAAACCACAGTCCTTTCAGTTAGCAGCCGAGTGCTTAACCCTTGTGCCACCAGGGCTGCTGAGACAGAATTCACAGAGTATAAGGTTCACCTGCTTAAAGCGAATACTTCAGTGGTTTTTAGTACTTTCAGACTGTGCAACCATCACCACTATCTAACCTCAGGACGTTCTCATCACCCCACACAGAAATCCCGCGCCCGTCAGCGGTCACTCCCCACCCCCACTTCCCCGTCCCCTGGGCAACCACTAACCCACCTTCCCTCTGCGGATCTGCCATCATATCAATGGAATCGTACATACGTGGCCTTCTGTGCTAAGCCTTTTTTTTTAAGGCGAAGAGAAACAAACCCTCCAGCATCCTTAACATTGTTAACTGCCATCAAGCCAATCCCGACTCATGGCCACCCCATGGGCTACAGAGCAGAACTGCCCCACAGGGTTTTCAGGGCTGAAATCTTAACAGAAGCAGATCACCAGGTCTTTTCTTCCATGGTGCTGCTGGGTGGGTTCAAACTGCCAACCTTTAGGTGAGCAGTTGGGCACAGACAGTTCACATCACCCAGGGACCACAGCGTTCTTAATAATACCCTCCAACTGACTTAGGGATCACCTCAAATCTACTGTACCCCATTGTACAGACCAGGTGGGGGCAAAGTAGAGCAGAGCACAATCAGGTAGGGGACTTGGCCTCGTAAGTCGGGGTTCCCACAGGGGGGTCCCCAACTAGCAGCACTGGCACGACCTGGGAACTAGTCAGAAATGCAGACTCCTGGACCCACCCACGGGATCAGAAGCTCCAGCACAGGGCCCAGCGAGCTGCTGTACCAGCGACCCAGTGGTTTGAGAATCCTGATGGGACAGTCCCCTCACACCTCATGATAAACAGCAGAAGACCAACAGGCAGTCACAGCTCTCGTGGGCAAAGGGGAACCTCTGGCCAGTTCTCAAAAAAGCGCATGAAAAGCAAGAACTGGCACAAAGAGGAGAGCGGGGCTGTGCAGGCAGCGGAAACAGGAAGGGGCTGAGCAGACACCTCTCCAGGGAAGACATCCAAATGGCCAACAAGCACGTAAAGAGGCTGGAGGTCATCACTCATCGGGGGATACACGCCGCAACCACAGTGAGATCACTTCACGCCTGCGAGCACGGGCAGTAGAACACCAAGTGTCGGCAAGGATGTAGAGAAACTGGAACCCTTGCATATTGCCAGAGGGACTGTAAAATGGCACAGTCGCTGCAACTCCACTTACGTGAAAAGTCCAGAGGAGGCAAATCCAGAAACAGGAAGTAGGTAAGTGCCAGGGGCTGGGGGAGGGCGAGGGGGAGTGACAGCTGATGGGTGTGGGCTTGCTTCTTTCCTTCCTTCCTCTCTCCCTTCCTTCCTTCCTTCTTTATTGTGGTGATACACACAACACAAAATTTGCCATTTTAATCATTTTCAAATGTACATCCCAGTGGCTTTTAGTACGTTTCCTGTATTGAATGGCCATCCCCACTGTTTCTTTCCAAAACTTTTCCATCACCCTAACAGAAACCGTGTACCCACTAAGCAGTGACTCCCCTCCCCCCAGCCCCTGGGAAGCACTCATCTACTCTCTGTCTCTGCATGTGCCTCTTCTAGACATCTCAGACGCATGGGATCAAACAAACCGGGTCATTTGGGTCTGGCTTCTTTCACTGAGCATCACGTCTGCAAGGTTCATCCACGTCATACACGTCCCAGAACCTCATTCCTCCTTATGGCCGAGTAAGATGCCCTCGTGTGGATGGCCCCCGCTGCGTTTACCCATCACCTGCTGATGGACACGTGGGTTGTTTCCAACTCTGGGCTACTGTGAGTAGCGCTGCAATGAACACGGGTGTACATGAGGCTGTGTGCATCCCTGCTTCCAATTCTTTTGGGGGTCTATCCAGGAGAGGAGTTGCTGGTCATACGGTAATTCTATGCTTAACTACAGTGTCTTTTCGGGGTGATGAAAATGTTCTAAAACTGGCTTTGGTGAAGGCTGCACAACTCTGTGAATACACTGAAAACCACTGAATTGTACGCCTTAAAAGGGTGAATTGTATGTTGTGTGAATTATATCTCCACAAAGCTGTCAACAACAACAGACTCCATTAAAAGCAGCCCCACCCCTCAGTCTGAGGTATTTATGAGAGTTTATAAGAGATCCACATGACTGACCTACCCTGTTGTTAGTTACATTCACTGAGACCCAACTAGGGTCTTCTCAGGAGTTGACTGGCTCCTGGATCCAATCACCCTGACAAAGGAGAAAAGCAGCCACGCTCTTGTCTAAGAACTATGGAAGAGATAATCCAGCCCGCACAGCAAAGGGTAAAATGAGAAGAAAGTTACAGGAGTGATGAGGGTAAAGTCATTCCGGAAGGGTGAAACCAACTCTCCAGGATGGGAAGGGGCCCTCTTTCTCCAAGGACACTTGCCCTGAGGGAAGCCAGCCGCCATGTTGTGAGGAGACTCAAGCAGCTCTATGGAGCCATCTGCAGGGAGAGAAACTGGAACCTCCAGCCAACAGCCATGTGAGGGACCCATCTTGGAAGCAGCTCCTCCAGACCCAGTGGAGCCTTCAGATGATGACCACCGCACCCCCGGCCGATTTCTTGACTGTAACTTCATGAGAGACCCTTAGCCAGAACCATGCAGCAGTTCAGCTACTCCCATATTCTTGACCCTCAGAAACGACATGAGATGATAAATGTTGTTTTAAGCTGCTTAATGTTGGGTTAATCTGTTATGCAGCGATGAACAGCAGGTTTTGTGTTTGGGCTGACGAACTTTGCTGGTAGCACTGCCCAGGAGAATGAATTTTACAATAACAGGAGGACTTGATACTAACACTAGAAAAGGCCCCCAACAGCATGTACATGTACAATCCAGCACAAGTACTCCCACAAGTACGGGATGTGTGAGCACGCATGCAGCAGGAGCTCCACGTGGCAGGAGCTGGGCTAAGCCTGGACGTGCACTCCCTCTCTGATCCTCACTATGAGGATGCAGAAAAAGGTGCCTGGATTTGGTTTCATTGGTGATGAGATGAAAAACGAGTTTCCTCAGCTTTCAAACCAGATGAAAAGGAAGAGAAAAAGCTCCCGGTGGCCCCTTCTAAGACCTCCACGCGGCCCTCCGAGGGACTGGCCAGTTTCCCCAGACAGTTGTGAGATGAGATGTGCGAGTGGCGCCGTGCTGATCACCCATCTGGGATTCGAGGCTCTCACAGCTGCCAGAGCCCTGGTGGTGCAGTGGTTAAGAGCTCGGCTGCTAACCAAGAGGTCAGCAGTTCGAATCTATCAGCTGCTCCTTGGAAACCCTGTGGGGCAGTTCTACTCTATCCTGTAGGGTCTCTATGAGCCAGAATTGACTCAACAGGAATGGGGTTTTTTTTTGTTTGTTTGTTTCACGGCTGCTAGCCAGCGACCTCTTTGTCCCACTTCCCAGGCCTCCAGGAGAGAAATGAGCAGGGAGCCAACCTGGGACGCCTTACCTAGGACAGCCCCAGGAGGCCCCCATCTGCGGCCCAGTCTGTCTTGTTCCGCAGACACACACCCCTACTCCCAGTCCTTCTCCTTCTCCGTCCTAGGCCAAGTTCACGGCCCAGGACGTGGCCCACGGCAGAAGCCCACGTATGCTGAGTTAAGTGATTAACCCAC
Source organism: Trichechus manatus latirostris (assembly GCF_000243295.1). NCBI lineage: Eukaryota > Metazoa > Chordata > Mammalia > Sirenia > Trichechidae > Trichechus > Trichechus manatus. The sequence goes on from NW_004443993.1 coordinate 13,546,964, forward strand.
GCTCTTCTCTCTAATTACAACAGAGCACCCAAAAGAACCAGCTGAGAAGACACCCTTTCATATAAAAATCCATCTTAGCCGAATGCTGGTAACTACAAACGGGGTGATGGGGACACGGCGTTCACTACTAGTTTCTCTGCGTTGGTGGTTACTGAAAACTTTCCACAATAAATAAAAACATCAATGTCTTAAGCTGCACACTGCATGAGACTCCCAGGCAGATGAAATAACTGGGAGAGAAACAGCCCGGCAATGAGTCACAGCTCCAAGCAGCCAAGGACAGGTGGCCACCCTGCCAGTGCTGCCCCTCGAGTCCCCAGTGCTCAGTGCCAGCGCCAACCTGAGCAGCCACAGACAGGCAACGCTGGGCAGAAGACACTGCAGGCCATGACAGCCCTCCAATGGCATCTGACTGCCTGAGGGTGATGCTGACTGAGCCAGTCCCAAGTCCACGCCACACGGGCCCTTGGGCAGATACACAGGACGTAGATGGTGGTGATGGCTACACAACACTGCACGGAGTGCCACTGAACTGTACACTCAAAAATGCCTAAAATGACTAATTTTAAGTCATGTATGTTTTATCACAATAAAAGAAAGTCAACTAGCATTAAAAAAAAAAAAAAATGATGTGACCTTCAGGACATAATAACCCAAAAGTGTCCAGAAAAGGAATTGTTGCCGTTGAATCAATTCCAACTCATAGTGACCCCATGTGACACAGCAGAACTGCCCCATAGGCTTTCCAGGCAGTAACCTTTACTGAAGCAGATCATCGGGCCTTCTATGGAGCTGCTGGCCTCAGAGAAGAAACCAGTCTACAGGGCTAACAGCCTACACGAGCCACAGCCTCATCTACCCGGAGACCAGAAGAACAGATTGTGCCCAGCTACCACTACCAACCATTCTGCTCAGAGCCACAATAGCTGGACCCTGAGAGAATGGGAGGAAAGCATGAAACAGAACTCAAATTCTTAGAAAGTGCACTTACTGGACCAGTTGATGCTGGAGGACTCCCTGAGACTATCGCCCTGAGACGCTCTTTAAACCTAGAACCAAAACTATCCCGACGTCACCTCTCAGCGAAATAAGAGACTGCACACAAAATAAAAGAGTATTAGCCGTGAATACTGTACTTCGTGAGATCAAAAGGTCAACAATTACTTTAAAGCAAAGATAAGAAGGGGCAGGGAAACTAGAGCACTGGAAACAGAACAACCAGAACATAATTACAGAGAATGTTGACACACTGTAAAAAATGTAACTGATATCACTGTACGATTTGTGCAGAAATTACCAAATGGGAGTCTAATGTGCTATGTAAATTATCACCAAAAACACAATGAAATATTTTAAAAAAACCTACTTCCATCTGTTTCTTTCAACTTTCTTTTTTTTTGGCATGGCTACTAAAAAATTTGGGATTACACAGTGGCTCGTGGTATTTCTACTGGGCAGCGCCGACGCAGAGAGGAGGGCACGGCACCTAGCTCTATCCTTACACTGGAACGAGCATGTTTCCACTTGATCCTCGACTTGAAGTCCGAAACGGGTCCTGGTTCCCGCCCAAATCCGCGCAGCTGGTTAACAGCAGAGCTGGGACCAGAGATGGGTCCTGCTCTCTGACCGGCCTCCCCCTATGGGAACGGGGACCCATTTGGAGGGGGCTATGCCGGCTGTCTTCAGACTCCACAGGAGTCTCCACCGTATAGCTCTGGGGGCCAGGGCTAAGACCAAGACAGGGTTGACAAGGAAAACTCCGCAGGTCTGATAAAAATCAACGCATCCGCAGCAGTTTGAGCTGCCCGACGGCCAAAGGCGCTACACTGGAAAATCCCGAGCACCATGGCGTGGAGGTCTTCAAGGTGAGACACAGGAATCGCCAGCACTGTCCTTGCCCTCATCACAGCAAGCGCTTTAGCCGCCAGAGCGCTCTGAGCCGAGGCTGAGGCCAAGGGCGTGATGAGGGGAGAGGAAAGCAGACATGGAGGGGCCGCAGGCACGTGGGTGGAAAGTTCTAGGGAAACCCTGCCTCCAGGGAAAACAGATGTGCGCAGGGACTTCTGGGCCTGGGATTCCCCACACACCAAGAAACCAGTGCAGAACAGACCCTGTGGTCTGGAGAACCCACGCGCGGCGGACCACCTGCGAATTCCAACTGTGTCCACCTCCAGCAAGGTACGTTATGAGCAGTACCCCGGTTCGTGTGGCTCACCCCCCAGGATAAACGCCAGACACCTTACCAGTGGGCCTCAAGACCCCACAACCTGGCCCGTCCACAAAGGGGAGTATTACTCAGTCATAAAAAGGAATGAAGGATGGACGCGTGCTACAGCACGTCAGAACCTTGAAAACACCATGCTGAGTGAAACAAGTCAGTTGCGAAAGGACGTTTATCGCGTGACCTCCCATATATGAAAAAGCAAATACATTGAAACTGAAGATTATCAGTGGTCACCATGAATGGGAAGGGGGAGGCGGGGTTTTTGCTTGCGGGGCAGTGAGCTTATGTTAATGGGGGAGGAACAACTTTAAAATGGAGGATGAGAATGGCTGTGTAACTCGAAGAATGTAATCTACATCACTGAATCGTCTATGAAGAAATTGTTGCGCTGGCGTATGTTTTGCTATGTACATTTTCACAATAAAGTTGAAAACCTAGAAAGGAATGAAGCAGCGATACACACTCCAACACGGACGGACCTCGGAAACACGACGCTCAGTCAGAGAAGCCAGACACAAAAGGCCGCGTGTTGTGTGATCCCACTGACACGAAATGTCCAGGAGAGGCAAAGCCACAGCGACAAAACGGATTAGGGGTTGCCAGCGGCTGGGAGAGGGGGAGAAAAGAGGACAGCCTTCGTTCTGGAAGGCAGGGAACCCAGGAACCCAGGAACCAATTACTGGCAGTCACAGGAGGTCAGCCTCCTCCAGATTCCAGCAAATTTGAAAGGAGACCCCAAAATGTTCTGTGTCTTAACTGCATCAATGTCCAGAATACATTACATCATTCTATCATTGTATAAGAAGTTCCCATAAGCGATAACAGGGTAGAAGACACAGGATTCTCTCTGCCTCATCTCTTTTATCTGCATGTAAAAAAGCAATTGCATCTACCACTACAGCTGCATCTACAACAATCTCATGGTCCTGTTGTCGTCAAAGTCCATTACAACTCATGGTGACCCCGTGCGATACAGAGCAGAACTGCTCCGTAAGGTTTTTGTTATGGATTGAATCGTGTTCCCAAAATATGCGTATCAATTTGGCTAGGCCATGATTCCCAGTACCGTGTGACTGTCCACCACTTTGTCATCTGATGTGATTTTCCTACGTGTTGTAAATCCTACCTCTATGATGTTAATGAGGCAGCATTAGCAGCATTATGTTAATGGGGCAGGGCTTAATCTACAAGATCAGGTTATGTCTTAAGACAATCTCTTTTGATATAAGAGAGAAGCCAGCAGAGAGACTTGGGGACCTCATATCACCAAGAAAGCAACACCAAGAGCAGAGTGCCTCCTCTGGACTCGAGATTCCTGCGATGAGAAGCTCCTAGACCAGGAGACTGATGACAGAGCCCAGAGAGAGAGAGACAGCCTTCCCCTGGAGCTGGTGCCCTGAATTCAGACTTCTAGCCTCCTAGACTGGAAGAGAATAAATTTCTCTTTGCTAAAGCCATCCACTTGAGGTATTTCTGTTATAGCAGCACTAGATGACTAAGACAGTTTTCTTGGCTTTAAACTCTGTGGAAACAAATCACCAGGCCTTTCTTCCGTGGCACTACCAGGTGAGTTCAAACCACCAAACTTTAGGTTAGTAGTTGAAAGCAAAAACTGTTTGCACCACCCAAGGACCCTGAAATTGCAAATGCATCTACACTTACCTCAGAATAAAAAGTCTGATAAGAAAAAAAAGGGAAGGATCCAAGCTCCCAGAGGTCTCCCTGCTGCTCCACCCACTCTCCCCTCCACTACCCCGTAAACATCCAAAGCTCCTACACTTCCTTCTGCTCTCAAACATGACCCATCAGGAACCCAATGAAGAGCATGTATTTGAATATTAAGAGACTTGACTATAAAAGTTGACATTTGATGAAACCAAGCGTATTCTGTTTTTCATTGCCTTTTTATTGCTGTTGAAAGTATACGCAGCAAAACATATACCAATTCAACAATTTCTACCCGTACAATTCAGTGACATTGATTACATTCTTCAAGTTGTGCAACCCTTCTCACCGTCCTTTTCCGAATTGTTCCTCCCCCACCGACATAAACTCACTGCCCCCTAAGTTTCCTATCTAATGTTTTGAGTTGCTGTTGTCTATTTGATCCCATACAGATAGCTCTTAAAAGACCACAATGCTCAAGGCAGACATTTTTAACTTTATATAAGCTAACCTACTGTTTGGTTTAAAGAAGTCTCCAGTGAGTATTTTTGGTTTTAAGTTTAAAGATTATCTCAGGAAACAGTTTTGGGGTTTGTTCCCTTTTTAAAGTAGCTAAGTACTTTGCCCACGCAATACAATCACAGGGTTAAGCTGCCTTCTTCCACTTGAGCTGTGATTAACAGGCTACTCATAAAACCGAGGTCAGCGTCAGAAATAGTTTCTGAGTCACAGGAGGGATTGCTCACCCGCCCTCCCCAGCTACTACTCATCTGAAGGCGGGAAGGGCACGCTGCTCACATGACTCACTAGAAACCCGGGCCTTTCCTGGGAGGAAGCAGCAGGCTCGTGCTTGTGGCTGGTCCCACAGCCAGTGGGAGGCTGCATCTGAACCAGCCCTGGCAGCCGCCCACGGCCTTAATTCGTCACAGAGGGGACTGTGCCATTGGCTAGCCCTCGCTGATTCTTCCCACACCCGTTGTCGTCACCACTTCAAATACCACTTACTCCCTTCTGAGTCAAGACCTAGTTTTCCCACCAAAAAAAAAAGAGACACATCCCGCTTTGAAGAGGCTATAGTGCGCTGCATGCAAAAAGCAAATACCCAGTAACTGTCAGTCAACATAAGAACAGGAATTTCCCTTCCTTCCTTCCTGTTCTTTGGATCTGCCAACTACGTGAAACTCCATCCCCAAAGCTGGACGCTGAGCGTGGACGGTTGATGGTAGTTCCCACTTCCTCCTACAGATGGCCCCTCCTCCACGAAGCCATCCACCCCTCCCCTTAGGCAAAGTGGCAGCTGCTCCATCGGAGATCTCAGCTGACCCTATACACATGGCACTGTAACTCTACTAAGGGCCCAGTGGTGCTTCAGTGGGAGAACTGTCCCCTTCCATGCGCAAGGCCCGGGTTCCCTTCCCAGCCAATGTAAACTACTGTGCAGCCACCATCAGCGGAGGCTTGCATGCTGTTGCGATGCTGAACAGGTTTCAGCAGAGCTTCGAGAGTAAGACAGTTAGGAAGAAAGGCCTGGTGACCAACTTCCAAAAATCAGCCAGTGAAAACCCTGTGGATCACAACGGTCTGATCCGCAACTGATCATGGGGACACTGCAGGACCAGGCAGAGTTTCATTCCACTGTGCCTGGGGTTGCCGTGAGTCGGGGGCCAGTATCACAGCAGCTAACAATATAACTCTATTGAAATTTTTGTTTATAGATAACCTGTCGTTGTTGATGGAGCCCTGGTGGCACAGTGGTTAAGCATTCGACTGCTAACCAAAAGGTCGGCAGTTCGAATCTACCAGCTGGTCCTTGGAAACTCTTGGAACAGTCTACCCTGCCCTATAGGGTCACACTTTTGGTTTTGTTGTTGTTAGGTGCTGTTGAGTCAACTGCGACTGATAACGACCCCATGTGACAGATTAGAACTGCCTCTTAGGGTTTTCTAGACTGTAATTTTCTTTTTTTCATCATTGTACTTTAAATGAAGATTTACAGAACAACCTAACTTCTCATTAAACAGTACACATACTGTTTTGTGACACTGGTTACCAACCCCACGTGTCAACACTCTCCCTTCTCGACCCTGGGTTCCCTATTACCAGTTTTCCTGTCCCCTACTGCCTTCTAGCCCTTGCCCTTGAGCTGTTGTGCCCCTTTAGTCTCGTTTTGTTTTATGGGCCTGTCTAATCTTTCGCTGAAGGGTGAACCTTGGGAGTGACTTCATTACTGAGCTAAAAGGGTGTCCGGGGCCCATACTCTCGGGGTTTCTCCAGTCTCTGTCAGGCCAGTAAGTCTGGTCTTTTTTTGTGAATTAGAATTTTGTTCTACATTTTTCTCACCTCTGTCTGGGACCCTCGATTGTGATCCCTGTCGGAGCAGTCAGTGGTGGTAGCCGGGCACCATCTAGTTGTGCTGGACTCAGTCTGGTGGAGGCCGTGGTAGTTGTGGTCCATTAGTCCTTTGGACTAATCTTTCCCCTGTGTCTTTAGTTTTCTTCATTCTCCCTCGCTCCCAATGGGGTGAGACCAGTGGAGTATCTCAGATGGCTGCTAACAAGCTTTTAAGACCCCAGATGCTACTCACCAAAGTAGAATGTAGAACATTTTTTTTATTAACTACATTATGTCTAGGCTGTAATCTTTACAGAAGCAGATCACCAGCTCTTTCTCCTGTGGAGTCACTGTGTGGGTTCGAACCATCGACTTTCAGTTAGCAGCCAAGCACTTAACTGTTGCACCACCAGGGCTCCTAAAGACAGATAATCGACCCACCTTCGTTTTATAAGTTTCTTGAGGATAAGTTTCCTATCATCCCTTCCCCACCAGGAACACTATACAAGTTCAGCAAGTGCTTGTGGAATGAATCAAACGTGTGGTCAGCTCAGCAATGTGACCTTTCCAGCACTCAGCTTCCCAAACGGCATGCTCCCTTAATGGGATCGTCACCGAATCGTAACAAAATAGGAATTTATCGATAGAGTCCCGCTGCCTCGTTTCCCGCGAGAAGGCAAAATTCCTCAATGAGAGCAGCAAGAAGTAAAAGGCGCCACTGTGACGTTGTCCGGAGGCGGCTGTGCACCACCCAGCCAAGAGCCCCACTGGCGGGAGGGGGAGTCTGGCCGCGCTGAGCCTGACTGAGCGCTAGAAACCCAAAGCCGGGGGAGGGTGGACTAGCACAGGGCCTGCTGACGTCAAGCGGAGAACTGGGGCCAGGAGGGCAGCACACGCCCGCCCCTGCCAAGTGAGGTCCCAGCCAGGGAGGGAAAGGCACTCCGCGGCACAGGACCGCCACACATTAGAAAGCTGGCCCACGCCAGTGAGGAACAGAAGGCCTCATTTACACCGGGGAGCCAGATGAAGCTAGCACCAGGTCAGCTTACAAACCACCTCTCCTTTCTCCTCCCCGCATGAAAGGCACGTGGTCTCCAACACCCAGCCAGATACAAGGGGACTGTCTCCAGAGGAACTTTCTTTCAGTGTCAGGGGGAGCGGGAGGCAGCTCAGCAAGACCAAGTGATCTGATGCCTGGATATCGGTTTGTAGTATACAATGAAAGATTTAAGTACCACGAAATAGCATTTTTTAAAAATGTAAAAACGTTCAACATACACTTACCACCACCAATCTAAACCCAGCTCATTGCCATCCAGTCTGTTTAGACTCACGGCAACCCGTGTGTTACAGAGTACAGCTGTGCCCTATGGGGTTCTCTTGGCCGTAATCGTTACAAAGGCAGATCACCAGGCCTTTCTTCCACGGCATCTCCGGCTAGGTCTGAACCGCCAACCTTTCTGTAGCAGCTGAGAGCAACCATTTGCACCACCCGGAACCTACACTTACCATAGCCTCAGCAATTGAAAATTGAGTGTTCTCCCAAGTGAAATGAAAACTTCAGTTCATGTAAAAATGGCACGCATATGGTTAAGGTGGCTTTACCCATAATCACCAAAAACTGAAAACATCCCACATGTCTGCAACATGCGGGCAGATATAACCAAACCATGGTACGTATGGTATAAAAAGGAACATTCTGATACATGGAACAGCCACATGAATGAATCTCACATACATTGTGCCCAGCGAAAGAAGCCAGAATCAAAAAGCAACAAACTGTGTGATTCCATTTACCTGACTTTCTGAAAAAGGCAAAACTATGGGACAGAGGTTGCTACAAATGGTTAAATGCTGACCCACTAACCAAAAGGTTGGCGTTTCAAACGCACCCAGAGGTGACTCAGCAGACAGGCCTGGAGATCTGCTTCTGAAAGTTTACAGCCTTGAAAACCCACTGGAGCAGTTTTATTCCACACACATGGGGTTGTCATGAGCTGGAATTGACTCCATGGCAACCGACAACATAGGGACAGAGAACAGATCAGTGGTTGCCAGGGGTTATGAGAAGGGTGGACTACTAAGAGGTAGCAGAAGGGGATTTTGAGGGATGATGGAACTGCTCCATACCTTGATGGTGGTGGTGGTGGTGGTCACACAACACTATGCAGCTGTCAAGAATTACGGAAATGCACATCAAAAAGACCAATTGTACTGTGTCCGCTAAAAAAAAAATGAAAACTAAAAGATGTAATGATCAACAAGGAGTCAACAGTTGGATCTTGATTAAAAAGAGGGAAAAAACGTGGAACAGAACTTCAAATTCTTATTGGAAACCAGGATACTGGAAACGTTGAGACCAGAGGAACTCCTGAATCTACCGCCTGGAAACAGCTTTTAAGCCTTGAAATGCAACTATCCCATGAAGTCATCTTTAAACTAAACAATTCAGCTCACTTAATAACGTTCACCTTCAGCACTGTGCTCTTTTAAACAATTATCCATACGAGCTTGAACTGACAACAGTAACTCTAAAACACAGACAAGAACTTTCAGAGGCAGAGAGCCTAGGTGAAGGATGGTGAAAAATTACGGGCAGAAACGAGGAGAATAGTGACACAATGTGAAGCTTGTAACCACTGACAGTGAACTGTACATGTAAAACCTGAATAGATGTATGTACTGCCACGTGTATACTTTCAGCCAAAATTTAAAAAATCATAATGATCCAGACAACCGCTGAGCCTAAGATGATGAGTGCTACCAGAAAGGAGAAGAGAGGTGGAGACCAGCGGAACGGTTAGATTTTGAACGTGGAAACCGGTAAAAAAGCCCTTTCGTTTCTCCCAGACTTTCAGTTTCGCTCGCCTTGGCCGTTCTCCCGCCCAGGTCACACCCTGAGCTGCCCGACTGGAAAAGCGAGAGCCCCAGGGCTCAACCTCGCCTCCGGGCGCAGGATGAGCAAAAATAGCCAGCGCCGGCGCGCGCAGGCCCGGCTGGAAACCGCAGTCGTGCCTCACCGAACCTTCCAACTCTCAAAGAACCCGGCGGCGCCAGACGCCAACGCCGGCTCCCGCCCCGCCCCCGCCCAGACGTTTCCAAAATGACGCTCCACCTGCGCGCGCGTCCAGAGCGTGCGGGTTTCCCCCTGCGGGTGCCGGGCGGGCCCCGTCCCCCCCTGAAAATCCGGGCGTGCAAAAGGACAGCTCGAAAGACGCCCGCCAACCGTGCTGGCGTCACTTTCTACTCCACATGCTCGTTGCTCAGCACCCGTCGGGCGCCCAGGAGAAACGGCCACACACAAACGTCCCACCCGGGGGCCGTGACAGTGCCACGCGCGTGGGTTTCTGGAATCGGCCAGAGCGCGCCTTTGTAAATTTCCACTCGGCCACCCAGCGCCCTGGCATTTCCCAGGGTCAGGCCAGTCCTCGCGACTACAGAGAAGAAAATTCCTAATTTAAAAAAAAAAAAAAAAAGAGGGAAGGGGACGGGAAAGGGTATCCTCAAAACAAAATAAAACTAAGCTGAGTCCCGTTCAATACCTAACTTCACGGTGGAGAATGGTACCTGGCACGTTTTGGACACTCAAGTAATGACTGATCCGTGACTGGACTCTAATAAAAATGAATTACATCTAAGAAAAAGGAAAAACTGAGGATCTTGACAGCGCAAAAATAAACGGCCGAGAAAACTTAATGTCAAAAAGGAGAAGACCGAAAACCCGGGGGGCCGGCCCGGCCGCGGGTGCCCTGGGGGTTACCGACCCCGCTCCGGCAACGGCAGCCGGGAGCTCGGGGCGCCCCTCGGAGGGAGCGCGGGGTCCCCGTCCCCGCCTCCGCGCCCGGGGAGCTGGGAAACGGCCGCACGGTCCCCTGTTGGGGCTCCAGGAGGATCTCAAGCGCGTTTTTTCTGGAAGTGGCTCCGTTTCTGGGGTGGGCCCGGCGAGCGCGCGCCGCGGGGCCGGGGCCGGGGCCGGGGGGTACTCACGTAGACGGGCAGCGGCCACGGGTAGACGGCGGGCTCGGCCCCCACGGGCGACTTGAGCCTCAGCTCCAGCTTCTCGCCCATGTCGGCGCGCACTGCCGCCGCACCATGCTAG
>NW_004443993.1:13557698-13585107 GCF_000243295.1 Trichechus manatus latirostris
GGGTTCGCCCGCCCTCGGCTGCCCTCGGACGCCCTCGCGGGCCAGTAGCGGGGACCCCGGGAAACCCCGCCGGGCCGTCGGAAGCGGGTTCGAATCCCGCTCGGGGCCAGGGTGACCTTGAGCGGCTCGGACTCCGTCTAGTGAAATAATAATTTATCCTTAAATTATTAAAATAATAATTCTCAGTAAATTACTAAAATAATAATTCATCATTAAGTATAATAGCCGGGATAGCCAAAAGGTGGAACCAACTCAAATGTCTGCCAGTTGGTGAGCGGATGATAATATACACAGTAAGGTATATCCATACCATGGCATACTATTCAGCCATCAAAAGGAATGAATGTGAATGATACTGAGGGGTACACGTAAAAATGGGTAAAGTGGTAAATTTTATGTTACGTATACTTTACCACAGGAGCCCTGGTTAAGTGCTCGGCTGCTATATTGAAAGACCAGGGATTTGAACCCACCCATCGACTCTACAGAAGAAAGGCCTGGCGATCTGCTTCCATAAAGATTACAGCCTCGAAAACCCTATGGGACAGTTCTACTCTGTTACATGGGATCGCTACGAGTTGGAGTGCACTTAACAATAATGACATATTTTACCACAGGGTTCTTGGGTGGCGCAAACGGTTTGCACTTGATTACTAACCTAAAGGTTAGCAGTTTGAACCCACCCACTGGCTCCACAGAAGAAAGGCCTGGCAGTCTGCTTCGGTAAACATTACGGCCAAGAAAACCCTGTGGAGCAGTTCTACTCTGTAACACATGGGGCTGCCAGGAGTCGGAATCAACTTGACGGCAAGGGATATATTTTATCACAAAACAAAACCAAAAAATAAATAAAAGGAATGGAGCTCTGCTACATGCTACAACATGGGCGAACCTTGAAACCATGACACTGAGTGAAAAAAGCCGGCCACAAAAGGGCAAACAGTGCATGATGCCATTTATAGGAAATGTCCAGATGAGGACAATCCACAGAGACAGAAAGTAGGTTAGTGGTTGCTGAGGACTGGAGGGAGGGGACAGTGGGGAGTTATTGCTTAATGGGTACAGAGTTTCTGTTTGGTGTGATGAAAAAGCTCTGGAAATAGATAGGGGTGATGGTTGCACAACACTGTGACAATAATTAATGACACTGAATTCGGTACTTAAAAATGGTTAGAAAGTTAAATTGTATGTATGTTTTACCACAGTGAGAAAAAATGTGTATACTTCTGGTTGTTAGTTGCCATTGAGATGAGTCAGCTCTGCCTCATGGTGACCCCACGTGCAACAAAAAGAAACATTGCCCGATCCTGAAGAGGGCACCATCTTCACAATTGTTGGTGTGCTTGAGTCCACTCTTGTAGCCACTGTATATTTTGAGTGCCTTCCCACCTAGGGGGCGGGTCTTCCAGCTCTTTATCGGACAATGTTCCGTCGTGATCTATAGGGTTTTCACGCGTTAATTTTTGGAAGTAGGTTGCCAGGCCTTTCTTCCTAGTCTGTCTTAGCCTGGAAGCTCCACTGAAACCTATCCACCAGGGAGGACCCGCTGGTATTTAAATACCAGTGGCATAGCCTCCAGCATCATAGCAACACAGCCACCACAGTACGACAAATTCACGGATGGGTAGTGGAGATACGCAGATATAGAGATAAATATAATGCCTGGAGTCCAGGCCCACATTCTAGCTCCAAATACAGAACTCGTGCAACCAAAATGCTGCTTCTGAGCATCCACTATGTGGCAGACACTGGTGAATCCATACTGGAGACAATGAAATCCCTTGCCCACAGGGAGCTCCCATTTTAATTGGAATAATAATCGTCATGGGGCAATAATAATTGTTATAAATCCATGGACTGTTCTTATTGAGCACCTGTCATGTGCCAGCTGGGAAGGCGAGCACTTTTATTTTTGACATCTTGCTTAAATGTCACAACTCCCCAGGAAGGCAAGTGATGCTGTCATTTCGTCTTGGCAGGTGAGCTACCTGAGGACTGGAGAGGTTCACTGACTTTTGACTTTTGAGGAGTATTTTGAGGAGATAGGTATTTTGTCCCTCAATTTGAATTTTTCTGATGTTTTTCTCATGGTTAGATTGGGGTTATGGATTTTGGGGAGGAAGACCACAGAAATAAAATGTCATTCTCATGGTAACATATCAAGGGTACATGCTGTCAACGTGATTTATTACTGATGGTGTTAACCTTGATCACCTGGCCAGGGCTATCTTTTAAACCAGGGGTGGTCATTCCCCTCCTCTAATGGCCAAAATTTAAAAAACTGACAGAATCAAGTGTTGGTGAGGATGTGGAGCAACAGGAAATCCCATACATTGCTGATGTTGTATTTAGGTGCCGTCGACTTGATTCTGACTCATAGCTCCCTATTATGTACAACATAACGAAACACTGCCCAATCCTGCTCCATCCTCATAATCATCGTTAGGCTTTAGCTCATTGTTGTAGCCACTGTGTCAAACCACCTCGTGGAGGGTCTTCCTCTTTATCACCGACCCTCTGCTTTACCAAGCATGATGTCCTTCTCCAAGGACTTATCCCTCCTGATAACGTGTCCGACCTACGTGAGATGAAGTCTCGCCATCCTTGCTTCTAAGGAGCATTCTGGTTGTACTTCTTCTAAGATGGATTTGTTTGTGCTTCTGGCAGTCCATGGTATATTCAAGATTCTTTGCCAACACCACAATTCAAAGGCATCAGTTCTTCTTTGGTCTTCTTTATTCATTGTCCAGCTTTCACATCCATATGAGGCAATTGAAAACACCATGGCTTGGATCAGGTGCCCCTTAGTCTTCAAGGTGACATCTTTGCTTTCCTAACACTTTAAAGAGGTCTTTTGCAGAAGATTTGTCCAATGCAATGCGTCTTTTCTTTCCTTAACTACTGCTTCCATGGGTGTTGATTGTGGATCCAAGTAAAATGAAATTCTTGACAACTTCAATCTTTTCTCCATTTATCATGATGTTGCTTCCGAGTCCAGTGGTGAGGAATTTTGTTTTCTTTGAGATGTAATCCATACTGAAGGCTGTGGTCTTTGATCTTCATCAGTAAGTGCTTCAAGCCCTCTTCACTTTCAGCAAGCAAGGTTGTGTCATCTGCATATCGCAGGTTGTTAATGAGTCTTCCTCCAATGCTGATGCCACATTCTTCATATAGTTGCTGATAGGAACATAAAAAAGGACAACCACTTTGGAAAACAATTTGGCAGTATCTACTAGAGCAAACTATACTTACTCCAAGACTCAGGAATTCTTCTTCTAGATATGTGCCCAAGAGAAATAAGTCTCTGTGTGCTCCATAATCCGTCTTGAAAGAAGTACAGCCAGAATGCTCCTTAGGGGCAAGGATAGCGACCCTTCATCTCACGTTCTTTGGACATGTTATCAGGAGGGACCAGCCCCTGGAGAAGGATGTCATGCTTGGTAGAGGGTCAGCGAAAAAGAGGAAGACCTTCAACAAGCTGGATTGACACGATGCCTGCAGCAGTGGCTCAAGCATAACAACGATTGTAAGGATGGCACAACACCAGGCAGTATTTTGTTCTGTTGTAAATAGGGTCGCTGTGAGTCAGAACCAACTCGACAGCACCCAACAACAACATGTGCACCGAGCGATATGTATACTAGAATGTTCAGAGCAGCTTTATTCACAGGAGCCAATGGTTGGAAATTATTTAAACCTTCTTCTAGAGGAGGATGGATGAATCAACGGTGGTCTATTCATACAAAGGGATACTGCACAGGTGGGATCAAATTGACAACAGCAGCTCAAAAGGTTAGATGAGAAGCTTAGGGGGCCGGGAGTTTATCTTAATGGTGGTGGAATGATTTGGAAAAGGAGAGCGAGAACGGTTACACAACTTGAACATTGTAATCAATGTAACATGTAGAAACTGTTGAAATGGTGTCTGGTTTACTGCGTATAGTTTCACACACAAAAATAAAATTTGTAGTTAAAAAAAGGGATACCGCACAGCACTGAAAAAGAGTGGAATACTGATACACACCCAAAGTGGGTGAATCTCAGAGATCCATGTTGAGCGAAGGCAGTCAAACACAACAAAAGAGGACGTACTCCACTTACATGAAGTTCAAAAACAGGCAAAACTCATCTATGGTGTTCAAAGTGAGAGGTTACCTCTGGGGGGTATTGACTGAGAAGGGACGTAAGGGAATCCTGGGGGTTGGAAGTGTTCTGTATTGTGGTCTGGTGGTGGTTCCTTGAAGGCACATAGAGGTAAAGCATCGTTGAGCTGGTCACTTGAGATTAGCACACTTCGTGTCCTTATTTGTAAAATGTATGTTTTACTTCAAATAAAAAAGAAAGAAGAAAATAAAACCAAGTCTAGAGACTCCGAGAATTGTGTGTGGTCGATGAGATGGCTCCAAGAATAGCGGAAGAGACCTTTGTTTTGTTTCTTTCTTTCTTTGTTCTTAATCAGCACGCTCAGAGTAGCTGAATTAATTTGAGGCCAAAGCTTGGACGTTTGAGTTGTCCAGGTGTGACCTTGCATTGTTCTCAGGAAATGTGTCATTAAGGGAAGGGCTTCGCTCACTCACAAGTCTCCCTACTGCACACCAGTTGGTAATCTCTAAGTTTAAAAATATTTAGGGATTCCAGGAAAGCTCCAAGCTCTTGGGCTGCCCTAGAACTCTACGCCGACCCTCATCCTGGGGCCAAGGAGAGGCTTTCCAAGAAAGGAGGCCTGGGTGTATTTAGCAAGACAAAGCAAGAACTAGAACCTCTTAGGCTAGTACCCCCGGCCAGAGGGGCAGGCTGGGGACAGCAGTTCAGTACCATGGAGAGTTCCCAGTTGCCCAGAAAGGGGCAGGAGACCCAGGTTCTGCTGAAGGGGGGAGGATACAGCAGCCTAGGCTAAGGGGGTGAGGGTGGAGGGCAGGGACCCAGTCTGTTTTATTCACTGCCAGATATACCCATCATATAACATAATGCCTGGCACTGCATAACTGCTTAATAAATACTTGTTGAGAAATTAATTACAGTACTTGCTTCCAGGGACGAGAAGTGAGGGAAAGGGGAAGAAGGGAGATTTCTCTCATCACTGTATATGTTTCCCAACCTCTTGAATCCCATGACCTGTGTCCATATTACCAAGACTGTTGCTCAAGTGTTGCTCAAATTGTTCCAGCTTTGACCATATTGGGAGCTCTTTCTGACGGCTTCTGTGTGCATACCCACATCATTATGGTGTTTTGATTTGATTTTTTTTTTTTAAATCACTTTCTTACTTTCTGGCAGTACGAGATTCCCCAGCCTCATCTTGTATATTTCTTGTCCCAGTCTAGAAGCAGCCATTTCTCCAATACCTCACTGGAGAATGGTATTAGAAACCAAGATCTCAGTGCAGGGTGTCAGACTGACAATATCAAGTGTTGGTGAGGATGTGGAGCAACAGGAACTCCCGTACGTTGCTAATGGGAACATAAATTGGAACATCCATTTTGGAAAACAACTTGGCAGTATCTACCAGAGCTAGCTATACTTACTCCATGCTGTAGCAGTTCCTCTTCTCAACGTGTACCCAAGAGAAATAAGTGTCTATGCCCACCAAGTGATATATGCTAGAATGTTCCAGCAGTTTTATTCACAAGCGCCAATACTGTTCCACGAGATGAGAGAGGGAGAAGTGACTGCTTTTGTTAATTAAGAACACTAAGGACACTGTGCTGAAGACAGCTTGTTCTCTAAAATCCTAAACTGTCAGAATCCTTGCTGTTCGTGGCCCCTGTCTGTGAGAATGCCACATCCTGTGCTTCCCTGGAGGATCTGAGTCCTAAGGTCACTTTGACCTAGAGAAGCAGCCTGGATCCCAACCCGGGGGCAGAGTTTCCAATAAAGGATGTCTAAACACAACACTCCACTTGGCAGTTTCCAAGGAAACAGGAGTCTGAGTCTGCATCTCAGCCCGAGCTGAATGCCAACCTCTTCACACAGAGCCCGGCTTTGCTTACTGCACTTTGCTTCATTTAAATATTACCTAAATGCTGCTGTCCCTCCAAAACCTATAATAGCCTGTCTATTTATTTATTTTTGGTGGGGTGCCCCCTTCTTCCTCTCTTACGCAGTCTCTCTTGCTGCAGCAAGTGAGTAAACCTACTTTGGGGGAATACAACTGTGTCCCTTGGAAGTCTTTATCAAATAGGCTTTAGCAGTGAAGAGGATGGTAGCTTGGAAAGGTCTGTTTTCGAAACACAGGCAAAGAAGCCAGGATTAAACAACAACAACAAAAAATCAAATTCATTGCCATCCACTCATAGCAACCCTATAGGACAGAGTAAATCTGCCCCGTAAGGTTTCCGAAGCTGTAATCTTTACTGACGGAGCCCTGGTGTGGCAATGGTTAAGTGATTGGCTGCTAACTGAAAGGTCCCTGGTTTGAACCCACCAGCCACTCCACCGAAGGAAGATGTGGCAATCTGCTTCCACAAAGATTACAGCCTTGGAAATCCTCTGGGGCAGTTCTACTCCGTGCTATAGAGTCACTGTGAGTTGGGATCAACTGGACGGCAATGGGGCTGGTTTTTGTTTTGTTCTGTTTGGTAATCTTTAGGAAAGCGGATTGCCACATCTTTCTCCCTTGGAGTGGCAGTTAAGTTCAAACCTTCAACCTTTTGGTTAGCGGCCAAGCACTTTAACCATTGTGCCGCTAGGACTTTAAACCCAGCTTTTCTGTGTGATGTTGTTGTCGGGGAAAAACAGTACAAAGTTTAGTAAAGCAAAAAAAAAGTTTTATTTGGCATATATTCAAAGGGGCAAAAGTAGGAAACGGACAAGCGTGCTGCCAGAGCCATGTCTGTCCGAGTCCAAAGAATATTACAGAATAGGCAAGAGTGGGAAGACGGACAAGCATGCTGCCACAGCCATGTCTGCCCGAGTCCAAAGAATATTACAGAACAGGCAAGAGTGGGAAGACGGACAAGCATGCTGCCACAGCCATGTCTGCCCGAGTCCAAGGAATATTACAGAATAGGCAAGAGTGGGAAGACGGACAAGCATGCTGCCAGAGCCATGTCTGCCCGAGTCCAAAGAATATTACAGAATAGGCAAGAGTGGGAAGACGGACAAGCATGCTGCCACAGCCATGTCTGCCGAGAGTCCCAGGAAACCTTACAGAGTCATCAGTATATATTAACATTACAAAATGGGCAAAACCATTGAAAGCTTCACCTTTTCACAGATTGGCTAAAAACTGTTAAGTCACCGTGATCCTCCATTTTGAATTGCCTTTCTTAACCATCATTGGTACAGGTTTCAGTGACAACCGTCAGGAGGGTCTTCATTGCTCCAACAAATTTCTATTCACTAAATGCTAATAGAAAAAGATAAGAGTGGAAAGTCTTTTGTGTTCTGTTTGATGGGCTTTCTGTGAAAGGTTCCCTAAAAGATATTTTCCAGGATTATTTTAGCTATTGTCTTTATACCTCAGGGCCCACTTGATGTGTGCTTGTGAGTCCTTGTGAGCCCTTGTGAGCCCAGCTTCAGCTGGGTCACGTTCTCTATGCTCACGCACAGGGAATAATAACTCAAATATTATTTCCTGAATCAATGTTGGACAAGCCATTCAGCCTCTCTGAGCTGTTTCTGCATTAACACAATGGGTCGGTGGATGTGCGCCAGGGAGTCAAAGAAGAGAAATGAGACACGTTTCAATTGTCCTTTTCACGGGAGGGAAGAAAGGAAGGGTCGTGGGGAAGTGGATAGGGCTGTGATAGGGGCAGGAGCAAGCAGGACCAGCATCTAGAACTCAGGGATTTAGTCCCAAAGTGGGGATAAATGTCCTCATTAACGTCCCTGTTCTTAATCTTTTTTCCTTTTCCTTCCTTTGAACTGTCTGCACTGGAGAATTCCTGGAAATAAGGTTGCCAGATTTAGCAAATAAAAATATACAACTCCCGGTTAAACTTGAATTTCAGGCAAATTTTTCAGAATAAGTTTTTTAGTGTGAGTATGTCCCAAATATTACATGGGACATACTTATACCAAAAAATTACTCCTTGTTTCTCTAAAATTTAAATGTAACTGGGTTGTTGTGAGGTGCAGTGGCGTCAGTTCTGACTCATAGCGACCCTGTGTACAGCAGACGGAAACACCGCCTGGTCCAGCACCAGCCTCACAATCCTTGCTGTGTTTGAGCCTTTCGTTGCAGCCACTGTGTCAATCCATCTCCATAAGAGTCTTCCTCTTTTTCTCTGACCCTCTACCATCCAAGCATGATGTCCTTCTTCAGGGACTGGTCCCTCCTGATAACATGTCCAAAGTACGTGAGATGAAGTCTCGCCATCCTCGCTTCTAAGGACCATTTTGGCTGTACATCTTCCAAGACAGATTTGTTCATTCTTCTGGCAGTCCATGGTATATTCACTATTCTTCACCAACACCATAATTCAAAGGCATCAATTCTTCTTTGGTCTTCCTTATTCATTGCCCAGCTTTCACATGCATATGAGGCAATTGAAAACACCATGGCTTGGGTCAGGCACATCTTTGTCTTCAGAGGAACATCTTTGCTTTTCAACACTTTAAAGAGGTCTTTTGCAGTAGATTTGCCCAGTGTAGTATGTCATTTGCTTGCTTTCTTTCTTTTTTTAAATTGTACTTTAGATTAAGGTTTACAGAACTAGTTTCTCATTAAACAATTAGTACACACATTTTTCTGCGACATTGGTTACCAACCCCATGACATGTCAACAACTCTCCCTTCTCAACCTTGGGTTCCCCATTACCAGCTTTCCTGTCCCCTCCTGCCTTCTAGTCCTTGCCCCTGGGCTGGTGGGCCCGTTTAGTCTTGTTTTGTTTTATGGGCCTGTCTAATCTTTGGCTGAAGGGTGAACCTCAGGAGTGACTTCAGTACTGAGCTATAAGGTTGTCTGGGGGCCATACTCTTGGGGTTTCTCCAGTCTCTGTCAGGCCAGTAAGTCTGGTCTTTTTTTATGAGTTAGAATTTTGTTCTACATTTTTCTCCAGCTCTGTCCGGGACCCTCTGTTGTGATCCCTGTCAGAGCTGTCATTTGATTTCTTGACTGCTGCTTCCATGGGTGTTGATTGTGGATTCAAGTAAAATGAAGTTCTTGACAACTTCAATCTTTTCCCCATTTTTCACGATGTTTCTTATTGGGCCAGTTGTGAGGATTTTTGTTTTCTTTGTGTTGAGGTGTAATCCATACTGAAGGCTGTAGTCTTTGATCCTCATCAATAAGTGCTTCAAGTCCTCTTCACTTTCAGCAAGCAAGGTTGTGTCACCTGCATATCACAGGTTGTTACTGAGTCTTCTTCCAGTCCTAATGCCGTGTTCTTCTTCATAGAGTCCAGCTTCTTGGATTATTTGCTCAGCATACAGAATAAGTATGGTGAAAGGATACAACCCTGAGGCACACCTAGTTATTATAGAAACACAAAATGTCCCCACACCCAGGACCATCTTTGTTTCTCAGTCACTCCGCCCTCTGGGTCTCCACCTCCCGTGCACGCTGTTTCCTGGCCCCAGCCCTCCTTTCTCTCGACTTGGTTTGAGTGATTGAATTCACTCTTTCAGGACTCCTGATGCCCCAGGGCTTGATGAAGGGAGGAGAGGATTTTTGCATTCCCTGAGAACAAAGAGCCCTGTTGGCTCAGTGGTTAAAAGCACCTGGCTGCTAATTAAAAGGTCAACGGTTTAAACCTGCCTTTCACAGCCATTTGGGGTTGACTCAAGGGCACTGGGTTTGGTTTTCCGGAAGAACAGTGACTGGCTGGCACATTTTTCCAATACCACATTTTTAATTCACACGTGTTATGGGTTGAATTGTGTCTCCCCAGAAAGACATGCTGAAGTCCTAACCCCAGGTATCTGTGAATGTGATCTTGTTTGGAAATAGGGTCTTTGAAGATGTTATCAGTTAAATTAACATAATACTGCAGTTGGGTGGGTCCTAATCCCATATGACTGGTGTCCTTACAAATACCAATATGGTATTTTTGCCAAAAGCCTTTAACCTGAATCTAATCACCAGAAAATTTCAGACAAAGCCAGATTGAAGACATTCTACAAAAAAAACAGACCTAATATTCTTCAAAAATATCAGTGTCATGAAGACCAAAAAAAAACAACTGGGAAACTCCTCAATTAAAGGAAACCAAAGACAGAAATCCTCCCTGAACTGGGGGGAAAACAGCTGTAAAAGACATTATTGAGACCATTGGGAGAATTTGAATACGGACTATCTATTTGATCATATTACCGTATCAGTGTTAAGTTTGCTGCATGTGGTGAAGTCACTGTGGTTATATGTAATGTTCTCGTTTCCCGGAGTGGGCATGAGGGCACGAAAAACCTAAGTTCTGGAATTAGACCTGCATTCAAGTGCCAGCTCTTCCTCTTAGCACTTGTCTATCTTTGGCCAAGGGTCCTGAGACTCCGATTTGTATAAGGAGCTCGTTTAGGCATTAAATAAGTAAAACTTACAGTACATGTTCAATTAATACGCCCATTAGAATCATCATTATCACCCTCATTATCATCATTATCACCACCATCAATGTTGTTGCTGTTGTTGGGTGCCATCCAGTCCATTCCTACCTGTGACAGAGTAGAACTGCCCCATAGGGTTTCCTGGGCTATAATCTTTACGGGGAACCCTGATGGTACCGTGGTTAAGAGCTATGGCTACTAACTAAAAGGTCGGTAGTTCAAATCCACAGCTCAAATCCACAGCTGCCCCTTGGAAACCCTATGAGGCAGTTCTACTCTGTCCTAAAGGTCAGTATGGACTCGACTCGACGGCTGTGAGTTTGGTTTTTTGGTTTGGAATCTTTATGACAGCAGATCGTCAGGTCTTTTGTCCTACAGAGCCTCTGGTGGGTTTGAACCGCCAACCTCATGGTTAGCAGCCAAGCGCTTAACCATTGTGCGACCAGGGCTCCTTACCATCATTGTTACCGTTGTCAATACCTTTGTTATTAACTCCTTCCCCTTCCTTCTTCCCTTGTTGGCCAACAGGGAATATACTAACTGCTTTACAGCTGGGGAAACCGAGGCCCAGGATCACACGGTCGAGCTGAACGCTTGTCTCCGTTATCTAGTGCTGTAGAGCAGACACACCACAAGTGGACGGCTTAACAAAGAGAAACTTGTCGTCTCATGGTCTAGGAGGTAGAAGTCCAAATTCAGGGTGCCACCTTCAGGGGAAGGCTTTCTCTCTCTGCCGGCTCTAGGGGAAGGTCCCTGTCATCAATATTCCCCCGATCTAGGGGCTTCTCAGTATAGGGACCCCAGGTTCAAAGGACACACTCTGTTCCTGGCACTATTTTCTTGGTACTAGGAGGTTCTTCTGCCTCTCTGCTTGCTTCTCTCTTTTATATCTCAAAAGAGATTGACTCAAGATACAACCTAATCTTGTACATTGAGTCCTGCCTTATTTACGTAACTGCCTCTAATCCTGCTTCATTGACATCATAGAGGTAGGATTTACATCATATAGGAAAATCACATCACATGACAAAATGGTGGACAATCACACCATACAGGGAATCATGGTCTAGATAAGTTGACACACATTTCTGGTGGACACAATTCGATCCATGACAATGCTGATGGAGCCTTGGCTGGGGCTTGATCCTATCTCCTCTGTCCAGCCTCCTCAGCCACCTGCCTGGCAGCCCCACCTGGCACTGTCTGTCTGCATCCTCACTGTGGACCTGGCACCGGTGGTTGCTAGGACCACGGGTGATGCAAGATGACGGATTCATTGCTGGGCTTGCCTTGCACTTCCTCCCCAGCTGTCTCTGGAGGCAGGCGGTGCCCCGTGGCTCACCAGCCATCAGGCACAGCCCCAGGGACTCCACTCCTCAAAGGGAGAGGCAGAACATGTTTTCCGTCTCTAAGTAAGATGGCTCTGAATTCAAATCCTGCTCAGCCACTGACCTGCTGTGTGACCAGGGGCAACTCACCTCCCTCTCTGAGACCCAGCCTCCTCAATTGCCAGATGAACACAGTAACAGTCATCTCACGGATGGTCATTTATTCGTTCTACAAACACTGTTAACAAAACCAACTGTTGGCAATAATGGAGAGCACCAGGAACTCTCACTTGCTGTTGTAGGGGTTGGGAATTGGTACACCCACTTTGAAGAACCATTAAGATGATGCCTGACCTGAGCCCTGTGGACCCTGTCAAGCTCATTTTCCTCCACTCCCCACCCTTGCCGCCATCCCTGCTCACTCTGCTCTGACCACACCAGCCTCCTCTGTCTCTCCGATATGTCGAACGTGTTCTAATCCTTGAGTTTGTCTTGGCCTCTCTGGACCACTTTTTCTCCAAAGCTCATGGCCACAGCCTTGTCCTCCTCCTCAGCTCATTGCTGAAGTCGGCACATAGTAGATACTCAGGATGTTGTTGTTGAATAAATGGATGGATGAATGAATGGATGGATGGACGCATGCATGAAAGAAGGAAGGAAGGAACGGATGGATGGTGAAGGGATGGATGAATGAAAGGATGGGTACATAAATGGATGAATAGATGTATGAATGCATGAAAGGGAGGAAGCAAGGGGTGAATAGAGGAATGGATGGATGGATGGGTGAGTGAAGGAATTAATGAATGGAGGGATGAGTGGAGGAATGGATGAATAAATGAAAGGGAGGAAGGAAGGGATGAATGGAGGAATGGATGGATGGATGGATGGAGGAATTAATATATGGAAGCATGAATGGGTAAGTGGATGGATGGATGAGCAGATGTATGAATGGGTGAATGATGGATGAAGGAAGGAAGGAAGGAAGGAAGGAAAGAGGATTGGCTGGGTGGATGATGGATGGATGGATGGATGGATGGATAGATGGATGAAGGAATTAATGGAGGAATTAATGAATGGAAGCATGAATGGATAAGTGGATGGATGGATGAATAGATGTGTGAGTGGGTGAATGATGGATGAATGGAGGAAGGAAGGAGGAATGGTTGGGTGGATGATGGATGGATGGGTGAGCCCTTATTTGTGGACAAGGGAACTAATTCAGAGCTTGAGCTGGGACTGATTAGAAGTGCCTGGACCTCCAACCAGGTCCTCACGCTCAGGGCTCCAGGTACCAAGACCACTTCAGAGGAGCTGCCCCCTCTCTGAGTCTGGCGACCACTGCTCTCTGCTGGCTGTCCTGAGGATTGCAGGTGGGCCACTGCTCCCACTAATGTAAAAGTCAGTCCTTGTAACCATTCTCTGGTCTTCATCACCTTAACAAGACATTTATTAAACGCCTACTTACACATCAAACAAAAAGGTAAAGATCACCAGATTATATAATTTGCATTTGGGTGGAGACCAGTAATAACTAAAATAACTAAGTAGAAAATACAACGTGTTAGAAAAATGATAAGTTTTAAGGAGAAAAATCCAGCAGGGAACGGGGCAGAGGGTATCATGGCGTGTCATTTTAAAAAAGCTTCATTGAGGTTTAATTGACATGCAATGAACTGCACATATTTAAGGTGTACCCCCATGAAACCATCACCACAATCAAGATGGTGAACACGTCTCCGACTCTCCCCTTCCCGCCCCCGTCCTCAGGCAATCACTGACCTGCCTTCCGTCACTACCCACTAATTTGCATCCTCTGAAGCAGAACTTCTCTCCCTCGGCACTATCCACATTTGGGGCCAGAGACTTCTCTGGGGTGGGGCCATCCTGTGCACTGTAGGGTGCTAAGCAGCATCCCTTGTCTGTACCCACTCAATGGCAGCAGCACCCCCCAAGTCGTGACAACCACCAATGTCCCCAGACATTACCCAGTGTCCGCTGGGGGCAGAGCCACCCTCAGTCGAGAATACCTGGCTTAGGGGATTCCACTGACCCCCAAGAGACGGCATCCCGTAATCATCTGACCTCCTGACGTCCTAGGACGCTGCGCACATTTAAATCCACACACTGAGTGGGGAGGACAGAGGAGGAAAACCACAGGAGCTGGAGGGTCCCCCGGGTCTACACCATCTAAATTATAAGGAATTTATTCTGGTGTACAATGTGAGGTGGATAGAACTTAATTTTTTTCCCAAATGATTAAGGCAGGGTCTTTCCCCCTCAGCACTGTTGACATGGCGGCCAGAGACTTCTCTGGGGTGGGGCTGTCCTGTGCACTGGAGGGTGCTGAGCAGCATCCCTGGCCTCCACCCACTGGATGCCAGTAGCACCCCCCCTTCATTGTGACAACCAAAAACATATCTCCATACATCACCAATGTCCCCGGGGGGCAAAATCTACCCAGGTTGAAAACCCCTGGATTAATCCTCAGTTCAGCCCTACGAATTAGGGGCTTTTGTTTATTGTTTTCCCTTTACACAGATGAGAAAACTGACGTCCCACAGTGATTTGTCTGTACACTCTGAACCCCTGGCCGAGGTGGGAACCCAGCCGAGCCTTCCTGACTCCACCCCTCACCCGCCCCCTTGAAGCCACTCCTCTAGCCTTGCGCTCTCCATGGCAGCCACTAGCGACCGTGTTTAATTTTAAGTAGAATTCAAGTTCAGTTCCTCAGTCACACTGGCTACATTTCAAGTGCTCAACAGCCAAGCTTGACTTGTTATCAGAGGCTGTGTGAGGGTCCCAGGGCTGCCGTGACAAAGCACCACAAAGCAGGGAGCTTGCGTTGTTGTTGCTCCAAAACCAAAAAACCTGTTTCCATTGAGTCAATTCTGACACACAGTGACCATATAGGACAGAGTAGAACTGCCCCATAGGGTTTCCGAGGAGCACCTGGTGAATTCAAACTGCTGTCAAATCTGTCTTGGAAGAAGTACAACCAGAGTGCTCCTCAGAAGCGAGGATGGCGAGACGTCATCTCACATACTTTGGACATGTTATCAGGAGGGCTCAGTCTCTGCAAAAAGACATCAGGCTTGGTAAAGTTGAGGGTCAGCAATAAAGAGGAAGACCCTCAATGAGATGGATTGACACAGCGGCTGCAACAATGGGCTCAGACATAGCAATGATCGTGAGGATGGGGCAAGACTGGGCAGTGTTTTGTTCTGTCGTACATGGGGGTTGGGACTGACCCGATGGCACTTAACAACAAGTGAAAGAAGCTTTTGACTTCTAGTACAAAACGCTACACACTGTATGATTCTACTGTCATGGACTGAATTATGCCCCCCCCCCCGCAAAATGTGTGTATCAGTTTGGCTGGGCCATGATCCCCGGTATTGTATGATTTTCTTATAGGTTGTAAATCCTGCCTCTATGATGTTAATGAGGGAGGATGGGTGGCAGTTGTGTTAGTAAGGCAGGACTCAATCTACAAGATTGGATTGTGTCCTGAGGCAATCTCTTGAGATATAGAAGAGAGAAGCGAGCAGAGAGACAAGGGGACCTCATGCCACCAAGTAAGCAGTGCCAGTAGCAGAGCACGTCCTTTGGACCTGAGGTTCCTGCACTGAGATGCTCCCAGAACAAGGCAAGACTGACAAGCAAGCACTTTCCCCCAGAGCCGCCAGAGAAAGAAAGCCTTCGCCTGGAGCTGACGCCCTGAATTTGGACTTTTAGCCTGTTAGACTGTGAGGGAATACATTTCTCTTTGTTAAAGTTATCCACTTGTGGTATTTCTGCTATAGCAGCACTAGATGACTAAGACATCTACTATATGGTATATATTTCACCATATGAAATTCTAGAGAAATGAAAACTATGTTAACAGAAAACGTGTCGGTAGCTCCCTGGCCAGGGATGAGGGCGGGGTTTAGTGTAAAGGAGGAAAGAACTTTTGGGAGGCAATGGAAGTGTTCTCTGTGGTGATTGAGATGATAGTTACACAGCCGTAAACAACAGCCAAAATTCGTCAAATTCTACCCTTCACAGGAGTTACTTTAATTGTATGTAAATTGTGCACCAATAAAACTGAGAGGAAAATGCTATCAGTGGAAAAAATTTTCGTATTGGTTTAAAAAAAAGAGATGGGAAAAAATATATTGTTCAAACACTAATTATAAGAAAGCTGGAGTGGCTATAGTATTATTAGAGAAAAGTAGACTTCAAAACGAGGCATATTACCAGGGATAAAGAGGACAGTGACAAAGGTGTCCATTCATTAAGAAGCAATAACAATCCTAAACGTGTATGCCCCTGTTATGTATTGAACTGTGTCCCCTAAAAAGAAATGCTGAAGTCCTCACCCCCGTACCTGTGAGCGTCGCCCCGTTTGGAAACACTCAGGTCTTTGCAGATGTTCCGTGTAACAGATTGCTTTTGTGTGGACTTTCTCACCACGGTCTTGTGACTCCCACCAAAGTGATTGAGCGGGACTGTGCAAATAACGTTAATTGTGGCCCATCAAGGGGGTTGGTCAGTTTTGCCATCCTCCTAGGCTTAAAAGAGAGCCAAATCCAGAGCAGGAGAGGATCCCACCACCCCTAAGGAAGGAGAAGCAAGAGTGGAGCATGTACTTCGGACCTGGAATCCCTGTGCTGAGAAGTTCCTGGAACCAGGAGACAGAGAGAGAGTTTATGAGCTGTAACAATTAAGACTCGACGACGTGGCAGAGAAAAGGCAACAGGAGACAATGTGGTGGGCTCCCCGGCCCACAGGACAGAGAAGCTGAGTGCCTTGGGGCCAAGGCTTACTGGCTTAGTGGGTACCTCCGAGCAGTTAATGGCAGAGCTAAAAGAGCTTTGTAACACTTGCCTGAGCAGGGCAGAGGCCCAGGGCCAGGGAGAGGCGTGCCTGCATGCATGGCTGGGAAGAAGTTGTTCCTGAACCGGAATTGTAACCTATTACTCCCTAATAAACCCCATAATCGTGAGTATTGCCTGTGAGTTCTGCGTGGCCATTGCAATAAATTATGGAACCCAGCAGAGAAGTAGAGAGTGCCGTGGGAGGGCAGGTTGGTGTTGTTACCAGGGTCTTCTGCCCAACCTGGGCGGCCCCTCTGAGGTTCTTGCCTTCTACTGACCAAGAATGACCAGAGAGGCTCAAGTTTTCTGCAGGAACAAAGCTTTATTGAGCAAAAGGAGCTCACGAGGGGAGATAAAGAGGGACGATGCAACGCTAGCCTTTGCCTCCCCGAATAGAGGACTGGCTAGCGCTTATAAAGGTTCTTAGGCAGAAAAAGGCATCATCTTTATTCATGAAAGAGGCAGAGTTATGAAGATTAGGTGCACGCGCAGGAGGCAGCCCAAGATGGAACCCGTAACAGTAATAAAGGCTCCTGGGACTGGATGGCAGGACTTACTATGGGGTGCCGCATCTGCACAGTCCCCCCGTGGTGCCGGCTCCATTTCTGTCGTGGGTCTGTCAGTCAGCTTATGGATGTCTGCACATGCTCCAGGGATCACATCCGGCCAGTTCTTCTGAAAAACGTCTTATCAAGGAACTACACTGAGAGCTGGGTGTGTTCTTTGTTCTTTCTTTATTGCTTGTTCCAAGGTAATGGGTTTTATGTCATTAGGTGAGCACGTGTTTTTAGTTCAGGGCTCTTTGCCCAGGGCCTCAGCCCCTTTTTCCCTTCCCTGTCTCAGTGTCAGAATTGGTAAAGATGGCAGAGAGAGGGGGCACGCCTAAGCTCACGTGATAGGAGTCAGCCTTGGGCTGTTGATCTTGATTCTCCTTCCCCCTTGTGAAGTTAGACGAGGTCAGACACTGTCCCCAGGCCATTTTTATAAGATGTTATCCGCTAGGTTAAGAGGAGGACATGCCAGAGTAGGGTGGGTCCTAATCCTACATGATGGTGTCCTTGAACAGAGGGGAAGAGACACAGACAGGCAGAGGAAGACCGCCACGTGACAAAGGAGCTGGAGTTAGGCGGCAGCTGCAAACCAAGGAACGCTGGGGGCCAGGAGCTGGGAGAGATAAGAAGGCATCTTGCGCTAGAGCCTTCAGGGAGAGCGAGGTCCAACTGACACACTAGTTTGGACTCCTGGCCTCCAGAACTGTGAGACAATAAATTTCTGTTCTCATAAGCAGCAGTCAAGAAATCAAAAGACGCCTCACATTGGGCAAATCTGCTGCAAAAGATCTCTTTAAAGTGTTAAGAAGCAAAGACGTTACTTTGAGGACTAAGGTGTGCCTGACCCAAGCCATGGTGTTTTTAGTCCCTTCATATGCATGCAAAAGCTGGACAATGAGTAAGGAAGATGGAAGAAGAATTGATGCCTTTGAATTATGCATTGGTGAAGAATATTGAATATACCAAGGACTGCCAAAGATTAAACAAATCTGTCTTAGAAGAAGGGCAGCCAGAGTGCTCCTTAGAAGCAAGGATGGTGAGACTACATCTCACGTACTTTAGACATGTTATCAGCAGGGACCAGTCCCTGGAGAAGGACGTCATGCTTGGTAAAGTAGAGGGTCAGCCAAAAACAAGAAGACCCTCAATGAGGTGGATTGACACAGTGGCTGCAACAATGGGCTCAAGCATAGCAATGATTGTGAGGATGGAGCAGGACTGGGCAGTGTTTTGTTCTGTTGTACGCAGGATCGCTATGAGTTAGAACCAACTGGATGGCACCTAACAACAACAAAAAAATCTTCTCATGTGCTTATCGGCCATTCATCTATCTTCTATTCTATTCAGATCTATTGCCCATTTTAACAAATAGCTGGTTTGTTTTCTTATTATTGAGTTGGAGGAAACCCTGGTGGTGCAGTGGTTAAAGAGCTACGGCTGCTCACCAAAAAAAAAAAAAAAATGCAGTTCGAATCCACCACGTGCTTCTTGGAAACCCTATGGGGTAGTTCTACTCTGTCCTATAGGGTCACTATGAGTCGGAATCCACTTGACGGCAATGCAACAGGTATTATTGAGTTGGAAGTGCTCTTTATATATTCTGGTACAAGGCTTTGGTCCGATAAATGTATTGAGAATATTTTGTCCCAGTCTGTGGCTTACCTTTTTTTTTTTTTTGAAGAACAAAAGTTTATTTTGATGAAGTGTATTTTATCATTTTTAAAAAATGGTTTGTGCTTTTTGTGTGCTATAAAAAAAATTCTATGCCTATTGCAAAGTCGCAAAGATTTTTCTCCTATGTTTTCTTTTAGAAGTTTTATAGTTTTAGCTTTCATTTGTTTGTTTACTTTTTTTTTTAAATTGTGATTGTTGTTAGTTGCTGTTGAGTCTGTTCAGACTCATGGCAACCCCGTGTGTTACAGAATAGAGCTGCTCCATACAGTTTTCTTGGCTGTGATCTTAACAGAAGCAGATCCTTAGGGCTTTTCTTCTGCTTAGGTTAGCAGTTGAGCACAAACCATTTGCACCGTCCAGGGACCTTTTTTATGTGATGAAAACTATAGACGTAGCAAAACATATGCCATTTCAACATTTTTTATGTGTACAATTCAGTGACATTAATTGCATTCATCATATTGTGCAACCATCACCACCCTCCGATTCTAAAGTTTTCCATCGCTTCTAACAGAATCAGAGCCACCTCAGCAATGACTCCGGCTGTAGTTTTAGCTTTTACGTTTAGGTAATCCCTTCTGATTTAAATTTGTATGTGATGAGCGATAGGAATAGCAATCATTATTTTTTTGTTCCACGTTGTTCAAGTACCATTTGTTGTGACTATCATTCTTTCCGCCCTTGAACTGTTTGGCACTTTTGTAGTAAACCAGTCAACCATACAGTTGTGTCTCTCTTTCTGCTCTAATTATTATAGGGTGATAGGAAGTCTTTTTTCTTTTTTAATTTTCTTGTGCTTTAGGTGAAAGTTTACAGAGCAAATTAGTTTCTCATTCAAAAATTTATGCACAAATTATTTTGTGACACTGATTGCAATCCTCGAAATGCGTCAGCACTCTCCCCCTTTCCCTTTCCACCCTGGGTTCCCCGTGTCTATTCGTCCAACTTTCCCGTTCTTCTGCCTTCTTGTCTTTGTTTTGGGGCAGGTGTTGCCCATTTGGTCTCCTGCACTTGATTGATCTAAGAAGCACGTTGCTCACATGGGTTAATGTTTGTTTTATAGGCTTGTCTAATCTTTGGCTGAAAGGTGAACTTCTGGAGTGGCTTCAGTTCTAAGTTAGAAGGGAGTCTGAGGGCCATTGTCTTGGGAGTTCCTCCAGTCTCTGTCAGAACCAGAAGTCTGGTCTTTTTTATGCATTTGAATTTTGTTCTACATTATTCTCCTGCTCTGTGCAGGTCTCTCTATTGTGATCCCGGTCAGAGCAGTTGGTGGTGGTAGCTGGGCACCATCTAGTACTTCTGGGCTCAGGCTGGTGGAGGTTGTAGTCTACGTGGTCCATTAGTCCTTTAGACTAATATCTTCCTTGTGTCTTTGGTTTTCTTCATTATCCTTTGCTCTGGACGGGATGGGACCAATAGATGTATCTCAGACGGCCCCTCGCAAGCTTTTAAGACCCCAGAGGCTACTCATCAAAGTAGGATGTAGAGCATTTTCTTTATGAACTACATTATGCCAATTGACTTAGATGCCCCCTGAGACCATGGTCCCCAGCCCTCAGTCTCAGTAACTCAGTCCCTCAGGGTACTTGCATGTCTAAGAAGCTTCTGTGACGGTGCCCCCTTTCTGCTCTATCATATATAGGAATATACTTGCTGTATGTACAAATATGTGTATAAAAATATCCACAGTCTAACCTATATATGTACATGGATATATTCCTATATGTCCTCCTTCCCCTATTCAGCATACATATCTGCCGACGTATTTGCTTTTATTATTTGTTTTTACTGTTGTTGTAGAGTTGTTGCAATGTGATAGATCACTTCTGTGTGGCCTTTCTTGCCATGGTCTTGTAACTCCCACCCAGGTGATTGGGTGGGACTACGCAGATGGGGTAATTGTGGCCCACCAAGGGGACTGGTCAGTTTTGCCATCCCGTTGGGCTTGAGGTGAGCCACCCCAGAGGCAGGAAAGAGAAGATCCCACCACTACGAAGGAAGAACAGCCAGAAGCCAGCACATCCTTTGGACCTGCACTGAAAAGTTCCTGGAACCAGGAGAGAGAGAGAGAGAGAGAGCTGTAACCCTGAAGACAGCGAAAAGCAGTTGGAGGAGAAACGGGCAGGAGACCTTGAAGTGGGCTTCCCGCCCCACAGAGTGAGAAAGCTGAGTGCCTGGGGTGCCTCTGGGGACTTATCGGCAGGGGCTAAAAGAGCTTTGTAACACTTGCCTGAGCAGGGCAGAGGCTGAGGGCCAGAGAGAGGGGTGCCTGGGAGCACAGTTGGGAAGAGGCTGTCCTGAAGGAAGCACTGTATCCTGAGCATTCCTCAACCTAAATTGTAACCTGTTACTTCCCTAATAAATCCCATAATTGTGAGTATTGTCTGTGAGTTCTGTGTGTCCATTGCAACAAATTATCGAACCCAGCAGAGAAGTAGAGAGTGCCGTGGGAGGGACAGCTGGTGTCAGAATTGGTAAAGATGGCAGAGAGAGGGGGCGTGTCTGACCTCGGCCTCATAGGAATCAGCCTTGGGCTGTTGATCTTGATTCTCCTTCCCCCTTGTGAATAGAGAGGAGGTCAGGCACCACCCCCAAGTCATTTTTACAGTTGTATATGCTATGGTATTTACTGTGATTGCCTCCCCCCCCCTCCTCCGCTTTCTTGTGTTCCTTTAAGCGTCTTCCTTTGCCTTGGTCAAGTTGTGCTGACGGCCCCTATATGTATTGTCTTTGCCTTCACCACAGTTAACACTTGTCTACTGTCTTGTTAGTGATTTCCCTTCTCCACCCCTGCCCCTCCCTCCCTCCTAACCATCAAGAGTGGTTTCTTTCTGTGTATAAACCTTTTCTTGAGTTTTTATAATAGTGCTCTCATACAATGCATGACCTTCTGTAATTGACTTATCACTCAGCAGGGTGCCCTCCAGATTCATCCATGTTGTGAGATGTTTTGTGGGTTCATCATTGTTCTTTATCATTGTGTGGATGTACCATAACTTGTTTATCCATTCGTCTGTCGATGGGCACTTAGGTTGTTTCCATCTTTTTGCTATTGTGAATAATGCTGCAATGAACATGGGTGTGCATATGTCTATTTGTGTGACGGCTCTTATTTCTCTAGGATATATTCCTAGGAGTAATTGCTGGATCATATGGTATTTCAGGAAGTCTTTTTTTTTTTTAATAATTTATTTTATTTTCTTTTTTTGGTTATTGCTGAGGATATACACAGCAGAACATAAACCAATTCAACAATTTCTACAGGTGCAAGTCAGTGACATTGATTACATTCTTCAAGTTATGCAACCCTTCTCACCCTCCTTTTCCAAGTTGTTCCTCCTTCATTAACATAAACTCACTTCCCCCTAAGCTTGCTACTTGCCCTTTCTGGTTGATGTTGTCAATTTGATCCCATGATGATAGCTCTTAAAAGTGCACAGTGCTCAAGGCAGATATTCTTTACTAGTTAAGCTAAACTACTGTTCGGTTTTTAAGAAGACCTCAGGAGATATTTTTGGTTTAAGGTTTAAAGATTATCTCAGGGCAATCATTTTGGGGTTCTTCCAAACTTCATGGCCCCAGAAAGTCTGGAGTCCATGAAAATTTGAAGTTCCGTTCTTCATTTTCTCCCTTTTGATCAGGATTATTCTGTAGAATCTTTGATCAAAATGTTCACTAATAGTAGCTGGGCACTAGCCAAGGTTTACAGTAAGTCTTGAAATCAGGTAGTCTAGTCTTGTTCTTTGTCTCTTTCTAGGTGTTTTGGCTACATCCTTTTTTTTCTTTTTTACTTTTAAACCATGTCTTTATAATTATAGTGTACAGCATAATAGTTGGGATTTGCTTTTTTATCCATTCTGATTATTGCTGCCTTTTAATTAGCGTGTTTAGACATCTAGCTGTCCTGTCTATTTTTTGCAAGTTTTCCCCCTTTGCTTGCTTTCTTTTGGGTGAAATCAGTATTTTTCATTAGTGCATTTTGTATCTAACCAGTTGCTGTCAAGTCGATTCCAACTCATGGAGACCCCATGCGTGCAGAGTAGAACTGCATCATAGGCTTTTCAAGGCTGCGACTTTTTGGGAGCAGATTGCCAGGCCTTTCTTCCAAGGCATCTCTGGGTGGCTTAGAACCACCAACCTTTAGTCAGTAGTCAAGTGCTTAACCATTTGCACCACTAGGGACTTTACAATTGTCTTATTAGCTACTCTTCCACCAACCATTACTGTCTTTGCTAATTCCCTCATCTCTGTCATTTCTGGGTCTGTTTCTATTTACCTATTTTTTCTTACTGCCATAAACCAAAACAAAACCCATTGCCGTCAAGCTGATTACGACTTACAGCAACCCTGTAGGACAGAGTAGAACTACCCTATAGGGTTCCCAAGGCTGTCATATTTACAGGAACAGACTGCCACATCTTTCTCCCTCGGAGCTGCTGGTGTGTTCATACTGCCGACCTTTCAGTTAACAGCTGAGCGCTTAACCACTGTGCCACCAGGGCTCCTCAGCTCTTATTGCTATGGGTTATATTTTCCAGCTTCTTTTTTTTAATTATTATTTTTTATTGTACTTTAGATGAAGGTTTACAGAACAAACTAGCTTCTCATTAAACAATTAGTACACATATTGTTTTGTGACATTGGTTACCAACACCATGACACGTGAACACTCTCCCTTCTCTACCTTGGGTTCCCTATTACCAGCTTTCCTGTCCCCTCCTGCCTTCTAGTCCTTGCCCCTGGGCTGGTGGGCCCCTTTAGTCTCGTCTTGTTTTATGGGCCTGTCTAATCTTTGGCTGAAGGCTGAACCTCAGGAGTGACTTCAGTACTGAGCTATAAGGTTGTCCGGGGGCCATACTCTCAGGGTTTCTCCAGTCTCTGCCAGGCCAGTAAGTCTGGTCTTTTTTTGTGAGTTAGAATTTTGTTCTACATTTTTCTCCAGCTCTGCCCGGGACCCTCTGTTGTGATCCCGGTCAGAGCTATTTTCTAGCTTCTTCACTTGTCTACTTATTTTTTAATTGAATGCTCTTGTTGTTGAGTGCTGTTGAGTCAATTTCGCCTCATAGGGACCCCATGTGGCAGAGTAGAACTTAGTTTCCTAGGCTGTAATCTTTACTGAAGCAGATCGCCAGGTCTTTTTCTTATGGAGACTCTTGGTGGGTTCAAATCTCACACCTTTCGGTTAGCAGCCAGGCACTTAACTATTGAATGCTAATCAGTTGAAATTCAACTTAAGTTAATAAATCCTGGGTTTAGTCATTTTCCTGTAGAAAATATTGGACTTTGTTCTGCCTGGCAGTTAAATTACTTGTGGATTTTTTTGATCACCTCGAGGCTGAAGAATCTCTTTTAGGGTGGGTTTGGAATAGACTCTAGGTGTGTTTAGCTCTACAAAAAGGTGTTACTCTTCCCAGGCTGAGCTGAACGCCCCGTGTACTCAGTGAGTTCTTCCCACCTTGGCGGGTGGGTTCCCCAGGCATTCCCAGAGCCGCGGGGGCTCCGGACCTTGTTGCCGAGCAGTTGTTCTTCGGCTGCTTCGTGGAGTTTGACCGTTGTGTGTGCAGTTTGATATTTAGCCAAAGATTCAAGGGGAGCCCTTTGAAAATGGAAGGGTTCCTTCTCTGTGTAGCTCCATTCTCTCCAACACTCTACTCGGCGAATTCTAGTCAACCATTGTGATCATAGGGTTTTCATTAGCTGATTTTTGGAAGTTGATCACCAGGCCTTTCTTCCTAGTCTGTCTTAGTCTGGAAGCTCTGCTGAAATCTGTTTGGCATCATAGCAACATACAAGCCTCCACCGACAGATGGGTGGTGGCTGCACGTGAAGTGCATTAACTGGAAATCGAACCCGGGTCTGAACCACCACTGCCCTCTGGGGAGGCTCTTGGGCTCTGGTTTGGCTTCCCTTCCCTGGGCTGTAGGCTGGAGCTTGCCTCTGGGCAGAAAGCCGGCACGACTGTAGGGTTCATTCTGTGCGCTTCCCTTCTCGGGAGGATCACAGCCCTGTACTGTCTGTGGCCGATGCCCAAAAGCCATTGTTTCGTGTATTTTGTCCAGTTTTCCAGTTGGGAGGTCAATTCCCATAGCGGTTCCCTGCCACCTTCCTGCACCAGCTGGGCAGGAATCCATCGCACGGCATTCCAGAATTTACTCCTCCAGTTCCCCGTTCTCCTGCGTATAGTTGTGTAATCTAGGGCAAGTTACTCAACTCTGTCACCATAGATCCCGGAACCTCACAGCAACAGAATCCTGTAGTGTACACTTTTTGTGTCCGACTTTTTTTGCTCAACATTAACCCCCAACACCAAACCTGATGCCGCCGAGTCAATTCCGACTCATAGCGACCCTAAAGGACAGAACAGCACTGCCCCATAGGGTTTACCAAGGAGTTGTTGGTGGATTTGAACTGTCGACCTTCTGGTTAGCAGCCGTAGCTCTTCACCATGGTGCCACCGGGGCTCCTGCTCAACGTTGTCTGCATAATTCACCCATTTTGTTCTGTTATCAGCAACTTGTTCTTCTCATCGCTGCGCAGTAGTAGCCTACCATATGAAGATGCCATGACTTATTTTTCCCTTTTCTGCTGATGGACATTTGGGTTATTTGGGATTTCTGTCTATTATGAATGAAGCTACTGTGAATCTTCTTATACGCGTCAATGGTGCACATATTCACGCATTCCCGTTGGGAGTATACCTATTAGTGGAATCCTGGATCGTGGAGTTGGCTGTAGTAGATCCTGTTAAACAGTTTTCCCAAATATTGTGCTATTTTACATTCTGGCCTGGAGCGTACGGGAGGAGAGTCCTAGGAGCCCCACATTCTTACAACACTGGACATTGTCAGTCTTTCTCATTTCCGTCACTCTCCTGAGGGTGTAGAGCTGTCTCATTGTAGTCCCCGGGTGGCGCAAACGGCTAAGCACTCTACTGCTAGCCGTAAAGGTTGTCAGTTTAAACCCAGCCCGAGGCGACTTGGAAGATAGGCCGGGCGATCTCCTTCCAAAAGGTCTCAGCCTTGAAAACTCTGTGCAGCGGTTCTACTCTGTACACGTGGCGTTTCCGTGAGTTGGCAGTGAGTGGATGACTACTAACAACAGCAGTACCGTCCCTGACGACTAATAACGCAGAGCATATTACTACATAAGGGGCCCTGGTGGCCAGTGGTTAAGAGCTCAGGCTGCTAACCGAAAGGTTGCCAGTTCAAATCCACCAAGCCACTCCGTGGAAGCCCTATGGGACAATCCTACCCTGTCCCATAGGGTCCCTAAGAGTTGGAATCAACTCGATGGCACATAACAAGAACAACATTATTGCATAAACATATAATACGCGTATGCTTATTGGCCATTTTGAGGTCTTTTTCGGTGAAGTGACGTTCAAGTCTTGCCATGTGTCAACGGGTTTGTCTTCTTCATGATATTGTAGGAGTTTTTGTTTTGATTTTTGTTTGTTTAACTGTATTTCGAATATGAGATGTAAGTATTGCAAATACCTTATTCTCGTTCACTGCTGTATGTCTCTGCCCCCTACTGTGCCTGGCGCACAATTGTTGTTCTGTACCGTCCAGTCGGTTCCGACTCATAGCGACTCCACGAATGACAGAATGAAATGTTACCCGGTCCTGTGCCATCCTCACGATCGTTGCTGTGTTTGACCCCATTGTTGCAGCTACTGTGTCAATCCATCTGGTTGAGGGTTTCCCTCTTTTTTGATACTTTACCAAGCATGATGTTCTTCTCCAGGGATTGGTCCCTCCTGATAACTTGTCCAAAGTAAGCAAAACAAGTCACGCCATCCTCATTTCTAAGGAGCATTCTGGCTGTACTTTTTCCAGGACGGATTTGTCCGTTCTTCTGGCACACAGTAAACCTTCAATAAGTGGTTACAGAATGAACGTGTTGGAGTCCTAGCTCTGGGCCTCAGTTTCTTCCTGTGGGAATGTTAATCTCTGACTTGCCCATATCACAGGATTTTATGTGGCTTCCTGAGAAACAAAGGCTTCCTTCACCTCACCGCCGGGTTTGGAGGTTCGCAGGCAACGTCAGCGTTGAGATTCAGAGGAGGCGGAGCTGGGTCCTTCTCCAGGAACTCGCGGGCCAGCTCCACGTGGGCGCCCCGCCTACAGCACGCCCCGCCCACGCTGTCACTTCGCTGAGAGGCGTGGCAGAGACGGGTCTCCCAGGGGGCGTGGCTATAATCCGCGGGGACGTTCGTGGAGTCTCGGAGGCCACTGACCAATGACGAGGCAGAAACCCACAGGCAGGGGGCGGGCCAAGCAGAAGAAGGGGGCGGTGGCCGCGTTCCCATTGGGAGGCCCGGGGTCGTCAGGGTAACGTTAGGGGGCGGGCCTTCCAGGGGAGGCGGGGCTTCCGGGGGCGGGACCGCGCGGCTGGAGCGCCCGCGTCAGCTGACCTGCCGCCATCTTGTGCGCCTTTTGCAATCGGTCCCAAGCGGGAGCGGGGCGTTTGGTGGCCGCAGGCGCCGCCGCCGCCTGCCCGGCCTCCACC
>NW_004443993.1:13585272-13586259 GCF_000243295.1 Trichechus manatus latirostris
CCCCGGCTCCCCGGTCGGTGCCCGGCCGCGGGTCTCCCGGGGCTCGAGGCCGGCGTGGCCCCCATCGGCCGCTGCCATGGCCCTCAAGATGGTCAAGGGCAGCATCGACCGCATGTTCGACAAGAACCTGCAGGACCTGGTGCGCGGCATCCGCAACCACAAGGAGGACGAGGTGAGCCCGGCCCACCCTCCGTCCCCGGGCCTCACTTACCGCCCGAGAGCCGCACCCCCACCCCGGGTGCCCCCGCCCCGAGCAGCGGGTCCCAAACTTCCGATTGAATCGAGGACCCGGGAGCCCTGCTGAAAAGGCAGCGTTCCGGGCCGGGCCACTGGGTGACTTCCCCGCCGCTGCCTCAGTTTACCCGCCCGGAGATAGGGGCCAGCTCCCTCCCTCTCCAGGGGCCCACAAGGCTTGAAGGCCGCTCCCGAGGAGGCGTCCCTGGTCTCCGAGCAGCTGGCATCCCCCCCGAGTGTGTTTAAGGATCAGCTGGTAAAAATGCAGGGTCCCGGGCCCCACCCCAAGCCACCGGACTGTTCCTAAGGGGACCGTCCGTGTCAGCAGCGCTCCTCGGGAGACCGA
The DNA here is from genome assembly GCF_000243295.1 of Trichechus manatus latirostris. Classification (NCBI taxonomy): domain Eukaryota; kingdom Metazoa; phylum Chordata; class Mammalia; order Sirenia; family Trichechidae; genus Trichechus; species Trichechus manatus. Next base: position 13,585,853 of record NW_004443993.1, read on the forward strand.
GGCAGGGGTCCGCCGGTCCCCCGGGAAATGCTCGGGTCCAGGTCATTCCCTGATGCCTCGCTGCGAGCCAGGCGGGGTGTCAGGGCTTTGTCCCCCCGGCCCGTGTTCTCAGGAGGGTGAGGTTACTGTTAGGAGGAAGGGCGGTCAGCATCCTCAGCCGAAATAAGGAAGCAGTTGAGGGGGGTCCAGGAATGGGGAAGCGGACTTCAGAGAGAAACCCGACAGCCAGAGCCCACAGAGGATTTTCCAGGAGTAAAAATATAACTGGGCATCATTTCCTTCCCTTCCGTCCTTCCCGCAACCTGCGACCTAGATTAAGGCAGAAGTGGGACAGTCAGTGGTCACTGAGTGTCCGAGCGGGGGTCGGCTTCGTTGAGGGATGCCGGTGGAGTGACTGACCAACGGAC